>NW_024067701.1:0-315262 GCF_009389715.1 Phoenix dactylifera
GATGTACCAAGTATTCTGGGGGACCAAACTATTGGCATCATCACTGATAGTCTGATACCGATATCTTCTCTGCAAAAACTCAACGTAGATCGATCTTTAATCTACATTTTCACTCTGAGGAATTCATAAGACAGAATCCATGTAGTGTAATTTGTCAAATATCTGCATTGGAACAGAAGAAATCTACATGTAGCCTTAAAAATTGTACAAAATCAAAGCCGAAAATCTTCTCTTCACAAGTGAAAGTGATGGATCATAAACAAGAAGTGTCGTCAAGCTTACAGAAGAAATTCAGTACTAGTGATTCTAATATTGCAGATGATTTTAGAAAGTCGCCCTCAATGTTCATAATCTCGGTACCGAGTACTGGTCGCCCTCAATGTCCATAATCTCAGTACTGGGTACTGTACCAGTACCTTACCAGTTTAATATAGTATGGTCAGCTACCAAAACTTCAAGCTTGGTCTAGTAGAACTATGCATAGAATTGCGACTCCAGATCTTTCCAAGTTTGAATAGAATCTGGAGGCAAATTAACATACCAAGTGAAGGTTGTTCCTGTCAAGGAATTGACGAACAGATGAAGCATGAGGAAGACATTGCCACTAGCTTCATTGCAGGGCACCAAAAATCAGCCAATGCGCTCCACAGTAGATAAATTATCATCCCTCAAAAACCTTAAGAATTCTAGAACTTTATAGCCTTGTGGGAATTCATACACTTGATCATACCAATCAAGATACGGCTTCTAATACACTTGCCTTAAGTCATTTCGATACATGCATCCCGGCTAATCTGGTGCCATTTTGATCAATTGAACTATATTTACGAAGTTTCCTCTCTTAACTCCTTACTTAGTAGGCTGAGAGGAAAAACCTGGTCTCAGTACTGGTTGGTAAATAAGATTATTATGTAAATGGAAGGCATCTTGATCGTATTGGGGTTGCCCTCTGGCATAGAAATTTTTTTTCCACCAGTTGTTGAGGTGGAGGCGGCAACATATACTGAGGATGTTTCCCTCCAGCATATAAGTTTAGTGCAACATGCTGCTATGGTGGTTGGCCCCCAGCCTTTGGTGCAAGGATAGGTTGTATCAGAGGCCGATGCCCTACTTGTTCATCTGGAAGGGTCGACCTGCTCCTAAAGCTGAGACTAGAAATGGTGAGGCATTACCAATTCTCCTCATGAGATTATGAGAATTAGGGTGGTAGGGATTCATCTTAGGTTCTATGATTCTCGTTGGTGGTTGTATCTACATTCTCCAGACATATCAAAAGACCTAAAAATGTTTTATGTTGTCCATTTCAATTAATGCCATCTGCAGTCATGCGGCAAAACCATCTGATCAAATTAGGGCTTCATTTTTCTTTCCCTCTTATCAAGGTTTGTCAAAAAAAGAAAAAAAAATAGAGGCACCGATAGAGAGAAATTAGCAGTTAGTGAAAGAGTATTTTGAGGCTGACTAACAAGAAACAAGATGATATATTCCTTTAAAATGTGCCTATATTTGTTCTGTTATCTATTTCTGTGCTCTGACCAAATGCATACATTCTATTTTCCTTATTCATATAACATTGTAATCTAACATAGTTAGGTTCTTGCCAAAACCGAACTCATACTCCTGTTACTCTGAGGTGGAAAAGATAACCTTGGTTGTTGAAGGGATATATTTGTAGCACTTTATTAAAAAATTATGGCTCTATTCTTGTTCCTTAGATAGCTTTAATGTACAGTAACTTGGGGCTTCTTCAAGGTTTTCGGTTATGCATCGTTCTTCATATATTTACAATAGATATTGACACTTCTACAAGTCATGATTCAAGGAAAATTAAAAAAAGATGTTGGAATAAGTATGCCTCATCAAATAAATCTTATTTCAGATGTACAATTGATTTAATTGGTCTAAATTCTAGAGTTCAAGGACAAGAATCCAAAAAAGGATGAAAATCCAAGGAAAATTTGCAGCATGGATGTATAATTAAGGAACTCAATAGATTAGCAGGAAACCTTTACAAATGAGCCTGAAGAGGATCAAAAATAGAAAATGACTGCTAGAAGTCTCCGTCCAAATTTGTGATCTTTTTGTTTACATGAACAATTGGAGAACCGATAGAATGGGTAATTTTGTTTTTATTATTGTATCGATGAAATTGTTTATTTGCATGACATGTTACGCCTGAGCACACATAGCAAGCCTCTTTAGCATTGCTTCTACAAAAAATGAAGAATACAGTGGATTTTGGCACGTTCACCTAGTCTTGTATCAAACTTACCAAATGAACAGGCTTTTTATAGTGGTCACTGGTCAGGCTTACATAGTTCTTCCAGAATGTGTTTAAATTGGAGACGTCTCACATATTTAGCATAAGTACATAATGTCTTTGAAATGTGGACAAGCTTAGGTAGAGAAGGATGAATTTCTCTTGTACCTGGTGTGCAAGAAACATGAATATTGGTTGAAAGTTCTGATAGAAAGCAGAGGAGAATATTTGGAGCTTCTATGAAATATTTGCTGATAATGATTTGAGATTGGTGCATCGTTGCAGGCAAATGGATGCATACCTTGTTTATATGACTGCAAGACAGACACAAAACCCAAGTTTATTAAGATGGTGCACGTTGTGCATCATATCATGCCATTCTATAGTCATAGAATTTGTTTGCAATCATGTTCAGTGCAGTGCTGTTGCAGTTGTGGGGAACAAATTTACCAACATCATAGAATATTCCCTAACTTCTTTTCTTGCCCAAATATCATAGATGAGTGCTCAATAGCTATTATTTAATTTAATTGTTGCTTCTTCTTTTCTCCAAACTCTTTGATTTTTTTGGGTGATCACAATATTTTTTTGCCCCTTTTTGTTGGACAATTGGCTGCCAACTTTTAGAACCTATAAAAAGTCCTAACTCTGTCCCGAAAAACATAAAAAATACTACTAATAACAACTGGACAGCCTAGTATTGTATCTCAACTTTTCGTAGATAAAATACTCTTTCGTATGTAATGCACTTGCTGCAAGTTTTGGAAATTATCGCCTAGAACATTATAAATTAGACCCTTCGATACTTAGAACAAGAAAAAGGTCTGCTTTTTAAAGGAGTGGCTAGGAGAGAGATTCCCCAAACCCTCCTAAATTGCCCAATTTAGGGTGTATTGTACCAAATCGTGCAAAACCAGTGTAAAATATGTAGTTGTCTTTGTATGAGTTTCTTGGCATAGTTTTCAAGAGATTTTAATCTGAATCCCTTGTGAAAGGAGAGTAGGTGTTTGACCTTAGATATTATTTCTGCTAATGGTATTTAATACACAGTTTTAAAGGTTAATTTGCTTGCTTTTGATGTGTAATATTTTAAAAAGATAGTAAATTTGGTTTTAATTGATAGAGGTTTAAACTATCCTCCTCAATTCTATTTAAGTTTATAGGCTTCAAAATATAAAGGACAGTGTTGAAATTTTAAATTTGCATGAGAATGTGTTAACCATCATAAAAATTCAGCTTAAAAACAGTAGTCAAATCATTCAATTCAAAGCACTTAAAATCTCTCTAAAATATGGATTTTAAAAAAATTGAAATGAAATTCATTATTTACTAAGAAAATATTCAATTTTAAGAAGTGTCCAAGGCCGTGAATGCTGAGAAAAATAAGATTATGTATGTGTGTTATAATGTTTTAATGATCACAAAATTATTTGGTTCAAATATTGCATATTATGTGTGTAATGTGTTTAGCTCGGTTTTATGAAAATTTGTTTAAGTTGCTTGAGCTTATTGTGTCTACTTGTCTACTTTGAACCAAGATGATATCACCCGAATTAACCCTTCGGATAGCCAGCTCAATGTTGATTATGGTCAACAAGCTTATCTAGCCAAGCCAGTCCAAGGTCATGGCCATTATATTCTGTGTTAAATATATTATGTTCATGCATTGAAACTGACACATGTATGCATATTTGATATTGGAAGCCTGTATATTTGGAGTCTAGAGAAAGGATGAAAATTTATTGATGCAAGAACAATAAAATTTTTGTTTTGAGTGCTAGGAAGACCAAATCCAATACTATGGAAAGCCCTTTCACCACTAACATGTCATTTGCAGAGTGAATTTGTGTGGCTCATGAGATTTTAAGGTACTCTTTTCTGTTATCAGGTTTATAATCCAAAAATATTGTCATCCCTTTATTGGTGTTTCTGTCACTAGTATGTTAAAAACATGCTAATATATATTAGGATGAAAGAAATGGCTAAATCCCTTAATGATGCATTGTTATAGAGTAACCTAGATTCATTTCGTGATCAACAAGTTCACAAAACCATCTAAGCTTAACATTGGTATAGTAAAACTTCCTTCCATTTTTATTATATTCATGTATTTGGTCCTACATACATATATACATATATATACACATGTATGTATGTATGTACACACACTCCGCTACCTTCTCCCGGCTTTACCACAACTAAACATTGCATATCACGACCGAAAATTTCACAAGCTAATCCCAAGATGCTTATGAAAGATTTCTTGCTATTCTTTCCTGTATGCATGCATTTATATCATGCACATTTGTGCATTTGATATCAAACCCTCTCCACAGTGCCCCACCGCTCTCCCCATGATGATCTACAACATTAGCAAAGTCTATAGTAACCGCAAATGATTCTTTTATATTTGGTTATATTCATACATTTTGTCCAACATGTGTGCATGCACTTGATGTGTTCAAGTTGAGGTCAATATATTTAAAAAATAAACTATTAATTTTGACTATAGCTAGCATACAGGAAAGAGGGCTGATTAAGTAGTTAGATTTGCTGGTCTCTGTCTAGGTGTTTAGTCACCATATCTAAAATCTTAATATCAAACGATTATTGAATTTATTACAAGATCAATTGAAATACGAAATGGTTTACCTAGATATAAGTTATACGCGACAAACTTGTCCAACCAAGTAAGCCAAAGACATCAATAACAAACCACATGTCAAAAAATATTAATCTTCCAAACATTTAAAAGAAATAATGATCAGCTATTATACATGTGCGTATGTATGTATGTACATACATACATACATATATATATATATATATATATATATATATATATATATATGTATGTATGTATGTATGTTTGCTGGATTTATCTTTTTGTTTAAAGCCTCTTGTTATATACTTTCTAAAAGCCTATAGCGAGAAGGATCAAACACATATGCAGCTCAACAAGGACTGATTGCCTGCCCTGGGGTCCAGATCCTGCAGGAAAATATGAGGGCGTTATATATGAAGTCCTTTTAACATGTGAAAGTAGTTGAACACCCAATTTGAGATAAGCTAAAGACATGTAATTGCAAATGGAAAACATTTCAGCGCACTTATTTGCACACAAAACGCTCCTCAAGTCCACGTAATGCAGGCCATGCACCTCTTTGTCGAATCATAACCCCAGCGTATCCCACCAAACCCCATCCCACATGACGGGGAGCACCGTTGGAACACCATAACTTTAGAAGATTTTATATGCATGAAACATATACCCGGACATAGCAGCCATGTACAATATGAAGAACGAGCACCATGATCGGTCTGTGATCAGTTTCAATGAGCCCATGCAGCAGTGTCCTCGAGTTTATATAAGCCATAGGCCACGTCCGCTTTGATATCATTTGTCCCAATTTAAAACCTCACCCAAAAGACTAGCTGGAAAGTATTTTTTGAGTTCCGTGATCCAGTATGAGTACCCAAAATATTTCCAACAAATAATCAATATGGGACTAAACACACGCCTGCACAAATCCTCACAACAATACCTTTTTGTTACCTTCATATATAATCCTCTTCTAAACTGCAATTTGAAGTGGTTAAGTTGTTAACTAGAAACCAGCTCCTGATCAAGAGTTTCATTAAAGACTCGAGCTCACTCTAATGGCTTAAATCTAGCCAGTCTAGAGGGAAAATTGAGCGCGACCACCTTCAAGGAATTGAATAGGAAAATGCACTGGTCAGCCAACCTTGGTCAAATAGGGACCTCATCTGACTCTCTCATTTATCTTAGAAATTGTCTTAGAACACCTATAATAACTAACTAAGCATGACAGTGCTCTAAATTGCAGCAGTTTATTTGCGTGTCTTGTGTGCCTGACAACCAACTTGCAGGCTACCTTGGGAGAAGAGTTGCCATGGCCAAAGTGTAGAAGCTGATCCTTCTCATCGTTGCAACATCTGTTGTGACGAGGAACAACCGAACAAGCTATTGGAAACATGACCATTACACAACTCCCTACAAAACCCACAACATACATCACTCCCTACAAAACCTACAACGGGAAAAAGCACAAAGAGCAAAGACAAGAAGGCCATAAAATCCTGATCATAGATAAGAGCCAGCGTTTTTTTCTCCACGGTGACCGAGGGAGCTTTCCGTGCTAAGGTTCTGCAACGTGGCTCATGTTTATGTTCTTACGTAGTTATAGAGGTAAATAGGGAGCACGTCTCGGTCTACGTGAGAAAAAGCTTAGCTATCCAAACTGAAGTCCAGTTTGTCAGTTTTGAACCTTGTGGTTTGGGTTCGTAATTTGTAGTATACCTTAACTATTTCGTGGACTTAAGGAATCAAATCAGGCCTCTTGACCATCTCAATCTACACAAGAGCAATACCATTTGAGAACCTAAAAAATCCACCTGCCTCGGATCAATGGTCAAGATTTCCACATCGATGAGGTTATTAAGTCATTCAGCTTTGGTAAAAACATGTAACCCAGGCTTTCCCAAAAAAAAAAACAGAATACTGCACTGAAGATATTGTTAGGGCAAATAACATCATGATGATTGCGAATTCCGGAGCTCTTATTGCAGATTATATGAATGAGTAGACTGTCTCATACATGAAAAGCAGCTGGAAGTTTAATTTCACATATGGACTCATATTGATACATCTCTACCAAAAAGTCCTGCTATTGCCTTCCCAGGATCACTCTGTTTGATGAGAGACTCCCCAACCAAAACCTAAAATAAAATTTAGTAAGGAACCCCACCATGCAATCATATTCATGTGATTCAAATCATAAAAATAAGATACAGGAATTCCACTTATTAAATTCTAGGTTTGAAGCAATTGGTTGCTTGTATGACCTTCAAGCAAAGAGAAGTGTAGGCACGCATGGATATGAAATTTAGTAGGACTTACCGCTCTAACTCCAGAATCTTGTACATATGAAATATCTTCAGGAGTAAACAACCCAGATTCTCCCACCATCTGAAATGTCAGATAAGTGCACTCAAGGCTTATAAACACAATAACAATCACAGGTATGGGATAACATTTAAAAGAATATATTTACTATATAAAACTGCTTAAATTTAACAAAAGCTGAACCTGAATGGGTTAGAGTCCACATATGTAGTCTATATATGTCGTATAAATTCCTCAAGGTTTTTTGCTCTCTCAGAGAAAGCAAATTGAAGATATTATTAGTCGTGCTCACTTGATAGAGACACTCGAACCTCTCCTGCCCTATTAAGCTTCATCTGAAGCTTCGTCTAGATGATGGTAAGCCCTTGCTTGATCCTACTCACTCCCATAAGACTGCCGGAAATTTGGTCTAACTATTTCATAACCAGATATTGCCTATATTGTTCATATGCTCAGTCAATTTATGGCTACTCCATGGACAACTTGCTATTCTGCAGTACTTTGCATTATTCTCTATTCGCATGGCACCATTACTTAGAGCTTATTTCTTCCCTTTTCTTTTTTTCTTCAACTTCGAGCATATTTTGATGCTGATTGGGTTGGTAATGCTATTGATTGTCGCTCCATCACTAGCTATTTTTGCCTTCCTTGTAGACTCTTATATCTTAGAAATTTAAGAATAGGATATAGTCACTCGCACAGGCACTAAGACAAAGTATCAGGCTATGGTTGATACCGTGCAGAGGTTATTTGGCTGTGAAGCTTGCTTGCTAACATAACAGTTATTCTGACACACTAACCCCTCTTTATTGTGACAACCAGAGTGTTGTTCAGCACCTAGCAATCTGATGTTTCACGAGCGTACCAAGCATATTGAGATTGACTACCATTTCACTCGACATCATTAAATTGCTCGAACACTCTCTTTACCTTATATCTCCTCTCATAACAAACTACCAACTTCTTCACAAAGTACCATACTATGCAGCGATTTTCCTTTCTTCACAAACTCTTAATGTATGATTCACTGTGAATTTGACGGGGGTTTTAGAGTGTACATAAGTAGTCTATGTACCAAAGTTTACCGAAGCAGACCAAACTGCCCGGTTCAAGCAATACCAAATCAACCCGGTGCGAAATTGGGTTGGTTCGTCATTCATATTCGATTCTGGCCCCTACCAGCCAGAACCAGTTCTTCACCGTCCGAAACTGGGTGAAACCGGCCGATTTGGTGCCGACTCGGTGCAAACCGGCCGGTTTGCGCCAAGTCAATCCAGTTTTGAATCGGGTTGGGTATGGGCCACCTGCCACTGCCTTACGGGTTCGAACCTTACTATGTACTATATAAATAGATATATATACACACACACAAACATACATACATACATATATGTATATGTATCTTATGGTCTTGCTGTATTCTCACCATGATGGTGACCATATTCCCCGTACTTTTACATTTACCTTGAACCATTTCTTAATTAGTATTGCACACTTCCACAAATTTGGCTTCTCTTGTTTCTCTCACTTGAATGTATCAGAAAAATGTCTAGATTATATTTCCATAATTCAAGAATTATTATGGACAATAAGCAATTATAATTATTGTTATTATAACTATATTGCTTATCAAGCTATTCTAATTGATGGTTATCTTGATAGCCAATAATAGTGCTTAGACGATTGCAAGGATACCTAATTTATGAACAAACTCAACAAACCAATTGACGAATGCTAATATTAACATGGGAATTTCAAAAGAATATCACAACACAAAAATAATACATAAGCAAAAAATGCTACAAATATTCCTGTAACTATAGACATTAATATACAATACAAATCTAATAACAAGTAAAGGTGAGGCAAAAGCACCCACAACCATGTGTACCCATCAGATTGGGCAGCTCAGGACATTGATGCAAATAAACAGGCACCAACCTAGGCATTTATTTAGATCTTGGGCACTTACTCTGGGCTTTTTACTGATGACAACAATTATGATACCATGTATCAAATTTATCAGGTTACTTGAAAATAAAATGGGTGGTTTCCCTGGCATTCCATACTAAAAACCCTACCCAATTTAATGTGCACTCTTTACAAATAAATTGGAGCTACCTCAGAACATATCCACATTTTCTGTTTCTCATCATTTGAGATGGCATAGTGCACTAAAACTCCTACCAGACTTTGTATTGAGAGAGAGAAATCAGTAAAAGGAAAAAGCAAGATGACGTTAAATTAATGTGAACTAAATGAAGAGGTATGGTCAACGACCTCAACTACGAATGCTAATTCCAGGACATCAGCTTAAAAGGCTTCATCAAAGAAAGATGGAAAAATTCTACTTACAGTTATGCCTCTTTGGCGGATGATCTCCCCGCGCTCCCCTTCCAAAAGCCTTTTTGTGTTTGAAATATCAACTTCAAATGTCTCTGCAATGAATATAAAATTTAGTGCACAAAGCAAGATCCATAGAAAAGCAACTAGTCCATGCCAAACCTTTCAAGATGGGCATACTCATTAGCAAAAGGTAAAAAGATTGACATAGGTATTGCAAAACTTGCCTTGCAGTAATATTATAGAGAACATGAAATTCATAAGTACCATTCTTCATGAAAAGGTTAAATAGTGCATTGTTTGCTTATACTAGAAAACAGGTGATACTGCAGAAATATTCACAGTAACATATTGGTTCATAAATTTAGGGAAATATAAGTAAATTATTGATTTTCTATTGAGGACTATCAGATGAAACTAACAGGAAAAGACCCCCAGCCATTTAACATTAGTTTTATGAATCAATATTTTTCCTCAAAATAGACACAATAATATAACATTTATTTTCAAAAGCATTTGTGGAACTTTTATGCATTGGTTTTGACCAATTACCTACACTTGAAACTTTTGACCTCATCATTCTGAAGTCCATTTCTGTATCTGTTATGATGATTATTTATATAGTTCATGTCTCTATCAGTCTCCAAAGGCCTCCATGCCTGTATATATTAGCAACTTTGCTTCCCCTAACTTTGCGGCATAAATTCGTTATATCACCAAAATAAACCTCATTAGGCAAACTCTTTCTATTATTTAGGCTCCACAAAGTCCAGCATTTGGTTTTACAAAGGATAATATAGCAATTTCCTCTTTATACTGGTGGAAATAAAACATGTCCAACTAAAAAACCAGGGTCATGTTCAAAAGAGATACTAAAACATGAGACACACACTGATCAGGATAAAATTTCTCTCAGAGGCAACTTTCCAGATATCATGGCTAGCTTGTTAGAATTTTAATTTCCACAATACAGGTTCTTGTAAATCTAAAAAAGAAAATCCAATTTTACAAATTCAGCAAATCACTAGCCATATTAGAGATACTCAACAATAAAAAACTAAAATTTTGGAAAAATATGGAGTTCAGGCAAATACAAAATAAAGATAACTTGTGATTAGTAATCTTCCAGAAAAGGAGATATAAATGTCTACACAAAAGTTCCTTGCAGCATTGAAGTTATATCAGCATACCAAGGTTACGATTATTGATACCAATGAGCTGAATCCCATCTATACTCAAAACCCGATCCAGTTCCCTTTCATCGTGCACCTAAATATCAAAAAGAAAACCTTTCTTTAGTAATGCACCTAAATATCGGTCGAAGCAATCACAATGCCAGATAGACTTAAATTATAACAAAGAAAAACAAAGGACTTAAAAATGGTACCAAGACCAAACACAGCAACTGTTTTGAAACTGAACATGACATTTTCTTCAATAGAGGGTTGATTATATGTTTGCAAATAGGAAAAGGTACATTTAGGAGAACCAGATACTTAGAGATCACATTGCCAACAGAGAAAGCATTGTTAGCAAGACTGTTAGACTAGGTCTGTGGAGATTTATTGTTTGATTTATTAGTCTCTGTAGAAACTCTGCAAATGCAGCTCCAAAGCAATTTGTCATATGATTTTGTTTTTAATTTTAGTAGTCCATATCAGTTCTGCAATATTGATAAACGGGTTCCATTTGATGAGTTAAAATACACCATAAAACATTTGATGCATAATCTAAAAAAAAAACTGCTCACCCACCTCAACCAGTGCTGCTAAGCCAAGCTCCTTGCAAAGTTTAATCATGCATTTGATGTCAAGATCAGGCAACACCGCAGCAATTAAAAGAATTGCATCCGCACCTTTTGAACGAGCATAGTAAATTTGCCAGGAATCAATAACAAACTCTTTACAGAGAAGAGGACACTGCAATTTTGCAAAGCATTTTAGAAGTCCAAAGATAATTGAGTTATATAAATGAATTGAATGGTAATGGTAAAGCTACGAATTAAATTGACAATGTGTGTATTGATACAAACCATGACTCCAGCTCTGCGTACAGCCTCTAGATTTTCAAAGCCTCCCTAAAATATTAATAATGACAGTAGCAGTCAATTAAGTCTATATGCTTAATATTCAATTTCTGATTAAATTTTTCAACACACAAGTCTGATAAAATTGCAGTAGCTCACTTAGAGAACATTCACCTGAAAATACTTTTCGTCAGTCAATATGCTTAAGCATGCTGCTCCATTTTCCTCATAAGCTTTAGCTATTTGAACCTGTTATAAACCAAATTCGTAGTCAAACTTAGTTCTGCATCGTAGGAGGAGGGGCATGAAAACATGGAATTTCTTCATCAGCACATCAGATTCTGGAGCCAAGTTTTTCTCAGGACACTTGGCAAGAAAGAACAGCTGGTATAATTCTTAAATATCAATTTGCAGTTGAATCTTCTTGCATGAAAAAGCTCTGTCTGAAAGACTGAAAGTCCATCAACGTTCATTAGCACATGCCTTTCCATAAGTTCCACATACAAAGCAGTTAAAAATAAAATTTTGTCCAACCTTCTATGTTGAGGAAGTTCAAAAGATTTAAATTTCTCGGCAGCAGCATTATGCAGTGACAACAAAGAATTTAAAACATGACAACAATTTGAGAATGGGATTAAAGCAAAAAAAGTTAAGTGAAAGCAAATGGCTGTGGAAGCTATGCTAGTGGAGTTTGCTAAAACCGTTGCTTTGACAGTGAAGAGAGAAATAATGAAGAACACCTAGTCCTTCAGAAATTGCCGGAATTTCCTAAGCTAAATGACAAAGATTCTGCAGTATATGCTAGTGGATCTGGTTTGAGCAGGAGGAGGACATACCACACTGATAAGAATTAAAATTCCAGAAAATTTTATAAGAGAGCTACCATTCTAAAGAATTAAAAGAGAATTATTTGAGACAGGGACTTATGATAAGAAATGTTTCGCCATCCCAATCACCAAAGTTGTAGCCTAGGAAATGCATTTGAAATGTAGATCAGAAGTTTGTCAATTATCTTTGGGGAAAGATATTTGCATAGTCTTAAAATAAAAATATCTATTCCTTCGCAGGATCTTGAACATGCTACAACTCAAGTGCTGTAATTTAAGAAGATGTTTATGAATCTTAGCAGATTAAATCTTTTGGGAGAAAAAAAGAATTACAGATTCAAAAGCATAGCACATGTTTGCAATTTTATTAGTAGAAGAAGTGCTTGGTGTCGATGTGACATATACTCATTTAACTATGTAAGCTACAGGCCATACATTATTACTGGAAGAAGTGCTAGGTTATATAAAATAAAAAGATGCAGAGAAGTCAAGGAAGTATGTATATTTTTGTGCTGCCCGTAACATAGTGCAAAGAACATCTCCAAAAATCTACAATTACAACATGAATCTATAAGGCACAATTTTCTATTTTGATACTACAAAGCATGCACCAACTGTTCGTGGTCTGTTACTTAGCATTTCAAAGAAAGGGATTAATGCTACTGCCTACCGACAGGTGCTGTCTTGTACTAAAAGTCTAAAATGTAAATTAAATTGAATGTGTTGCTCAGATTATCAGAAAAATTGACAACACCTGCAGCTAACTAGACTTTAAAAGCTTCCGCCACTTTTCATGTAGCACCAATGTTCTAATTAAGCAGCAATATGTTCCTAGTTTGTCAAAGCAAACAAAACCAATATATAGAGCTACTGAAATCTCCAGAATACTTACTTGCAGGTTAACATATGCATGTTAATACTGGAATGGAGATAATCACTTCACGTTTTTAACTAAAGGTTATTAAAAGTATCTCTAGATTCAGTTTTCTTTGGCGGTTCATCATCGACTCCACATTAAAAAAATTGACTCTACCTTGAAAAAAAATGGAACATATATATAAAAGAAGTAGCAAAACTTACAGGATCAAAATCTTCACGTAGTACACCTCGGCTAGGTGAAGCCTTTTTCACCTCGGCTATCAGAGCAGGAAGACCAGTTCGCTGATACGATGCTTTCAGAGCCCCAACAAAATCTCTCACTGGAGGAGCACTGTCAATAGCTTCCTTCAACGCATCAGAAGGTATTCTCCATTTCAACTAGAAAAGCAAGAAAATGGTATATTATTGATCCCTCCATTCAAGGAAAAAAAAGTTTTCAATGATTAACTAGGAAGGAATTTGTGAGTACCTGAGAAACTTCCACTTCCTTGTCCCATATTATTTTTTCCAGAATATTACGGGGAGGTTCTTCATCGTCCTGCGAGCTCTCAGAGGGGTGTCCAGTTCGATATCTTCTTCTAATTCTAATGCCCTGCTTTGCTGCTATCTCATTTAATGACTTTCCACTCTCCCATTCTCTTACTTCAACAGAGTTTACAAGATCATCATGTTTAAAAGTTATCATAACATCTCCATCCTTAATCTCCTGCAAGAACCAACGCAAAAAATTGAGAGATGATTAAACAGAATCCCTTATTATAATGAATATAGATTTTTCAAGATAATGGCAAAACTTTTCTGTACATCAGAATCTAAGCATCTGTGCCTAATTTGGTGAAGAGTTCAAAGCTAAGCTAGTGAAAAAGTAATGCTTGTGATGAGATTAGGAATGCATGCTAACACATGCACAACTTAATTGCTTATTGTTCTGTAGGCTCACTACAACGTGCTTATCCAACAGTCAGAATATGGGATGTCTGGAGTGGCAAAGGAAATGGTGTGACAATATGGACCCAAAACACTCAAATTATATCCACCAACAAGTATTAGAGCGATACATACCCAAATTGATACAAACTCGCCTGGTCCATTTGAGAGAAAGAGAAGCATTCACATTTTACTGCATTTTTCACTTAAAAATAAAGAAATAGAAGGATAAAAGAGAATGTAACTCTAATTGCTCAATAAACAGCCATGAATGCATATGCTGCAACATTGCATATCCCATCTTGAAAACCTCTAATCATGACAGTTATTCATGAGTCTACCATGCAACCATATCCACTTTTTTTCCCAACCAAGCGATATTTGTTTTTCTGGAAGATTATGCTATGGAAATTCAATTTATTACACGAATACATAAGAATTTTGCGACTTAGAATGAGACCCATAGCTTTGCTGATCTATAAGTATATTATTTTCCACAGTTCCAAATCACTTCTTCGAGACTTAACCTAACGTCACTTCTTCCCAAAAGCAATGATCTCGACAGTGAATAAAGATATAAAAGCAAAAATAAATAGCTTCTATTCCAGTTTACGTTTACACTGTTTTGTTGAAACATTCTAATAAACATCTTACAGTCTCTTCAATCACCCAGTTTTTTACCAAATACTACTAAGCCGAGAAATCAAAATCTCGATTCGAAAACCATTACAACAATTTCCTACCAAGAACCAGATTTTTTAAACCTCTGCATACTACTGTAGCAACAATACAACATAACTATCAAGATCCTAACTTTTTAATGAAGATTTATCATAAAAAAAAGGGACCACAGCAAAATCTAAAACAGATCCCCTCAGGAAATTTTTAAAATAGAACAAACCCAGATTCGAAGAACCCTGAGAAAGATGACAGACCTTGTCAGCTTTCATGCAACGAAGACGAGTCGGTTTCCGCGCCCCGCCCACAAGAATCGTCGGAAGCCTATCCATCGAGGGGAAATCCCCCCGGCATCTCATCACTGAGAAGCTCGGAACCGGAATCCCGACCTTAGCCGAAGCTCCGGCAAAGATCCCCTCCATTACTTCTTCCGACGATGCAAAAAGTAGCAGTAAAGATAGCGACGATGAAGAAAGCCGCACTCTCGCTCGCTCGCCGCCTCCTCTCGGGGTTTTTAAAAGCCTCGGTCCGGTTACTCCCTTGCTCTCGCGATGGGAACCCACTTATAACGGTGCCGTCTGCTCCTACTGTCCGCGGGACGGAGGGGGAAGCGATGGTGTTGCTCCGAGTTCGTGACCGGGTGGTGCCGCTAACGCTGCCTAATAAGGTTTTTCACTGCTAATTATTTGCTAAAGATTCTGCTCGAATTGGTCGGATGTAAATTTGGAAGGCGGGCAAGGAATCGCTTGTATTGGCTACGGGCTCCATCTCGCGCAAAGAAAGGATTCACCTTCAATCCACCGTTGGATCACCCACTGCACAGATCTCAGCTATTTCATTTCATTTTTTTGAGAAAGCCGAATGGAATAGGATCCGAACTCAAAAACTTATCGATATGGGGAAAGAAGAAAAAAGTGTATTCCGATTCTATTGGATGTATTCGTATCCGTGATGTATGCAATGTCCGTTTTAGCAAAAAAAAAAAAAAAAGAAAGGAATGGAGGAAGGATGAAAAACAGATAAGTGAAAGAGAAAAAGAAGAAAATGAGAAAAAAAAAAAGTAAAGATAAGAAGGAAAAAAAAAAGAAAGAACTAAAACGGAAAGATGAAGAAAAAGAAACAAATGAATGGATAAGACAAAAAAGAAGAAAAAAAAGAAAGAAGAAGGAAGGGGAAGGAAAGAAAGAAGCAGATGAAGAGATAAGAAAAAAGAGAAATAAAAAAGAAAAGAAGAAGAAAGGGAAAGAAAAGAAAGAAGCAAATGATGGGATAAGGAAAAAAGAAGACCAAAGATGAAAGAGATGGTGAGTCGAATGAGGGAACATTTGTCAGTTACCCAGAAGGAAGAGTGGTGGAACCCCCCCATGTATCAGATGCCCATTTGAGACTCGATTCGCCCTCAGAAGAAAGGAAAGAAAGAAGCAAAACAAGGGATAAAAAAAAAAGGAAGAATAAAAGGAAAGAAATAAAGGCAAGGAAAAAAAAGGAGGAAAGAAAGGAAAAAAAGAAAGAAAGAAGGAAAAGAAAGGAGAAGAGGAGAAAGACGAAGGATACCTATAGGTAAGGTCGGGTCGTGAGTGACTCCGACCCAATTCGATTTTTTATTCGGATTTTAATTTTGGATCCAAATCCAACCCAATAGAAGAGCGAGTCGGGTCGAGTCGGGTCCACCGCTACGATTTTTGACTCAACAGATCATTTGGGTCAGATTATGTATAACTCGAACCCAATCCAAAAATTCGGGTCTGATTTGGGTCAACCCATCCATGGCTTCAAAACTTGTTTGCACCTCCGTAGGCTACAACCTTCGGGCCCAAATAATTTTACAGATTCGGGTCGAATCAAATTGTAGAATTGAAAACCCAAAATTATCCAAATTTTAAATAGATCAGGTCGGATCTGAATTTAGTAAACTCAGACCCTATCTAGAAAATGGAACAGGTCCAATGTTAGGACCCGACCCAGCCCTACGGATCCTCTAAAACGAGTCAGGTCGGGTCTAAGCGGGTTGGGTCGGATCAGGTCACAAGTTAATCCTACCCATTTACAGCCTTACCTATAGGGCTTTCAACTGAAACTGCTACCAGAATGAGATGGGATAATGGTATATCCTGTTCCATAGAGAAATTGAGATACGTTAATTTAAAACCTTGGTCTTAATATAGCAATCTTCCATGATTTTGATAGTTATTTCAGTGATCGATATTGTCTAAAAAAATGTTAGATGTGATCTCTTAATCACATGTTTTTACTAATTCGGTCTATACTACTCTAGTCTAGGTCAAGCCAAGGTTGTATCTATTATGACAAGATAGCATATTCTCTCTAATATTATTTGATCTATTGTAAGTGACATCTAACTCCAGCCTCATCAATGATGAGCAACCACTTTTATATTATCATTTTAACATTTTATTTGTAAAAAAGGCCACATGCTGAAAAATTTGCTCGGTTAGAACTAGTCCTTGCACATCGGAAATAGGTTCTAACCCATTATATCCTGTTAGAAAAGCAGATAACTTGACTTGTTTTAGAGAAAAACTACAATAAAGGATGGAGGAAAAACTTATTATGGTCATATATATGATATTGTTCGAAATATCAACCTCCGCAGCAACAAAGAATGAATGGGTAGCAGCTCGCATTTTCTTGTTATTATGTCATCAACTTTTGCTGCTAATTTCTCTATTCTCTGATTACTTCTGCATGCTAACTTTGCTGCTAGCACCTCACATTTTGTTTTTGGCTGGGAGTCCTGTACTAACATCATTAGTCACAAATTTAGGCTCAGCCGACCGAATTAATTGCAACCCCTAAACTAGACAAGGAGATATTATAGATCAAGAGCTAAATTAAAATTCTGATCCCATCATGCATTCCTTTTCTAGTTTTATGCTGTACCAATCTTCTTCTGTTAATTAGCATCTTTCAGTTGCATACTAACGGGTGTTAGTTTACGTAATTCTCATGATGTTTTCACCTTCAGGGTTGATATCCTTCCTTGCATCCTTTTTTTTTGTTCTTGTTGAAGAAGATTTTTTCAAATTTCTTGATGCATATATCATGGCTTTACTTCTGCTACAATTTCATGGAGTTTTCTACTTTTCTGGTTTTATGATTTATTGTTGTTCTGATATTACTGATGGGTATACATATAGAATACACGCACATGCATATACATGCATTCATACATGCATACATGATGAGCTAACATGACAACTATTTATTTGGTTCACAACCAGATGGAGAGAATTCATATAGAATCATGTAGGAAGTCATTCACTAATGATTAGTACCACCAAAATTATGCAAAACTCAACTGGTCTATTTAGGGCAACTAGAAGGTGGTTGATTACAATTTGCTAGAATTAGCAAAAAGAAAAACTTTGTATTTTCCTTCATAGGGTTGAACCAACTAAATGATGCAATTCCTCTTCTGATACCTTGTCGTTAGGCTTCCAGAGAAGACTCGGGCGAGGAGACATGGTGGGTCATGGGACAAGTTGGCAGTGTTGCCAATATCTTCATCTCAACCCTATATCAAAATTTCTAAAATCATGGATTCTTGATATGTGGCGAAGAGAAATGGGGCCAGAGGACAAGTTGCCAGGTTTGGGGTCACCCTCCAATATCTTTTAGGATACCAAAATCCGCATGTATAGCTTGATTTTGGTGTCTAAAGTCTTGAGGTTGAGAAGTTTATTGACCTCCCTGATTTTCCTATTTCTTTCCCCTGCCACCTTGCCTCAGCTTAACTCTTGAGGGAGTTAATCTTGGATCACGCATTAAGCTTTCATAAAGGCCGTCAAAAAAATGTCATGGTTTATAGATATCATTCTGAAAATGATATGTTAATGCATTTTAAAATTTCTGCGGCGTTTTCTCTCTTTCCATATTTAGTTGAGATTATTGTTACACTTGATGAACATTGAACTTGTGCACATCATGTTTGCAATCAAGTGGCATGAAAAATCACTTGGGTGAGGCTTTTAGTAATTTGAAATTCGGTATTAGTAGTATCAACCTAACAACCTAACAAGTTCACATTTCAACCGAATCATCAAACTTTTTGTAAAGAGAAAATATTTGTAACTTGTGAACTTGGCTATGAAGCTGGATATAGAGAGGGCCTACGACAAGGTCCGCTGGGGCTTTCTTAGGTTGGCGTTAGAGAGTTTTGGTTTCCTTGAGACCTGGATAACCTGGGTGCTCGGATGTATTCGGAGGCCATCCTTTTCAATCCTAATCAATGGCAACCATTGGGCTTCACCAAGATTTCCCCCTGTCTCCTTACTTATTTATCATTTATGTTGATATGCTATCTCGCGCCCTGTGGGTCATATGTTGGGAGCGGGAGTTGGATGCTCACGAGCCAACCCCCGGTGCTCGACCGATCTCCCATCTTTTGTTTGCAGATGACTGTCTTCTCCTGGCTAGGGCAAGGATGAAAGATGCATTGGCCCTCAGATGGGTCCTGGAGGACTACTGTGGGGCATCAGGGTAGAGGGTGAACATTCACAAGTCAACCATTTGCTTCAACCTGAAGACTGAGATTTGGGTGCGGCAGGGGATCAGGGGGCTCCTGGGCATAAAGGAGCAGGAGGGGCCGTGGAGCTATTTGGACGTCCCGATCACGGAGAAGTGCTGCAGGTACAACGTGTCCAGGATCGATTGGAGGGTTGGAGGGCGGCCTCACTTTTCATGATGGTTAGGCTGACGGTGGTCGGGTCGGTGCTGAGTTCATTATCGGTTTATCTCATGTCCAACACAGTAATTCCAAAGACAGTGCTGATAAAGATAAAGAGGCTCCTCCAGGACTTTCTTTGGGGTTCACACGACGACGACCATGGAGTGCACTTGCTAGCTTGGGAGATGGTCTGCTAGCTGACCCGCGAGAGAGGGTTGGGGTCCAATCACTTTTGCTGAGGAGACGCGACAAGTCTGGTGCTTGAGCCGCAGTGTTTCTAGAGTCAGTTGATGACAGTCCGCTACGATCCGGTTGGGGCGGGTGGGACAACTCAAAGAGGCCGGAGGTGCTCCTTCCTCTGGCGGGAGATCTGTAGCCATGTGCCCACTATCTTGGTTAACACTAGGTGGCTAATCGGCGATGGGTGCAGTGTTGACGTGTTGGAGGACCCTTGGGCGGACGCTCTTCCGGTGAGACTCTAGCCGACCATAGTCATGTTGAGGCTGCGGGCATGCGTCTCCTTTGCAACCTTCTCTGCCCAAAGGGGGCAGGGTGGGATCCCGGACAAATTGGCGACTTGTATGGGGAGCACCTCACAGAGAGAGTCAGGTCGCTGCCAGTTCCAGAAAGTATGTGCCTAGATGTGAGGGTGTGGAGTTCTTCCGGCAATCCTAGAGTCCGTGTGAGAGACATCTACCACACCCTTCAGAGTGTGCAACACATGAGGCAGTATTGCAGTTGGATCTGGAGGTTCAAGCTGTTGGATTGCCCCACAGCGGCATGACGTTCGCGGCGGAATCCGCATGCCGGGCCCGGTGCATCGCATACGCCGGAACAGGATCGGGTAGATTTCAAAATTTTTCTGAATCAAAACGATTCAGAACCCTTTTGAATTAAGATGGGGACTAAACTAAGATCTAATAATTAATTATGAATTGTTAAACTACTAGAAAATCAGAAATATAAAATTTCAAATGAAGATCTCATCTTCACCTTTGTGCGGGTAGAAGAACACCGCAACCGATGATCGTGGTTTGGTTCCTTGTAGCCGCACAAACGTCCGGCCTCTACAAGTATCCACACGAGGTTGCTGAAGATCAGAGATGGGGCTTCACCGGGGTGCTAGCTCCTTGCAAAAGCCTCTCTTGGATGTCGAAGAAGAAAGAAGAAGAAATCACAAGGATCCCACCTTGTGCAGCCTTCAAAAGGAAGAAGAAAACCCTTCACCTTTTTTATTCTTTTCTCTCCCTATTTGCTGATTTAAAAATCCCCAAAAATCCTTCTTGCTGCCCCACGGCTGGGAGAAGCTCTTCTCATCAAAGCATGGGACGTGGGGCTCCCATTTATAGGGTTCAAAACCCTAGGCGCCAAGGGTCCTAGTCCCACTAGGATTCCTTGGCGCCTCCTCTTCTCCCAGCAAAGAAGGAGAGGGGTCCACGCTCCTTCTTGCCCTCTTGGCTGCCCCTTGACTCCTCAAAATAGGGCATTAAAAGGGAGGCTCCATATAAAGAAAAAGGCTAAATTTAGGTAGGATTTTTGGGACTCGATCTAGCCAACTCTTGACTAGGATTTGAGTCAAATTTTTTTTGGATCAGACCCATCATAATTTGACTTAATTAATCAGCAATAAAAAACTTAATTATAATCTAATTATAATTATTTAATTCTTCCATTTAACTCACTAACTCTTAGTGGGTTATTTTGTACATCAATCTTATTGACAATTGACATTGTGATTCCAAATCACAAATCGACAATTCTAATAATCAGAACCTCTAATGTGTGTGACCTCATAGGTTCTAATCTGACTGGTAATGAGACATATTGAGATCTCCATCTCAGTATCATTGAAAACTCCTTTCAATGGATTGGAACGATTCCAACTCAACTCATTAGGGTTTATCGATCATCAAGATAATCCCTATGAGTCCCACCATCCACCAGTGACACCTAGCAGCATGTAGTGGCTACCCAGCAGAATAGAATGATGAATCTCTAGGTGCAGTTGTCATGTGTTACAGTCCTTCTATCGTGGATCCCTACAAGACGGAGGTCATGGATAACTCGTCAAACCCCTTCGTTTGTCATATGTCAAAATTTATTCGACTTAAGTTCGAGAGTGGAAAACTCTTTCTCCACTGTGCATACTGCCCCGGCCGAGGTCTTACGAACTCAGTCTTATAAATCACATAGGATCTCTCCTTATCTATCAAGGTCGATAGATTCCATATAGGTACATACCCTACTCCTACAGTGAACTTACTGCAGCCAATCTACACTGCATGGACCCATATGGCTAGAGACCATGTATGTGTGCAGTCAAACTACAATAACCTCACTGTGAGTAGCCGAAGCACCGCAGGTCAAAGGACCAGTCACACTACTGCAACATCAAGCAAGTCACTGACGAGTGAATAGACATCCAAGTGACTTTTTGTCTTGGTCACGCTCAGTACCCTTGTTCTCTAACAAGCACCTGCACTATCACTTCAGTGTCCCTACACTGTGGACTCAAGTCTCGTCCATCCAGAAGAAAAGTGATATGTGCACTGATCGGATCGATCACCGTCCTCGTGATGATCCATTGATCAGAAGCATTTAGAAACTAATCACCAATGATACATGGCTCAAATTCTCAACTCTTGAGAATATGTATCATCATCTTATTAATTTCTTGGACGATTCATAGACACATAAACAATATGAATGAAAAGATGCCTTTTATTTATTTAATAATAAATAGTCAAGTACAAAATTATGTCCCTAGAATTAATAATGTGTCAGCCAGATTGGCTTCTAGGGCATACATCTAACAATCTCCCACTTGCACTAAAGCCAATCAGTCATATATCTAATCCCCATCTTCTCAAGGTGGGCTTCAGTCTTTTGCTGACTTAGCTGCTTAGTGAACGGGTCTGCCACGTTATCCGCGGAGTCTGCTCTCTGCACCTCGACATACTTCTTCTCAACATAGTCGCGTATGAGATGGAAGCGCCGCTCCATATGCTTGGACTTCTGATGAGACCTTGGTTCCTTAGCAAGAGCTATGGCGCCATTATTATCGCAGTAGAGTGTTATGGCATCTGATGTCATTACATCTAATTCTGCAATGAATTTCTTGAACCAGAAGCCTTCCTTAGCAGTTTCAGAGGCGGCGATGTATTCAGCTTTCATAGTAGAGTCAGCAATGATCGGTTGTTTAGAACTCTTCCAATTCACCGTACCACCATTGCACAAGAACACATATCCAGATGTTGACTTCCTATCATCGACATCAGTCATGAAGTCTGAATCTGTGTACCCTTCTACCTTTAACTCAGTTGATCCTCCAAAAACCAAGAATAAATCTTTAGTTCTTCTCAAGTACTTAAGAATATTCTTCACAGCTGTCCAGTGTTCTTCACCTGGATTCGACTGATATCTGCTTGTGACACTCACAGCAAGGACTATATCAGGTCGTGTACATAGCATGGCATACATGAGGCTCCCTATTACCGATGCATAGGGTATCTTGCTCATGCATTGAATCTCTTCAGATGTGTTGGGGTACATCTTCTTGGAGAGATGAATTCCATGCCTTAGGGGTAAGAGACCCCTCTTGGAGTTTTCCATGCTGAACCTCTTCAGCACCTCCTCAATGTACATCTTCTGTGAAAGGCCAAGCATCCTTTTAGATCTATCTCTATAGACCTTTATTCCCAAAATATAGGATGCTTCCCCAAGGTCTTTCATGGAGAATTCTTTTGACAACCAGACCTTGACCGAGGTTAGCATGGGAATATCATTCCCTATCAGTAGGATGTCGTCCACGTACAGTACGAGAAATACGACAGCGCTTCCACTAACCTTTTTGTAAACACACGGTTTCTCTTCGTTTTTGATGAAATCAAACGTTTTGATTGCGTCATCGAAACGAGTGTTTCAACTCCGAGATGCTTGCTTTAGTCCATAGATGGACCTTTGCAGCTTGCAGACCTTGTGATCTCCATCACTGGAAGTGAAACCCAAAGGCTGTTCCATATAGATATCTTCATCAAGATATCCATTCAGGAAAGCAGTTTTCACATCCATCTGCCAGATTTCATAATCATGAAATGCTGCAATGGCAAGCAATGTTCGGATGGATTTCAACATGGCTACAGGTGAAAAGGTCTCCTGATAGTCAATGCCTTCGCACTGACTATACCCTTTCGCCACTGTCACGCCCCGGACCCGGATCCGTGACACGGCCGTGCTATTGCCGACTACCGCCCATAATAGCACGCAGCCTCATACCTGGGTAACAGGGTAGTCAAACCAACCGAATCTTTTCATGTGAAAGCATTCTTAGTACAACCTGCTGGTCAGTACCCAAATACAGAGCTTCTATGTAGTTTATGTACATAATAGTATACTTGCTTTACCCCAAAAGAAAGAAGTCCTGATACCAGATTAACGTGTCTCTGGCAGCTATCAGTGGTAAGAATCTGAAAGAAAACGAAACATAAACAAATGTGAGCTACACGGCTCAGTAAGTAATCCTGCATAATCCTACCGGATCAACCAGTAGGCTAAACATGTAAATCAGGGTTTGAGAAGCTGACATGCATGTTTATCTAATAATCATCATGGCATAATATGTATGCAATTTAAACAAAGCAGTAGTGCAAATCACAAAATTTTCATAATATATGCATATGAAATCGTGCCCCCGGCATGCCGTGGTCCTTTTTCTCTCGGATGCTACTGCGAAGTCAGACTCGACCACTGGCGGGGCCAGCTCAGTTACTATTCAGCCACTGGCGGGGCAGGCTCAGTTACTATTCAGCCACTGGCGGGGCAGTCATTCTCAGTAGCATCTTTGAGCACATTATAGTGCCTCTGGGCTAGCTAAGACTTTATAAACTCATATGCATGATTAAAATATCAGTATCATCATGTCGCATACATAGCCATAACTTCTGGGATCATGCAAGTTACTTATGCATTGTAACATATCATGCATGAAACATATATACTTAAAATAAATGCGTAGGAAACATTAATGACATGATCCACAACAGGATTAGGACAGGTTACTTACATTCTTCACTAATCATGCATACAATTCAAATTGTATAAAAAAAA
The DNA here is from genome assembly GCF_009389715.1 of Phoenix dactylifera. Taxonomy (NCBI): domain Eukaryota; kingdom Viridiplantae; phylum Streptophyta; class Magnoliopsida; order Arecales; family Arecaceae; genus Phoenix; species Phoenix dactylifera. The sequence goes on from NW_024067701.1 coordinate 24,661, forward strand.
CACTGGTTCATCTTATAAAACGTAATATAAGATCTACGATAGGATTAAGACAGATTACTTACCTCAATTCGCTTTCCAAATTGCTCAAGTCCAGGTGACAAATCCTTAATCACCTAAAACAACATCATAGGGTTTACATTATTCCCCATTTATTTATTATAAAATCTCTTAGTTCATCATACTATGAACTTACTTGCTTGGATCCCATCCAAGGATCTAGCCAAGTCCAATTTACCCAATTTAGAGCCTTTGGGGCTCAGTTTAAAACCAGATTGGGTTCACATAGGTTAATTGGGTTTTAATTAAAGGATTGGGCCTGGTTCATGATTGGGTTCAACCTTTTCTAGCCAATTGGGTCCTCTGATTTGGTCAATGTGCTTAATCCCAAGTTTAATTGGGTTCAATTTTGGGTTTAGGGTCAGTATGGCTTGTTTGGGCTTGAGGTAGGGTCAGCCCGAGGTCAATTTGACCTACTATCTGTTAAGTCGGGGTTTGAACTGGGCTTTCTTTATGATTAATTGGGCCTACTGAGACCCACATACTTAATTGGGTTTGGACCTGGTTTAAATCGGCTTGTCCAGACTTAGCCCAATTTGATTGGGCTCGAGTTCAGCTTCAATTGGCTAAACCAATTTCTTATTATTGGGCTTAACGTGTTTCGGATCCGAACCCGATTCCGGCCCGTTAACCCACTCTTTTCTTTTCTCTTCTCTTTTTCTTTCTTTTCTTTTCTTTTTCTTTTCTTTTCTTTTTGTTTCTCTTTTTCTTTCTTTTTCTTCACCGTTTCTTCTTTTTTTTTTTTCTTCTCCTTCCCGAAGCTTCCTTTCATCCCGATCTCCCATTCCTCCTCTCCTCTCCTCTCCGGCGAAGGGAGGTCGATGGTCTCCTCCTCACGGGGAGGGGGTCGGAGCGCGATCGGCGACGCCCGCAGCCGAGCTCTCGGCTTCTTCGGTCGAGCCCGCGGCCGAGCTCTCGGCTTCCCCGGCCGAGCCCGCGGCCGAGCTCTCGGCTTCCCCGGCCGAGCCTGCACCGGCGACGCTCACGGCCGTACACGGGCAAGTCCCCTCCTCCTCTCCTTTTTCTTTCTTTCTTTCTTTCTTCTTCCCTTCTTCCTTTTCTTTGGTCCTTCCCTCCGGCACCACCACCTCTTGCCGGAGAAGAGGTGGTGGTCCGGCCGGGGCTGGCGGCCCTGTGAGTCCAGCCCGACCCGGGGCTTGTGGGTTTTTCTCCCTCTCCTGTGCCGGCCTCCTCCCCTCTGTTTCACTGTTGACACAGAGGGGGAGAGCACCCCACAGAGGGGTTTCTTTTCTTCTGTTAAACCCTACCCTAATGCTCCTTACCTTGGCCGGTTGCAGTCGGGCAGTACCTCCCCCTGGTAGTCCCTCCTTCTTCTTGGAGCTTCAGGGCTCCTTCGCCTTCGGCTCCAGGGCTTCGGCTCTCACTCTCTCGTTCAGTATTCTAGGGGGTCTGTCACTTGGGGTTGCCGGCAGAGGCTTAAATAATTTGTTTAGAGGATGAAACCCCCCTCTGAGAGGTCCCATCCTCTCCTTTCCTCCATACTCCGGGACTGGCCGCCGCCCCCTGTCTCCGGCGCGCCGGCATCGGCTGCCAGCAAGGGGTGAGGTGACCCTTCCCTGTCAGTCTTATCCCTTCGTTTTTTTTTTTTAACCATTATAATAACCATTATAATAATACTGCCCACAGTGAAATTTGGGCCCAACCCTTAACTGGGCCTATTTCTTATTGGGCCTAGTAGGTTCTGGGCCCGGACATTACATCCTACCCCCCTTAAAATAAATTTCGTCCTCGAAATTAAACATACCTTAGGTTCTGGTTTTTAAAAGTAGTCAACCATTGAGTCATCCTCGAGATCTCAGTTAGTCTCTCTCTCGGAGTACCTACTGATAAGATTTTGACATACAAAGTAATGGCATCTCAAAACTTGAACCTTTCCATCTATGACACGTAGGAGTTCTTTGATCTCTTTCAAAAGAGGACTAATCTTCCAACCTTAGATTTTAAATGCTATGATTCTTGGCCCAAGAAATTAATTGCTCTCGATTAAGTCCACACAACGGTCGTAATCGGGTTAATAGAAATAGGTGAGAGCATTAGCATCAAATACTTTTCATAATCTATAATCCTCTTTCTTCTCTTAACTTTGCTTACAATTTAATGATCAACCTTTATCCTAGCAAAACCTCAAACCCCTTTCGAAGAGAAAGATTGAAAATGTTATAGCTAGGTGTAGGGGCCATTCCAAGTCTAAGCCCTAAGGAACCATCAATCCGTTAATACTAAATTTAAGATGCTCAAAATCTTCCAGGAATTGCCACAATAGAAAAAAACTCACTGGTGAAATTATATAGCTGTCTCCAGATTATTCAGAGAATCAACAACACTTTTCTCCATTAGAATTCTAATTCAAATTTTTCAATAATTCTATTCATCAATACAGTTTCATCATTAGATCTTATCAAAAGAATAAGGTCTAACATTTTCAGATTTGATTCTTTTGGTAGGTGATCTAAATCAAACTTTTCTCTTATACACAAAAATCTACATCTCAATTCTGAATAAGAACTTCGAGTTTCTTTGTCAAAGTATCAACTGCTCTCGATTACCCGATCTATCACAAGATTAGATCATAAACAACTTCAATCCACCCTTGATAGATATTCATCAAAGTCAATTGACAACCTCAATTTCTTTCAATCGAATAAAGGATGGATATTAATTAAAAATTTCAAGCTTCAAATTTAGGAGGGAGAAGGTTCATACCAACATATTCTAGATCCAAGATCAAAATCGATGATCTATTAATTCATGTCAAAAGATGCTAAGAAGTTTCTTAGCATGACATAAAACTGGAGAATCTAGGATAGCACAGTGCTATCCAAAAATCAGAACATTCTCCTTTTATTTGTCCAGAAAAATCTTACTACACAAGAAAACAGATCAAATCTTTTGTTATTAAAACTTTTCGAATCAAAAGAATAATACTTCTGGCCAACTTAGATAAATAATTCAGATCACTATGTTTTCGCTGCGCATTCTGATCAAATTCCTTTGAATTCACAAATAACTTTTGATCAACATACTATTTGTCTACAAACAGGACTATTCAATACCTCATGTGTATTTGCACTGCAAATCTTTCCTCCATCTTGATCGAGTTTTACTTAGATAGAACTTCTTTTTACTTTTCCATGAGCGAGCAAAGAAAGGGTATCCCAACATGAGATCCCCTTAAACAAGTGACAAACGCTTTAAATGAATTTTACATTTCCAGCAACTTCAGCCATAAAAATGAGCCTTCTTTTCTAATAAGAGATGAACTCTCAAGTCATCTTAGAACATTTTAAGCTCAGAATTGTGTAAACTTCTGAAAATTATTTCTCAATATCCCAATCTTATATTAGGTATCTTTAAATTGCATGAACAATAATTTGCCCTATTGCATTGCTAGAAGGTAATTCTCGATCTCATATATCCGTTAAAAGAAAGAGATGCATACTTTTATCGTAAGATTTTTTTTTTTTTTTTTGTCAAAACATCAACTAATATTTGTTTAATTGATTTATCACAGGATCACAAACTACTGCACTTTATCCAATGTAGAACATTTGAGCCTAAAATATTCTTCAACATTGAAAATTATTCTCAGAATTTACTAAATGACTTCCAATCAAAATATTAATCTTGCATTATAATTTGCAAAGATCTAATATTTCACATTCCAAGTAAACAAAGGGGAAACTCTTAGATCTCATTTCTCAAATATACTTTCTTTCTATATAATAGTTGCCTGCATAATTGTCATACAGATTTTATCCTCGAAGAATATTAAAAAATATCTTTCCTTGTCCAAGCCTTAAACAACTTATGAATGAACCCTATCTTGCCATCAAAATAATTAACTTCAAACTAGAAGTATTATCCACAATACTCAGTATCAAGTTAAACTTTCAAAATCACATATATACTGATACGCACTGTACTTTAATATTTCATGGCTGGTACTCCACTTAATATTAGTCAAAATATACTTTAATCATAATCCAAAATACAAATTACTCCGTCGAGAAATCTCCAAAATAGCTTTTTCTTATTTTGGCATGGCTCGTTAGCATTCTGATTCAAAACACCAAAATCCTTAGTAGTCTTAAATCTTAAGCTCTAATACCATACCTGTCACAATCATGCCCCTAGAATGGCTTTGTATTAGCCCTAGCTTCTTTCTTTTTGTTGCTCATTATCACCTATCAAAATATTTGTGTCAAGCAATTTTCGTGACTGACCGATGATGCAACCAATAAAATCTTTTCTTTCTTTCCAATTATACGGAATTTCACTAAATGAGATTTAACTACCCCTGCCCTTATTAAAATTTAAAATTTTTACTCATGATTAACCTATTGCTCTGATACCACTAGAATGTCACGCCCCGGACCCGGATCCGTGACACGGCCGTGCTATTGCCGACTACCGCCCATAATAGCACGCAGCCTCATACCTGGGTAACAGGGTAGTCAAACCAACCGAATCTTTTCATGTGAAAGCATTCTTAGTACAACCTGCTGGTCAGTACCCAAATACAGAGCTTCTATGTAGTTTATGTACATAATAGTATACTTGCTTTACCCCAAAAGAAAGAAGCCCTGCTACCAGATTAACGTGTCTCTGGCAGCTATCAGTGGTAAGGATCTGAAAGAAAACGAAACATAAACAGATGTGATCTACACAGCTCAGTAAGTAATCCTGCATAATCCTACCGGATCAACCAGTAGGCTAAACATGTAAATCAGGGTTTGAGAAGCTGACATGCATGTTTATCTAATAATCATCATGGCATAATATGTATGCAATTTAAACAAAGCAGTAGTGCAAATCACAAAATTTTCATAATATATGCATATGAAACCGTGCCCCCGGCATGCCATGGTCCTTTTTCTCTCGGATGCTACTGCGAAGTCAGACTCGACCACTGGCGGGGCCAGCTCAGTTACTATTCAGCCACTGGCGGGGCAGGCTCAGTTACTATTCAGCCACTGGCGGGGCAGTCATTCTCAGTAGCATCTTTGAGCACATTATAGTGCCTCTGGGCTAGCTAAGACTTTATAAACTTACATGCATGATTAAAATATCAGTATCATCATGTCGCATACATAGCCATAACTTCTGGGATCATGCAAGTTACTTATGCATTGTAACATATCATGCATGAAACATATATACTTAAAATAAATGCGTAGGAAACATTAATGACATGATCCACAACAGGATTAGGACAGGTTACTTACATTCTTCACTAATCATGCATACAATTCAAATTGTATAAAAAAAACACTGGTTCATCTTATAAAACGTAATACAAGATCTACGATAGGATTAAGACAGATTACTTACCTCAATTCGCTTTCCAAATTGCTCAAGTCCAGGTGACAAATCCTTAATCACCTAAAACAACATCATAGGGTTTACATTATTCCCCATTTATTTATTATAAAATCTCTTAGTTCATCATACTATGAACTTACTTGCTTGGATCCCATCCAAGGATCTAGCCAAGTCCAATTTACCCAATTTAGAGCCTTTGGGGCTCAGTTTAAAACCAGATTGGGTTCACATAGGTTAATTGGGTTTTAATTAAAGGATTGGGCCTGGTTCATGATTGGGTTCAACCTTTTCTAGCCAATTGGGTCCTCTGATTTGGTCAATGTGCTTAATCCCATGTTTAATTGGGTTCAATTTTGGGTTTAGGGTCAGTATGGCTTGTTTGGGCTTGAGGTAGGGTCAGCCCGAGGTCAATTTGACCTACTATCTGTTAAGTCGGGGTTTGAACTGGGCTTTCTTTATGATTAATTGGGCCTACTGAGACCCACATACTTAATTGGGTTTGGACCTGGTTTAAATCGGCTTGTCCAGACTTAGCCCAATTTGATTGGGCTCGAGTTCAGCTTCAATTGGCTAAACCAATTTCTTATTATTGGGCTTAACGTGTTTCGGATCCGAACCCGATTCCGGCCCGTTAACCCACTCTTTTCTTTTCTCTTCTCTTTTTCTTTCTTTTCTTTTCTTTTTCTTTTCTTTTCTTTTTGTTTCTCTTTTTCTTTCTTTTTCTTCACCGTTTCTTCTTTTTTTTTTTTCTTCTCCTTCCCGAAGCTTCCTTTCATCCCGATCTCCCATTCCTCCTCTCCTCTCCTCTCCGGCGAAGGGAGGTCGATGGTCTCCTCCTCACGGGGAGAGGGTCGGAGCGCGATCGGCGACGCCCGCAGCCGAGCTCTCGGCTTCTTCGGTCGAGCCCGCGGCCGAGCTCTCGGCTTCCCCGGCCGAGCCCGCGGCCGAGCTCTCGGCTTCCCCGGCCGAGCCCGCACCGGCGACGCTCACGGCCGTACACGGGCAAGTCCCCTCCTCCTCTCCTTTTTCTTTCTTTCTTTCTTTCTTCTTCCCTTCTTCCTTTTCTTTGGTCCTTCCCTCCGGCACCACCACCTCTTGCCGGAGAAGAGGTGGTGGTCCGGCCGGGGCTGGCGGCCCTGTGAGTCCAGCCCGACCCGGGGCTTGTGGGTTTTTCTCCCTCTCCTGTGCCGGCCTCCTCCCCTCTGTTTCACTGTTGACACAGAGGGGGAGAGCACCCCACAGAGGGGTTTCTTTTCTTCTGTTAAACCCTACCCTAATGCTCCTTACCTTGGCCGGTTGCAGTCGGGCAGTACCTCCCCCTGGTAGTCCCTCCTTCTTCTTGGAGCTTCAGGGCTCCTTCGCCTTCGGCTCCAGGGCTTCAGCTCTCTCACTCTCTCGTTCAGTATTCTAGGGGGTCTGTCACTTGGGGTTGCCGGCAGAGGCTTAAATAATTTGTTTAGAGGATGAAACCCCCCTCTGAGAGGTCCCATCCTCTCCTTTCCTCCATACTCCGGGACTGGCCGCCGCCCCCTGTCTCCGGCGCGCCGGCATCGGCTGCCAGCAGGGGGTGAGGTGACCCTTCCCTGTCAGTCTTATCCCTTCGTTTTTTTTTTTAACCATTATAATAACCATTATAATAATACTGCCCACAGTGAAATTTGGGCCCAACCCTTAACTGGGCCTATTTCTTATTGGGCCTAGTAGGTTCTGGGCTCGGACATTACAGCCACAAGCCTTGCCTTATAGGTCTCTACCTCTCCATTCGAACCTATCTTCCTTTTGTAGATCCATTTGCATCCAATAGGTACAATACCTTCTGGTGGGTCTACTAAGGTCCAGACTTGGTTGGAATGCATGGAGTCTAACTCTGACTTCATAGCTTCCAACCATTTCTCAGAATCGACATCAGATATCGCCTCGTTGTAGGTTTTGGGATCCTGTATGTGATCCCTATCTCCCACTAGGAACATTTCCTCGGTATCCACTTCTAGTATACCTAAGTATCTATCGAGAGGATGGGAGACCCTACTAGATCTACGAGGTGGTCGAGGGACATCGTGTACTGGCTCTGTATGAATGGGTTCAATAGAATTCATGACTCGTTGCTTTTCAGAGACTTTCTCTTCAAGCTCAATTTTCCTCCCACTGCCTCTATCAAGGATAAACTGGTTTTCCAAGAAGATGGCATGACGGCTCACAATCACATTGTGATCCTCTGAGACGTAAAAATTGTATCCTAATGACTCTTTAGGATATCCTATAAAACGAACACTTATGGTCCTAGCCTCTAGCTTGTCCGCCTGTAGTCTTTTGACGTGGGCCGGACATCCCCAAATCTTGAGATGACCAAGACTTGGTTTCTTACCATGCCATATCTCATATGGTGTGGTAGGAACGGATTTAGAGGGAACTCTATTCAGTAGATATACTGCGGTAAGTAAGGCATCTCCCCAAAGAAACATAGGTAAATCAGTGAAGCTCATCATGGACCTGACCATATCCAATAGGGTCCGATTCCTCCTCTCTGACACCCCGTTGAGTTGAGGTGTACCCGGAGGTGTCCATTGTGAGACTATGCCGTTTTCCTTGAGATAGTCCCGGAATTCCCCACTAAGGTATTCTCCTCCTCGATCTGATCGAAGAGCCTTAAGAGGTTTTCCAGTTTGTTTTTCTACTTCATTCTTGAACTCTTTGAACTTTTCAAAAGATTCAGACTTGTGTCTCATAAGATACACATACCCATACCGTGAATAATCATCGGTAAAGGTAATGAAGTACGAATAACGTCCCCTGGCTAGCACATCGAATGGGCCACATATATCTGTATGTACTAGGGTAAGTATTTCAGTGGTCCTCTCCCCTTGTCCTACAAAGGGTAATCTAGCCATTTTTCCTTGAAGACAGAATTCGCAAACTGGATATGACTCGGAAGTCAATGAGTCGAGAAGCCCATCTTTATCCATTTTGTTCATTCTGTCCTCTCCAATATGGCCAAGCCTGAGGTGCCACAAATATCTTTGGTTTATCTCATCCCAGGATCTCTTGGATCCTTTGGCACTCACTTCTTGCTCTGACACATTTATAGATACATCCATATGTAAATGATAGAGACTGTCAATCATAAAACCACGTGCAACTATTTTATTTCTGAAATAAATAGAACAGCAGTCTTTGTCAAAAGTAAAAACATGACCTTCCTGTGCTAGACATGAAACAGAAATCAAATTTCTGCTAGCAACAGGTACATAATAGCAGTCTCTAAGCAATAAACTAAAACCAGACGGTAGTCGCAGATGGTAGGTGCCCACAGCCACAGCAGCAACTTTTGCCCCGTTGCCAACCCGAAGGGTTACCGCACCTTCCGCCAGCCTTCTACTTTCCTTTAGACCCTGCATGGTAGTGCACAAATGAGCACTAGAACCAGAATCTATAACCCAACTGGAAGTAGAAGAAACCGTTAGATTAGTTTCAATTATGAGCAAGTCTATACCTTCTGAAGGTGTGTCAGCCTTCTTGTTCTTCAGGCTCTCGAGGTATGAAGGACAGTTCCTTTTCCAGTGGCCGTCGACATTGCAGTGGAAACATTTTCCTTTGTTATTAGCCTTTTTCTTTTGAACTTCCTTCTTTGGCTTCTTGTCTTTCTTCTGCTTCTTAGCAGGCTTCTTTTTCTTCCAAGTAGACTTTCTCTTGGAACCAGAAGTCAACTCAGCAGCAAGAACATTGCCTCTTGAACCTTTCAAGGCTCCCTCAGCAGTTACCAACATATTTATCAGTTCAGTCTTAGTGCATTCAATCTTATTCATGTGGTAGTTTACTATATACTGACCAAATGAATCAGAAAGTGACTGTAGGATCAAATCCACTTGCAATTCCTTGTGCATGTTCATTCCGAGCTTCTCAAGCTCCTCTAGGTCCTTGATCATAGTCAGACCGTGATCATGGACAGACTGCCCCTCGCGCATCTTCGCTTTGAAAAGCCTCTTGGACACTTCAAAACGAGCTGTGCGACTCTGCTCACCATACAACTCTTGCAGGTGTGTCAGTATGTCCCTAGCAGTCTTCATATTTTCATGCTGGCATTGGAGTTCATTTGACATGGATGCCATCATATAGCATTTTACTCTAATGTCATCATCCAACCACTTTTTATGCATCTCACGCTGAACATCAGTAGGACGTGTTGGTAGTGTGGGGATATCTGAATCGAGTATGTAGCCTATTTTCTCACAGTCCAAAACAATTTTGAGGTTTCTAAGCCAGTCTTTGTAATTGGTTCCGGTCAGTCGGTTGGTCTCAAGAATACGGGTCAAAGGGTTTGAAGCTGACATTGTATCTGCAGAGAGTAAAGATTCTAGTTAGACTTTTGTACTTGATCCTAATCTGTTCTAAGGTCTTTTAGAACAAATGTAACTCCCACTATTTTCTCGAATCCCTCACACTCCCCTGGTAGGAAAACGGAAATCCCACACGACTAGGGTTTCTAGTGGGTACTGCGGTCCCATCAATTTATATGCCACCTCACCTAACAGTTATTGGTGACATATAGATTGATGAATGTACAACTCTTGTACAATGCTTCTGAAGCATGTTGCAGTGTAACTTGGTCTCTAAGCTATGAAAACCTCACCTAACAGTTATTGGTCCCATTTCTTAGTTAAGTCAGACCCACCGTATAATCGTAGGAATAAAGTCGTCATTGGGTCCTCACCTAACAGTTATTGGTGCCCAACCCCACCTTTACCCTACAACATCTCATGTCTATAGAGAGATCCAGCCCCCCGATGCAACTTGACCACTGTGTCCAGCCGAGACAAATCAACATCAGAAAGGCCTTAGCAGCTCTACTGCAGTGGAAGACCTATTGACTTAATATTGGTTAATCAGGTCCTAGTGTTTCCAACTTGAGCTCTTCATAAGAGGTAATCGAACAATTGGCCAGGTAAGCAGGTGGGAGGCTCCCCTTACTCAGAGAGTAAGGTCCTAATTAAGTAACCACCTTTAATGCTTTCCTAGACACCAATTAGATCAATTAATCTAATATGACTTGCTCATATCGGTTCACTTTCGACTTGATTGAGGAGGTTTTAATTTAGGTCTCAATTGGGTTTGCTACATCACATGTAAACCTATCTACCCGACTCTCATTCACATCACATGCAAACGGCACATTGCAGGCAGTTATGATCGCAGCAATAATTAAAGCTAAAATTTAAATAGGTGATGATCATGGATTCTAGTTAGGTCGTATTACAAGCACATGCACGTCAATCGATCAACTGGTCTTCAACTCTTGAATTGGTTCCAAGCCTCCTTGATTCGATCCTTGACCAACTCTTGATCCAATCGCCATCAGCCGCTTAGACCCCTGCTCATCTCATGCATCATCTTTGATTTGATCGTTGACGTACATCACATCACAGAAATACAACCAGATATAAAATAAAAATAAAAATAAATTACATCTCCCTTTTAGGAGGCACGCAGGCCTCTTAAAATATTAAATAAGATGCATGCAAGCATCTGCAAAATTACATGACATTACAGATCACATCGCAGGTCATTACATTCGATACCAAAAGGGTTTGAATCCTATGATCATCACCACATGCATCTCATGCATGATTTTATCTAATCTGATTTTAATTTTATTATGCAACCATCTGAGATCCAGATCATGCAATACCTTAATTTTAAACATCATAATCATATCATAATTTTAAAACTAACATCGCATGATCGATCTAACAAAATCAGCATGCTGAAAATTTTCAGCAACACGAAATTTCAGCACGCAGAATTTTTCAGCATACATAATAATTAAAAAATCAGAACTAATTCATAATTAATTAACTATTATCTTAATTGGATCCCCAAAACCATGGCTCTGATACCACTGTTGGATTGCCCCACAGCGGCGCGACGTTCGCGGCGGAATCCGCATGCCGGGCCCGGTGCATCGCATACGCCGGAACAGGATCGGGTAGATTTCAAAATTTTTCTGAATCAAAACGATTCAGAACCCTTTTGAATTAAGATGGGGACTAAACTAAGATCTAATAATTAATTATGAATTGTTAAACTACTAGAAAATCAGAAATATAAAATTTCAAATGAAGATCTCATCTTCACCTTTGTGCGGGTAGAAGAACACCGCAACCGATGATCGTGGTTTGGTTCCTTGTAGCCGCACAAACGTCCGGCCTCTACAAGTATCCACACGAGGTTGCTGAAGATCAGAGATGGGGCTTCACCGGGGTGCTAGCTCCTTGCAAAAGCCTCTCTTGGATGTCGAAGAAGAAAGAAGAAGAAATCACAAGGATCCCACCTTGTGCAGCCTTCAAAAGGAAGAAGAAAACCCTTCACCTTTTTTATTCTTTTCTCTCCCTATTTGCTGATTTAAAAATCCCCAAAAATCCTTCTTGCTGCCCCACGGCTGGGAGAAGCTCTTCTCATCAAAGCATGGGACGTGGGGCTCCCATTTATAGGGTTCAAAACCCTAGGCGCCAAGGGTCCTAGTCCCACTAGGATTCCTTGGCGCCTCCTCTTGTTTTTGGCATTGGCGGGCCCCTTGATTCCTTGAATCAAGGGGCGCTGGCTCCCAGCAAAGAAGGAGAGGGGTCCACGCTCCTTCTTGCCCTCTTGGCTGCCCCTTGACTCCTCAAAATAGGGCATTAAAAGGGAGGCTCCATATAAAGAAAAAGGCTGAATTTAGGTAGGATTTTTGGGACTCGATCTAGCCAACTCTTGACTAGGATTTGAGTCAAATTTCTTTTGGATCAGACCCATCATAATTTGACTTAATTAATCAGCAATAAAAAACTTAATTATAATCTAATTATAATTATTTAATTCTTCCATTTAACTCACTAACTCTTAGTGGGTTATTTTGTACATCAATCTTATTGACAATTGACATTGTGATTCCAAATCACAAATCGACAATCCTAATAATCAGAACCGCTAATGTGTGTGATCTCATAGGTTCTAATCTGACTGGTAATGAGACATATTGAGATCTCCATCTCAGTATCATTGAAAACTCCTTTCAATTGGTTGGAACGATTCTAACTCAACTCATTAGGGTTTATCGATCATCAAGATAATCCCTATGAGTCCCACCATCCACCAGTGACACCTAGCAGCATGTAGTGGCTACCCAGCAGAATAGAATGATGAATCTCTAGGTGCAGTTGTCATGTGTTACAGTCCTTCTATCGTGGATCCCTACAAGACGGAGGTCATGGATAACTCGTCAAACTCCTTCGTCTGTCATATGTCAAAATTTATTCGACTTAAGTTCGAGAGTGGAAAACTCTTTCTCCATTGTGCATACTGCCCCGGCCGAGGTCTTACGAACTCAGTCTTATAAATCACATAGGATCTCTCCTTATCTATCAAGGTCGATAGATTCCATATAGGTGCATACCCTACTCCTACAGTGAACTTACTGCAGCCAATCTACACTGCATGGACCCATATGGCTAGAGACCATGTATGTGTGCAGTCAAACTACAATAACCTCACTGTGAGTAGCCGAAGCACCGCAGGTCAAAGGACCAGTCACACTACTGCAACATCAAGCAAGTCACTGACGAGTGGATAGACATCCAAGTGACTTTTTGTCTTGGTCACGCTCAGTACCCTTGTTCTCTAACAAGCACCTGCACTATCACTTCAGTGTCCCTACACTGTGGACTCAAGTCTCGTCCATCCAGAAGGAAAGTGATCTGTGCACTGATCGGATCGATCACCGTCCTCGTGATGATCCATTGATCAGAAGCATTTAGAAACTAATCACCAATGATACATGGCTCAAATTCTCAACTCTTGAGAATATGTATCATCATCTTATTAATTTCTTGGATGATTCATAGACACATAAACAATATGAATGAAAAGATGCCTTTTATTTATTTAATAATAAATAGTCAAGTACAAAATTATGTCCCTAGAATTAATAATGTGTCAGCCAGATTGGCTTCTAGGGCATACATCTAACACAAGCTCCACCTACGGGTGGCCCTATTTCTCTGGAAGGTGGCGTTGTGTAGGCGGGGACTGGGCATTCATCCTCAATGTCCAGAGTGCCAATTGGAGGAGACAGTGGACCGCACCTTATTCCAATGTGTGCATGCCAGGAGGGTATGGGGACTCGTTAACATTCCGTTGGATATGCGGAGCCATTCAGGCTCGTTCCTATAGGTGCTTAGACAGTGGGCCATCACCTCTCATACTCAATAGGTAGCCGTTGTGGCGGTTTATATGGCCTACTACATCTGACTGGCCAGGAATGCTTGAATATTTGGAGAGAGTAGTCCTTCACCCAAGCTTGTCGTAGAGCATGTCTGGGTTCAAGCGGCTGAGGTCATACGTACTAGTCCATTAGTTAGGCCTTTGATAGCTCGGGCCACCTAGGTCTCTACTTCTACTCTTGTTAGCGCCTGAAATGGTATTTTTACCTAGAGCCCCCACCTCCGAATTTTCTCAAGATCAATTTAATGGATGCGTGCTTGAAGGTGGTAGGAGAGGTAGTGCAAGCTTCGTCATCAGGGGCCAGATTCCATGATGATTGCTGCTGGCAAGTGTCAAATCGTTGACACCTTTGCTCTAGAGGTGGAGCTAAGAGCAGCGTAGGCTAGCCTAGGGTATACATGGCATGTGCTGCGAGCCTTTCTGGATGGCGACTCGGCCATAGTGATCAGCTGAATCCAGAGGAATCTAGTAGCGCGGATGGGTGTCACCCCCTACTCCGAGATATCCAAGTCATGATGAGAGGTGATGTTGAATTTTAGGATAGGCATGTTTACAAAGAAGCAATAGGGCTGCGGATTGGGTGGCCTCGCATGTGGCTGACCATTTTGAGGATAATCTGTAGATCGGAAAAAGAAAGTTGCCTAGTATACTAGGGCTCGTTTGGTTTGCAGGAAGCATTTTCCCTCCTAAGAATATGATTCCTGAAAAACAAATTTCTAGAAAGACGATGCCTAAAAAAGTATTTCTGGCATATTTTTCATGAGAAAGACTTTCTTATTTAAATATTGGTGAGAATCGTATTCCCATGAAAATACAACTTTCTTATAAGCTAAATATTGGTGAGAGGACGTCATCCATGTCTCCTAGATGCTTTTCATATCTTCTTCACACAGTTTCTTATTTAAATATTCTTATATTTATTTTTGGTGAGCCAACAAATCGTTTTAAAACAAGAATAATATCGTTGATCTGTTGGACATAGTCAATGTAAGTGGAGTTTTTAGTGCCTACAGGATTTTTGTTCTCATTTCATTTTTATATCCTCCCTCACTGGTGCGTGGATGGATACAATATTAGGCTTCCAGAAGTGGAACCAGCATGCGGCGATGGAAAAGAAAACAGTATCCTAATAGCGCGTTGGATGAAGAAAAGATTGCACTGATAAACAAGATACTGCTGTCCTAGTAATGCATGGATCAGATGCCTCCAAGTACTACCGCATGGATGGGGAAGAAGATGCTCCAAGCTTGCAACATGTACAACTCTAGCATAAAACCGATGCAATGTTGGAAAACACGTGGGAAAAGACTTGGCTCATTCATAAAGCTTTTGGATCTCGTCTCTGAATTTGTTCTTCAGTTGCTCCCTCTTCAACTTTAAAGCAGCTGTCACCAGTCCTGATTCTGGAGTCCATGGATCAGGCAGCAGAGCGGTCTTCGCAGGGACTTCAAACTTGTCGAGGTTTGCAGCTTTTGCTGCCTGCACATTCGAATGGAAACAACAATCACTTGAGGTTTCGCACATTTAAGTATGAAATTTAATTTCAATACATGTAGCAACAACCGTAGGTATGTACATATAATATCATGATATCGATAGCATAATTTTGTTTTTAATTTCAAGTTTGAGATGAAGTTCTAGCCTCTTTTTTCCATCCATTGAAAGGCTTAATCCATCTCTTGGGTCCTATATTCTAGTAGTGATAATGCACTCAGAAAATTATATGAATCGAAGTAACAGGAAGCTTAACCTTAATCGCATTCTAACCTTCAAAAGAGATTGCTGGACTTCATGGATAACTTGATTGTTCTGGCACAGCTCGCAAAAGTTTTTGTATTGAATGCCAGCAGTCTGAGCCCATTTTTCTACACTCTGATGAGAGGGTACAACCAAGGCGACACAGTAGTTGTGGAATGGATCGGCATACACCATAATGTTGTCCACATAACTGCTTGCTGCCAGCGCTGCCTCAACCTGTTAATAGACTCGATGGACAGATGATCTACAAACCAATCATATTGCATCAAGGGTCAAGTAAGAAAGATTCAGATACCTTTCCAAGAGATACATACTCTCCATGTTGTAGTTTAACAATATCCTTTTTCCTATCAATGATTTCGAGGCAACCATCAGGATGAAATTGTCCTATATCGCCTGTATAAAACCATAGTGTTCCCCTGTCATCCAGCTGCAGCATTTGCAGTAACTTGAGTGTCAGCTTGTCAAATGATCAAATGGAATGGTGAAGCAGAGAACCTTACTTTATAGACCTCCTTAGTTTTTTCCTCATTACTGAAGTAACCTTTAGTCACACAAAATCCACCAATTACCACCTCTCCTCGGGGCATTGGGATGTCGGAAGTTGTATAGCCACCTTCTTCCCAAGACACGAGCTGTGTGGATTGGCAAACCATTTAATATGGATATAAATGAGAGATGCAAGAACAACAATTTAGAAAACATAAACACAACAAACCCAAAGATTCCATAAACATTGGGACAACTATCTGTAGCCAGCTCTATGAATCCACAGTTGCGGTTCTTTCTGATGCAGGACCATAATGAAACCCAGCCGTGGAGCCATGATTAGGAGTTCTTTTTGTTTTAGAATTATGATTTGGTTGAATCAAGTGTGGAGTCTTTGTGTATTGCTTAATTAAGTTTGTTTTGGGTTTGGATTAAGTTGGGATTAGGAGTCTTGTTGGTTTGGGTTTAGCTTTCTTTGAGTCTATTTTGATTAGGATTTGATTAGGGATTTAGGGTGTGTCGTGAGTCATATAAAAGAGGGGAAAGGAGCCGCCGTCCTCCTTCCTTAGTTGGTTTCCCATGAATAAAAAAAAAAAAACTCTGAAAGCTCTGTTTTGGAGCCCAAAACCCCCTGTTTTTCCCTCTGTTTTGGTTGTTAATTCAGCCGCAGGATAACAGGACTCTTCTCTCCCACGCTCACCGCACCATTTGGTATCAGAGCAGGCGTCTCCTGCTTCGATGGCGGATGACAACGGCGTAGGTGTCCACCCCGTCGACGGCGATCACGGGGAACGAGCCCTCTGGGCAGCGATCCGCGGGTTGGAGGGAGCCGTGCGTGAAATCCAGCAAAATCTCCAAGCCATGCGGATCGAAAATACTGTGGATCCCAACCGGGAGCGTGTGCAGACTCGCAAGGATCTCCCTCACGGTCCACCGGCACCGGTGCGAGATCCACCCCATCAGCGGCGCCAGCGAGTTCCTCCGGAGTCTTCCGATGAAGAGGAGGGAGCCGCGGTCTATGGGACGGTCGATGGACCGCATCTGCACCCAGGTGAGTACGGCTTCATTGGGGGCGAACAGGACCGAAGGCCCTTCTACCACCGCTTTCCGGATGAAGGGCCGCCTGAGGAAGAGCTTGGTGGGCGGCGTCCATGGAGGAATCAAGACCGTGCGGGCCACAGGCTCCGTGGACTCGACCGAAGACCCCCTGGGGATATGGCTCTTGACGGCTGGCCCCCTGATGACGATGGAGTATTCGACGAAGCACAGGAGCCGCGTCCACGGGTGAACAGGGTCCCTGCAGGAGGTAGGAATGCGGAACCCGTGAGGAACAGGCTCCCTTGGGGCGTTCGTGATAGGGGCTCCCCTGATTTCAGATTAAAGGTGGATCTCCCTGCATTTAACGGTAATCTTCACATTGAGGGATTTTTGGATTGGTTGGCCGAGGTAGAAAAATTTTTCGATTATATGGAGATCCCAGATCAGAAGAAGGTGAAGCTGGTCGCGTATAAATTGAAGGGAGGAGCATCTGCATGGTGGGATCAACTGCAACATAACCGTCTACGGCAAGAAAAGATGCAGATCACCACCTGGCGCAAGATGAAGCAACATTTGCGTGGCCGTTTTCTCCCGCCTGACTACGAGCAGGCGCTCTACCATCAGTACCAGAACTGCCGACAGGGCCCCCGGACGGTGACCGAATACACTGATGAATTCAACCGCCTCAATGCCCGCAACAACTTGTCAGAAACAGAAAATCAGCAAGTGGCAAGGTACATTGGTGGGTTGAAGCCGGCCATCCGAGATCAGGTGGATTTATATCCGGTGTGGAGCCTGTCGGAAGCTACAAGTTTGGCCTTAAAACTAGAGGCGCAGGCGACACGAAAGGCACACCAATTTCAGCCCATGAATAGAGCATCATCCTCGCGCTCCACCATAGCAAAGCAGAAGACTGTTGAAGGGGCGGCCACCTCGAGTCAACCACCACCGATATCCACATCGAGAGGAGCCAGAAATTTCAGCAGGCAGCAGGCGGCCCCAAAAGGTAGTGGCAACCCCTACGAGAGACCCATGCCTATAAAATGTTACAGATGTCAGGAGGTTGGGCATCGGTCTAACGAGTGTCCGAGGCGACGGCCAGTCCATGTAGTCGAAGCTGAGGATGAAGAAGAAATGCCGCATGAGGAGGATCATGAAGAGGGGCAGACTGACGATGAAGACGTCAAGGTGACGGCGCCGAATCAGGGAGTTCCGGCCTCCTTTGTAGTTCAGCGAATTTTATTTGCCCCGAAGAATGAAGAAGAATCGCAACGCCACAGCATTTTCAAAACTTACTGCACTATCAACAAAACTGTGTGCAACGTGATTATTGACAGCGGCAGCAGCGAAAACATTGTTTCCTCCGCGTTGGTTCGTGCGATGGGATTGAAGACAGAAAAGCACCCGTCTCCTTATAAGATTGGATGGATTAAAAAGAGAGCTGAAACGAGAGTAGAGGATGTATGCCGAGTGCCATTGTCCATCGGAAGGTACTACAAGGATGAAGTGGTGTGCGATGTGGTGGATATGAATGCATGTCATGTTCTACTCGGGCGTCCATGGCAGCATGACACAGATGTCACATTCAGGGGCCGAGACAACACATACTTGTTCCGATGGCAGGGTAGGAAAATTTTGTTGGTGCCTATGAAAGAGAAGCTTACCCCCAAAACTTCTCAAGTGGAGGGGAAGTCTTTCCTTGCAGTTTCTGGTGCGCAGTTCATGGCGGAACTCAAAGGGGCTGAAGAGGTTATGGTGTTGATTGTTAAGGGGACGGAGATGCCTATCCTGCAGCAGGTGCCCGAGGAGTTCAAAGAATTGTTGACAGAGTTCAAAGACATCACTCCTGCAGAATTACCAAATGGACTGCCTCCCATGCGAGATATTCAGCATCATATTGATTTGGTGCCCGGTGCAAGTCTCCCCAATCTGCCTCATTACCGCATGAGTCCCAAGGAGAGCAAAATTCTGCAGCAACAAGTTGAAGACTTGATCAAGAAGGGGCTGATCCGGGAAAGCATGAGTCCGTGTGCGGTGCCTGCACTTTTGACGCCGAAGAAGGATGGGAGTTGGCGTATGTGTGTGGACAGCCGTGCAATCAACAGGATAACGGTAAAATACCGGTTTTCCATACCCCGTTTGAATGATATGCTCGACATGTTAGAAGGAGCCAAGGTCTTCTCCAAAATTGACTTACGAAGCGGCTACCATCAAATCCGGATTCGCCCTGGTGATGAGTGGAAGACGGCATTCAAGACGAAGGATGGGTTATATGAGTGGATGGTCATGCCTTTTGGCCTATCCAATGCACCGAGCACCTTCATGAGAATAATGAATCAGGTACTAAAATCATTTATTGAAAAGTTCGTCGTCGTCTACTTTGATGATATTTTGATCTATAATCGCAATGAAATTGAGCATAAGGAGCACTTGAGAGCAGTTTTGCTTGCCTTGCGGGAGAATCAGTTGTTTGTTAATCTTAAGAAGTGTCATGTTGTTACAAAACATTTGGTGTTCCTGGGATTTGTAGTTGGGGCTGATGGCATACATGTTGATGAAGAGAAGGTAAAGGCAATACGGGAGTGGCCGATTCCTACAAATGTTAGCCAAGTCCGCAGCTTTCATGGGTTAGCGACGTTCTATCGGCGTTTCATTCGGAACTTCAGTACCATCGTCGCTCCCATCACCGAATGCATGAAGAAGGGCCAATTTCAACGGAGGGAGCAGCAACAAGCAAGTTTTGAATTGATAAAAGAAAAGCTAACTTCTGCACCAGTACTAGCATTGCCGAGTTTTGAGAAGTTATTTGAAGTGGAGTGTGATGCTTCTGTGGTCGGCATAGGGGCTGTTTTGACCCAAGAAGGACGGCCCGTGGAGTACTTTAGTGAAAAACTTAGTGAAGCACGGCAAAAATGGACAACCTACGAGCTAGAGCCATCATCCGGGCGTTGAAGCATTGGGAGCATTACCTTATTCAAAAAGAATTTGTTCTTTACAGCGACCATCAAGCCTTGAAGTACATCAATAATCCGAACAATTTGAATCGAATGCATATTCGGTGGGTAAGCTTCTTGCAGAAATTTTCCTTTGTGTTGAAGCATCGGTCCGGGCAACAGAATCGGGTGGCAGATGCTCTGAGTCGACGCAGTGCTTTACTGACTACCATGCAGGCTGAGGTTGTGGGGTTTGAGTATTTGAAAGAGTTGTATGCAGAGGATGAGGATTTCAAGGATGTATGGGCAAAGTGTACAAGTCATCAAGCAACTGGAGACTTCAACATTCAAGATGGCTATCTATTTCGGAGCAATTCCTTATGTATACCCAGATCCTCATTGCGAGAGAAGCTGATTAGAGACCTTCATAGTGGCGGTCTTTGTGGACATATGGGTCGGGACAAGACCATTGCCAGTCTCACGGAGAGGTATCATTGGCCGCAGCTGAGAAGAGATGTTGGGAAATTTATTCAAAGGTGCTATACTTGCCAAACAGCGAAGGGGCAGTCGCAAAACACTGGACTATATATGCCTCTACCTGTGCCAAATGCTATTTGGGAGGATCTATCGATGGATTTTGTGTTGGGACTTCCCCGAACACAAAGAGGAGCCGACTCAGTCTTCGTGGTGGTAGATAGGTTCTCCAAGATGGCACATTTCATTCCTTGCAAGAAGACATCAGATGCATCCCACATTGCAAGGCTGTTCTTTCGGGAGATTGTTCGTTTGCATGGGGTACCACAATCTATAACGTCAGATCGGGATTCCAAATTTTTGAGTCACTTCTGGCTTACTCTATGGAGGATGTTTGACACTTCATTAAATTTCAGCAGCACTGCGCATCCTCAGACTGATGGACAGACGGAAGTGGTTAACAGGACACTGGGTAATTTGATCCGTTGTATTTGTGGGAGCACCCGGAAACATTGGGATTATGCCTTAGCTCAAGCAGAGTTTGCTTACAACAATGCTGTCCATAGCGGAACCGAAAGATCACCTTTCTCCGTTGTTTATTCAAAGGCACCTAACCATGCAGTGGATCTGGCATGCCTACCGAAAACCTTTGGGAAGAGCGTGGCAGCAGAACATTTGGCAGAGGAGATTCAAACTATACAGTTGGAGGTGAAGAAGCGCCTAGAGGACACAAATGCTAAGTACAAGTCAACAGCAGATAGACATCGAAGGCACAAAGAATTTCAAGAAAGTGACATGGTGATGGTTTTCCTACGCAAAGAACAGTTTCCCGTGGGAACTTACAGCAAATGGAAGCCAAGAAAGTATGGCCCATACAGAATCTTGAAAAAGATCAATAACAATGCTTACGTTGTGGACCTGCCAGATGATATGAAAATTTCAAAGACTTTTAATGTCGCTGATATCTATGAATACCATAACCCGGAAGAGCGGTTATATCCAGATGCGAACTCGAGGACGAGTTGTGTTCAAGTGGAGGGGACTGATGCAGGACCATAATGAAACCCAGCCGTGGAGCCATGATTAGGAGTTCTTTTTGTTTTAGAATTATGATTTGGTTGAATCAAGTGTGGAGTCTTTGTGTATTGCTTAATTAAGTTTATTTTGGGTTTGGATTAAGTTGGGATTAGGAGTCTTGTTGGTTTGGGTTTAGCTTTCTTTGAGTCTATTTTGATTAGGATTTGATTAGGGATTTAGGGTGTGTCGTGAGTCATATAAAAGAGGGGAAAGGAGCCGCCGTCCTCCTTCCTTAGTTGGTTTCCCATGAATAAAAAAAAAAACTCTGAAAGCTCTGTTTTGGAGCCCAAAACCCCCTGTTTTTCCCTCTGTTTTGGTTGTTAATTCAGCCGCAGGATAACATGACTCTTCTCTCCCACGCTCACCGCACCACTTTCCCACTAAGGGATTGGATTAGATGCAAAAACAGTGAAAATACAGATCCATATACAAAATCAGACGAAAAAAACAACAGTTGCAAAGATATTTTTTTTTAAAAAAAAAAAACTGTAGCAACAAAAATTGTTTACAAACATATAAGCATGGTGATGATATCTTAATTGGAGTTTAATGTTGGATACATGGAACTAAAATGAGTAGACATGAATTCATATTTCTTGTAAACATAAATCCCAACAAGTACAAAATAGAAAAGGTTCGGTCTAGTCTACAAGTCTGGCCAGAACTATATGGGGTTGGCTTGATGAGTTAGTCTTTGTCATATGAAGTCTACCAAGTGATGGAAATGGAATAGAGAGATTTAAGTTTGTCAGTTTTTTCCCACTCTTAAATGCTAGATCTTTGGTAAAAGATTTAACAATTCATAAGGAGCATCCAAATTGGAGATCCACACTATTGATGATGATTTGCACCAATAAAAAAGCCTAGAAACCAAAATTACATATTTTGCAGGTCTCTAAGCTATGCATTGAGTGCAAAAACGAGCAATTTTGATGATATGATTGTCATGATCTAAGCATCAAATCTATTGATTTTCAATCTACACATGTTTTAACATGTCTCGATTCATGATTGATAAAGTGATCGTAATAAATATAATTCTTGATAGCCAAGGATTCTAACGACCCTTATGTTAGTACTTTACAAGATTATTCGAGACAACTAAATACAATATATTTTACAAAAGTAGTACCTTTATATACAAAAAATAGAATATTTCATAACTTACTGGATTCGAGAGAAGGCATCTAATGTTTATCCACATCTCTATCAATATTCCCACCCATACAGCGATAAGATGACAACTATTATTTGCACGACTCACCTAAAAGTAGTATGTGGATTGTATAGTTACACCAACTTTATTTTTTATGCAGTCTATTTGTCTTGTTTATTTATGTTTAATTGATTGATGTTTGGTATTTTACTTAGGAGATTGGTACATTCATGTAATATATTTAATGCAAGTTCAACATAGTTTAATTTCAGATTAAAACTATCCAAGTTATATAAATTATGATCCTAAATAACCTAAAACACAATCAAATGATGAGAAATGACTTGCCTATAGTTTAACTTCAGCAGGAAACTACCCAAACTATATAAGTTACAAACCTAGATAACTTAAAACATAATCAAATGATGACAAATAACTTTTGATTTTCCTTGTTTTTCTTGGTCAAATCTCCAGAACTTGGAGCAAGCCAAAACCAAAGCTCTACCACAACAGTAAAATTAGAAAAAGCCGACCCTTTTTTGCCGACGCTAGGGAAAAGCGTCGGCAAAATACTCTCCCGTGCCAAATTTTGTGACGCTTTTGGAGAGCGTGGAGCCTATTGAAGAATAAACGACGCTTAAAAGCGTCGTTTATTGTACTCTAGTGGGACGACGCTTATAAGCGTCGTCTAAGCGGTCGACCCCGACGCTAAATAGCGTCGTCAAAGGCTCAAAACCTCTCCCCTTCCATCCCCCGCCTTCTGATTATTGCGTGTCCAACGAGCCCCACCTCCCCCTTCGTCCTTTCCGTCTACAATATCTTCTCCGAGAAGCTATAGTCCACAGAGAGAAAGAGAGAGAGAGAGAGAGAGAGAGAGAGAATGGAGCTCCAAGGACCCTCCGATCTCCGAGCTCGCAGAACCCAACCATGGCGAACACCACCTCGACCCTCCCCTCTCCCCCCTGCGCTTCCCCTCGGACGATGTCGACAGCTTCTGCTCCACTCCCTACGTCAGCGCCCCCTCCAGCGGCGGCCGCGGCGGCGTCGCCGGTGGTTACTTCTTTAGCGCCCCCACCAGCCCCATGCACTTCATCCTCTCCTCCGCCGGCGGCGGCGGAGGCCGCTTCCCTTCCGACTCCCCCGACGCCTCCGTCGCCGGCTCCTTCGAGTTCGAATTCTCCGCCCGATTCCCCTCTGCTGCCGCCTTCGCCACCGGATCCATGACCTCCGCCGACGAGCTCTTCCTTAACGGCCAGATCCGCCCCATGAAGCTCTGCTCCCACCTCCAGCGGCCCCAGGTCCTCGCCCTCCTCCTCGATCTCAACGAAGAAGAAGACGACGACGATGAATCCGAGCGTCACCCGCCGGAAATGGCCGCGAGGGGGCGGGATCTAAAGCTCCGGAGCCGATCGATTCGCCGGAGGGCCAGATCCCATTCCCCGCTTCGGAACGCGCCAATCCAAATCCAAGTCCAAACCTCCGCCGCCGATTCCTCCTCCCTCCGCCTCGGCCGCCGCTGCTGCCGACTCCTCTTCTTCCGCCAATCCTCCGCCTGCCGCCGCGATCTCGGGGGCGGAGAAGGCGAAATCGAAGGATCCATCGCCATTGGTCGGCCGGTCTTCAAAGAGAACGGTGGCGAAGCCGAAGCCGGTGAACTGGGTGGGAGGCTTCCCAGCAAGCGTTAATTTTTTTTTTTTTTAAAAAATGCCATTGCCGACGCTTTTAAGCGTCGGAGGCTTATAAAAGGAATGACGCTTAAAAGCGTCGGCATAGACCGACGACGCTTTTTTGACGCGTCGGGTTAAATCCGATCCACGCCCACCTGCCCGACGTCTGACCCACGCTTTGCGATGCGTGGGCAGGAAATTAGCCGACGCTTAAAAGCGTCGGGAGAGACCAAAAAAAGCGTCGGGAGATACCCTTTCTTTTGTAGTGTACCCAAGGGACTGAAACTGAAACCAGGTTTTAAAACCTTGATGCATTAGTAAAGATCTCAAAAGCACAGAGATTTTGAAACAACAATGGTCATAATATCCTAATTAACAAAAGCAACATAAGAAAACTGGCACATGTTGATTTTAGCTTCCTCCGTAAACATTGAACTCTTTTATCAGCCTACTAAGTATTCCTTCTTATTGCATTATTTCATATTATGTTTTTACGAACTCTGAAATCCCGAATATTTGTAGGGCATCGCTTTCCATGTTTTGCATCTAACACCAATTACTCTACAGGTTAACAAAATTCACAGCCTCTTTAACTCCTACTCACCTCACACTCAACAAAGCTTGGTTGTAACCTTGTCCTCTTCATCAATTATAAACTACAAGCATTATGAACTTTCCACCCTCGTTTTTCATCTTCCAACTAACTTTCCACTTCAAACATAGCTTTCTTCCATTTCAACTCCTTCTTCTCAACCTTTTCAGCTTCATTCTTTAACCATGAAATAAACATACCGCTGGCAGTTCCTCTTGATTCTGTAATCTCTTTAGTTGCGTTAGGTAGGAGTGGTGACGAGTGGCGCATCAAGTTTAAGATATGAAAAGGTATAAAAAATAAATTTGGTTATATATAGATTTATCAGCTTAATTGATACTATGTCCTAGAGAAAATGACCTAAAGGCACTCTTATTATTGCATTATTACAAGACCAGGGAACTGCTGCACAGAGAAAACCAACAAGAAAAAAGATACAGCTGATAAAAGGCCCACTTTACATACATTTTTGGAAATTTATATCAGAATATAAAGCACATTAAATTAATAAATATAACAATTGCCTTTTACCTTTGCAATTCTACAGTGGATAATGGATCTGATGGACTAGGGACACGTCAGAACCTTTCAAACTTGTTTTATTTATTGGACTATACAATTGTCAAAGATTTTAAAGTACTCCAACAAACAAAGGAATACTCAAAATTCTCTATCCTTCAGTTACTGCAACATTTTGGCATAATTAAATATTTTTTCACTACACAACCAAAACAATTATAACTACAGAAACTATAGGAACCCAGACCTGATATTTCAGTAACCCTTTTTTTTTTTGTTTTGAACTTCAGATATCTCACTTCCCCTTAGCTAAAATTTTTTGGAGTGGAAATAGAAAAAGGGAAACAACTCATGTTCTGAATTAAACCTTATGGAAGACTCTTAACTCTAATTTTTGCTGACATCCAATGCACTACATCTATAATTATTACAACTTTTTTTCTCCAAGCCATCTCATTTCTGCATAACCACAGGTTTTCCACTCCAATCACATGATCATCAAGCAGGAACAAAGTTGCATCAGGAGGGCATATAATTATTACAGATTTGTGGAAACATGTTGATTAGAGAGTTTACACCGTACCAATAAAAGGAATTTACAGTAACCATGTCTAACAAACAATATATACAAATAGAAAATACAGTAGAATTCAAATTACAGATATCCATGGTTAAAAAGAAATAGTCCTTTAATCTTTCCAAATTTAAAAAAGGTGTTAAACATAATTCCAGAGTCCAAAAGAAAAAGAATAGACTTGTGTCTAAATAAGACATAATGTCATGCATGAATGGTTATGATAGACATAATGTCATGCATGAATAGCTTAATATCATAACACACGATATTGATAGAATAATTCATATTCAACTAAGCATCACTGAGAACTTAAGAAAATATCTTACTGCATATCAGAAACAATCATGCATCCATGCATATTAATATTGGCTCACATTATACTATGATACTGATATTGACTTGTAACCGTGCTGCACTACAAAGTGTAGCACTACATATTTATATAATTACTATTAGGTAGTTTCGAAATAAAATCCTTATGTAACATATGCTTTTCTTTATAATTTAAAATTTTTTATAATAGGTCACTTCCACCGATGATGCTTCCTAAATCACACAAATTCATATCTGGAAGGATTTATAGCACATATACTTGATATTTAGTGTATGTAGAATCACAAGCTATGTATAAGTTGTTGATGGGTCAAATATATCAAACCAGAGCCATCAATCATTCAGAATATGAACTGAAACATTAATTCAAGCCTTCCAGCAATATCAAAATTATAGTCCCGTCCTGACCCAAGTTAGGTTAGTCCTGAAGATCCAAACCAATAAAATCCAAATATTTGATACCCATAATGCAAAATCCAGACGTAGCCATCTATATATATTGAATCACCCATTAATGTACGTAGAACACTTCATCTTCAATAAGTTAAAGTATTCAATCAGAACCCTTGTTCTTAACTGCATTCGACCCAGGAGGAAAGTACACATGAACAGGAGCTATTCAGATTTTCAGTTCATCTGCTCTTGCAAGTGTATGATTTCCTCGAGCCAATAAAAATTGGAAACAAAGTTAATTTTTTGACATATTTTCATTGCATAGATGAACAAGATAAGCTCACCTGAAAGCCTTATTGTTACTTGGTGCAGCTCAAAAAATGTTTGTTATTCTCCTTAAAATTTAATTCAAACAACATTTACATGACTTTGAGGCAAAAAGACAACGTACCTTAATGTAGCAACAAGGAAGAGGTGGACCAACACGGCCTACACTTGAGTCATCCCATTCAGAAAAAGTCCCCCCTGCACATGTCTCAGTTAACCCATACCCTTGACCTACTGGAACTCTGTAGAATGTTAAAACAAATGTCATAAAATTGCAAAAAAGCAAATGGAAACAAAATGGAATTCATGGCCATACTCAGTTCAGAATGTATTCAGCACCCAAAAAATGAAACAAATTAAGATTCAACAAACCAAAAATGGAATCGTAAGCTGATATCAACAAAAACAATTACCCCAGGCATATATTGATGAATCTTTGTGTATCACTGGACAAAGGAGCTCCACCGCAAAGTACAAAACGTATACGTCCCCCAAGAATAATACGTATTGGTTTAAAAATGAAAGCATCCCACAAAAGCTTTTCTAGTCCCCATGCTCCAAGCCAGCTTCCTTCTACTGCTGTACATCTCCGTTTATATCCAATAACAAAAATTTTCTTGGATTTGCCACCCTTCTCCGCAACCTGGTAAACAATATATAAATATTTTCAAAAAGAAAATTAATGCTGGTTCTTGAATATGATCTTTGCCTGTTTATAGATTTAACATTCAGACCTTTTTCAGCACTCCATCTCGAACACGATCTAGAATTGCAGGGACTGCAGCCAAGAGAGTGGGCTTTAACATAGAAGCATCTCCCCTGGTCCCTCCTTTAACCTTATTTGATGTATCAGTTAAGGTCAAAGCTGAACCATAACCTATTGCACAACCTACCGATAACATCACAACCTGGACCAGAAAACCAAAATTTTTGATAGTTATTTGCCATGCATATTGTTAGGAGTTTTACAGAGAAAAGAAGATGTGCTCAGATATGAAGACCTCAGCTACTAGTTCAAAAACATGAGCAAGGGGCAGGTATCCCAAGTAAATATCACTATTGTCTATTTTGGGAAAGAAAGTCTTAACAGCTGCTGCGGTGGCCACAATATTCCCATGACTAATCATAACTCCCTACATTGCAAAAGAAAATATCAGATAAGAGGGTAAGATAAAGCAAAAATAAGGAGGAAAAGTTAACCTATTCAATTCACATTGCTTAAAAATGAAGAATATAATGAGTTCTGCTACCACATATATACATCTACAATATATCTATATAGCATCACATCTGCAAAACTTTTTCTTCTTTTCCTGTTTGAAGGAAGGTGGACAGTACTACCAGAAGTTTTCTTCACAAACTGGTCATAATGAGGACAATGTTCTCACCATCCTCAAAAAAGTTGCAATGCTGACAAGTTTCTCAAGTAAACTATAACAGCAAAGGCCATGCAAATTATGAAGGTAAATAACAGACCCCTGAATATATTACAAATACATGTAATAACAAATCCTCCCATAAATATGCACTTTGCTCTCCGCCCCAAGTTGCAGCAGCCTAGAGTGGCCTTAAAAACACATTCACGACCTCTGCAATGATCATCATTCAACAAGTTTTATGAATGGTCAATTTCTAGTCTTTCTCACTTTTCAAAATGCTTAACAGTCAACATACTGCATGTAATCCTTCTAGAATAACCTCAACTTGTCCTTGTTAAATCCTCAAGTTATCATGCTTCAATGGAGTGTATGACTAATATGAGAATTTTTAAATGGCACTGCATTTTTTTTCAATGGAAAATCCTAAACTTCAATAAGTTAATGAAGAACTTTCTTTATGGTTGTGTCACTACTTATGGAGCAAGTGTTGAAGAGGTATGTGATTCTCATGAAGGAATAAAGCCAAATACACTCAAGCCATAAGAAAAATCACACTATATGTTTACATAAAACAGAAGCATGGACATGCATAACACTGTGCATCTATACTGTATTATACTTACAGTGCATATACCATATCTACAGGTTATTAACATAGTATGAATTGCAGACCTCTGTGCTATATGTGCCAGGCCATATTACTAATGCTGGAGGGAACCAAATTGTGACACATTTTTGCAGACTAATACATGACAACCCCATTTCTGCCCGGGACAAAATTACGATCTTCTTTTTTTTGTTTTAAATTTTAAAAAATATAAAGGCCTAATAGATGGATTAGACAAAGAATCAGATCAAAGGTTATAAACTAATATTATCCATGATATATAAGCTTCTATAGTACATCACTTTATGAGCTTATTTGTATGAAAAATACAGTTTGTTGCTACTGTGGAAACCTGTAGCTTTTACCCAAAAAGTGGGTTTAATTGTGTTGCGCATAAACATAGTTGTATGACATTAGTTTGTGTAGCAGATTAATTGCAATTAGCAATGCACATGTTAAGCAACAATGAGCATCAATGTCTAGGAAGTTATGAATTATGATCCTAAATTTCTGTAGATTGGTTCAAAGGTATGTTATTTGTTTTAAGGGAAATAGTCCAGGTCAATTTATATGAATGTCCCAAATAAAAATGAAAAACAACATGAGGAGTCTGAAAACAAAAGCAATAATTAAGAGAACCAGTTAAAGACCAACACAACGAGAGTCATCTTAATAAAGTACAGAATAATCAATCCAAACATCTAAATATATAGCAATGCTAGAAAGAAATAAAAAGTGCAGACATTAATTTAGGCAACCCAGTTATATCATTCAGAACAGATAACTAGGAAATCATATTTCTATTCATTAATTTCATATGCATTTTTAAATGCATACATTAAAAAAAAATGGTTTTTTTTTGCATGAATACCCTCATAAATATCAATCTAAATATTGATATTTGCATGTATACCCTCGTAAAACACTTGTTTTGCTATTCTACCCTTTTTGATCCTTGTTTTTGCATATGTACCCACGCCATCTAACACTGTTAAAAAATTAACGATTTCAAATTAAAATGACTTAAATACTCTTAATAGGTAGATACGCAAAAAGAAACATTTATAAGGCGATCGCAGTAGGAGATAAAAAAGTAATTTCAAAATTTTAATTTACTTTTAATTAAAATAAATATGGTTTTTATTAACGATGTTAGAAGAACCGTTATATTAGGGGCATTTGTGCAAAAATAGTGTTTTATGAGGGTACAAAAATAAATATAAATTTTAAAAAGGTATTCATGCAAATTTAAATTTTTAGAAGGGTATTCATGCAAAAAACCTAAATAAAAATATACTAAATATAATTGTGCTTTATTGAAGCCTAGATTTTTTTCAATGTATACATGGCAGTCTTATGGGTAAACCACTGGGGATGGGGCGTGTGTTTAATCCTTCAGTGGTTAGGTCTTCAAAAGCTTTTTCCTAGAAAATAATAAGTTTTGGAAAAAAACAACCTAAAAAGTTGAATTTCATGCATTCCTTAATTGGCGATTTTGAAAAGAATAACCAAAAATGTCTTTTATTTCTAATTATTCATGATGCATGTAACAAAAGGTCTTACTCCTGACTTGCCTTTGTGTAGCCTCATGCAAATTTCATTTGATAACGATGGTCAAATCCCCTTTGTTCCTATCCTTCCTTAAATCGTATTTCTCTGGCCATATACATGGAAAGAGGAACTAACCTTAGGCAGGCCAGTACTTCCACTTGTGTACATAATGACTGCAACATCAATATTTGAAGGTAATCTTGGATGAGCAGGGTTCTCTTTCCCAAGCCTCTCAACTTCATTAAAAGATAACACTGTCCAATGGTTGACATAATCTGAAAAATCAGAGCAATCTGCTCCTTCATCTTCAAAGTAAACAACATACTTAATACTTAATAACCTTGAGCTTATTGCAGGTAACTTCTTCAGTTGCTTTGAATCGCAGATCAGGGTTGATGCTTGCGTCTGTAACAACAAAAAAGAACATAACTATGGCTTCTGAAACAACTTGGATAAATTCTGTTCAAAAAACAAGCACAGGCGTGGTACTTAAATGAATTGCCAACATTTTACATGCAATCAACTATCAAATTTATGGCATTTGCGACACTCTGTGATACACAGCAGAAATAGTCATACCATGATACTTTGTAGCATTTATTACTAAGACGCAAGAAAAGCTACTAATTAATCTTTTTGCACAAAGAACCCCCCCCCCCCCCCCCCCCCCCCCCCCGGGGCGCCGCCGCCGAAAACAAAAGAAAAAAAGAAGCAAGAAGTAGTTGCGGGATGAGGAGAAAAAATTTTGAAGCATCAGAATATGGAATCACTGTTACTAGTGTATCATCATATCAATGACATATAAATTGAAAATTTTACATAGAATACCATAGAAAAAAAAAATATAGTCACAGCCTTAGACAAGTCAAGAAATGTCTGCTAAGATAGTAAACAAATTAAAATTTGCTATCAATATAAGAGAAAGAAAAAGAAATAAAGATGAAACTGTCTCCATCAAAAATTATAGTAGCTCACAGCACCAATGCAGCAATCATGGAATTATTGTTTCTCAGCTGAATAAACGAGTGAATGGTTGCAGCCTCACTCAATAGAAAATTAAGAACAGGTACAGAAATAGCATAGATCGGTCCTAAAATGTCCGCTAGGATACACGAACAAAACAAAAATATACTTCTACTCAAAAGAAAAAAGGGAAAGAAAGGATGCAGTCCAGTTTGTCTAAAAACTATAGTAGCCGAAGCATGTAACACATAATCCATGGCAGGCTATTCTCACCTCATTAAGTGAGTGGATAAGCGCATCCACACCAAGAGATGCATATATTGTTGCGACTGTTATATTTTGGCGAAAGCATCCCTGATTAAAATAAGAGCAACTGTTATTACGCATACTTATTATGCATGTAGAGGAAAATGATATGCATATATCTGATATAAACAACTACATGTCTACCTGCAAGGCAATGAACCACTCTGCCGTAGTATCAGAGAAAATTGTGGCACGACTCTCTGCACTGTGGCCCATTTTGATAAGACCAGAGGCAAAATTACAAGCACGATCAAATATTACCCCATAAGTTTGCCACAAGTATTCCCCAAGATGAAACTTTTCGAACTTCCTCCCATCAGCAGAGTCTACTACTTCTCTGGAGATTAGCTTCCGCGCTCCAAGAAACCGACGTTGAGTATGCTTCTTGCAAGATTGCTCAAAAAGAGCTGCCACTGTTGTGGCCCCTTCCCAAGGAACTTCAACTAAAGAGGAGAACTTAATATGTCGCATTGTAATACCTGGCTCACCACCCACATTTATTTGCACTGCTCTTTGCTTATTCTTCTTCTTGAGCACATATAGCGATGAAACTACTAAAGGCAGAATAAGCCCAAGGATAGCTGCACCCACAATGCCATGCAACCTATATTTGTTTACAACCGATATATAGCTTCTAGAAATACTTTCTAGAAAAGCAAAGTGTAAATGGCCTCTATCTGTATCTCCCATAACTCTTGCTTATAAATTTCCAATCAGCGTTTCCTTTCACAGGTTCTGTAGATAAAATCAGAACAGAGTAGCTTAGCATTAATTTCTTTAAACAAAATAGAGTTAAACAATCAAGCTAAATTATGCAATGCGTTCATTGATAAATCATCACAAGAATTATTTTTCACAAATTTATTTTTTTGTTCTCTTGTTGTGTGTGTGTGTGTGTGGTGATACGATTCAAAATAATACATAGTGAGCGACAACAAGCGTATATCCGAATAAAGAAACAACAGGTAATCCACAATTAAACAAGGCACCAATTATTCAACAAAGATAAGCATCAAGAAAGAGTAACGAAGCTGGAAATCTTTTTGACACAACATCCTGCTTAAACGAAAGAAAACTCATCCCAAATCGGCTCACAATTTCTATAATACCCCTAACTCGTAAAAGGAGAACAGAACAAGAGGATGCTCGAGTGAGAAACTAATTTAAAAAATTAGCTCAAAATTGATCACAGTACACCACTTGAAGAGAAAATCGAAATCCTAATTCGTATAAAGAAGGAAAAGAAGAAATACAAGAAATTCTTGCTGTTCTTGATCCATGAAGAACGAAATTTACAACATATATATAAATATATGAAAGAAAAACTCATATATTTCAAAGAAGGGGAAAAAAAGAGACATGATTGGAATTTTCAGCTTCAGAACTCTGAAGAAAGTACCAAAAGGAGCTTCTTTTACCCTCTTGCTACAGAAGCAGAGCAGCGTCCCACGAACAATGTTAGAGGCGGTGGAGGGTAGGGCGGGGTACCGGGTGGTTCTATATACACCCCCCCTATTGCTCAGGACACCCCCCAAAATTAAAAAAAAATTAAATACTCTCTACACCCCCCCCCCCCCCATTTGCTAAGGACACCCCTAAAAAATTAAAAATTCCTAAATTACCCCCCACCCTCCCCACCCCCTCACCTAAATTGCTCTCTACACCCCCCAAACCCCCCCCCCCCCACCCCGCTCTTCCCCTCCAAAACACCTCGCCAACGCCCAAAACCCCCCCGTTCCCCCTTCTCCCTCTCATCGCCGGCATTCTCCCGATCTCCGACCACCTCGCCGGCTTCTCCCGGAACCACCTCGCCGGCTTCTTCCGAAATTTTTTTTTTCACGGTTCGTGCTCCGTTCGGCACTGGATCGCCGAACAAAAGGCTTCTGTTCGGCTGAACAGTGCCGGACAGAAGCCTTCTGTTCGGCACTGTGCAGCCGAACAGATCTGTTCGGTTGAGGGTTGCCGAACAGAAGGCTTCTGTTCGGCACTGTTCAGCCGAACAGAAGCCTTTTGTTCGGCGATCCAGTGCCGAACGGAGCACGAACCGTGAAAAAAAAAAATTTCGGGAGAAGCCGGCGAGGTGGTTCCGGGAGAAGCCGGCGAGGTGGTCGGAGATCGGGAGAATGCCGGCGACGAGAGGGAGGAGGAACGGGGGAGGAGGGGTTTAAGGGGGGTTTGAGGGGTGTTTTTTTTTTTTTCTTTTCAAAACGAAACGGAGGAGGAGGAGGGGGGGGTGTATGAAAAAATTTCAAGGGCAATATGGTAATTACACTAAAGGTTAGTTTGGGTATTTTTTTTTTGGTTTTTGGGGGGTGTCCTGAGCAATAGGGGGGGTGTATATAGAACTACCCGTAAAGTGAGCTCTTTAAAGAAAAAGGCTCGGTATATTAGCCCTCCTTCAGTCGATTATTGCGTAAATACCCCGCAGGTCATCATAAATACCCCGCTTTTTTTTTCTTCTTTTCCGTCTTTTTCATCTGACCGTTGGAAACTTGATTTAAAAATTCTTAAACCCAAATCCAACGGCCTAATTAAACTCTCTCAGCGGTGGCGCACAGGATATGGCATCGTTTTTTTTTTTTTTTGGGGTACGCGGTAACGCTATATCTTTACTAATATATCGGCAACGATCTTGAGCTACCTCTTGATAAATCTTGTTATATTTTTGTCTATCATACATAATGGGAAAAAGAACTAGGGACAGGGTGCATATGAAATCTCTGTTTTTTTAATTAAAATAATAAAATATGTTCTTGCATACAAAAGTATTTCTTTTTGTAATTTCTTATTCTATTTTTGTGAAGGAATTTGCTCTCCTATAAATGCATCACACATGCCAATATACTTGTCTTGATCTAAAGAACAAACTAAAATATGGATGTATTGATTTAAATTACGTTACATTAATATAAATAATCCGAAAGATTTATAGTGCCGGTAGCAATTTGAAAAAATGGCCACCAAGCATATTTTATTTTTGGTATGGGAGGAATGACCATTTTTACTTTTCCATGACCAAGATGCCTTTCATCATGTCATCTCAAAATATATGAAGAAATGAGACCCTGCACGACGTTTCCCATCTCTTTGGCCACCCACCACCACCTGCCATCCCATTGTCATCATTGTCATAGATCGTGGAGTTTGACAATGGTCGTGGAGGGTGGTGGAGATTATTGTCGATGATAGGTGATGTTGAAGAAGTTGATAGTGGTGGGTCATAGTAACAATTATCATCATGGCTAATGGTGGCATAGTGTATCATTGATGGTGAGCAATAGTGGACATCATTAGTAGTAGTAGTAGCTATCGCTAGAGATCATCGATGACGTTGGATGATAGTGGAGATTATTAATGATGAGGGATGATAAGAGATCGTCAATAATTGCTAACCACGATGCATAGTAATAAAGATCCTCAATAATAATGAGCTGTGATGAAGATTAGAATGATGTCAAGCAGTGGTGGATATCAATAATAGTAGTGGACAAATTGGGGAGCGCCAACAAATATGGATGACGTGAGGATCATCAACAATTGGAGGCGGCAATTAGATGGTAAGTGGTGGACGATGGTGGGCAGTGAGAGAGAAAAGAGCTCTTTCTATTACCTCTTAAGCTCTTATTTTCTCCTATATTTTAGTTTATATAGATTATACATATTCATCTCACTTCCTAAAATTTGTGGGAGCGATCGTTATTCAATTGGAAAGACAAGGGTATTTTGTTAAGAAGTTTTTATGGGCTCACCGGTTCAAGGTGAGGATCCGGTGGGCCCAACGGCTGAGCAAAAAGAAAGAGGCGCAGGAATAATACGCCCAACGCCCCCAAGCGGCGGCACACCGTTCGAGGTCAGACGATCAGGACCGTCCACATGACGTATCCTCATCTCCTCGTCGGCCAGAACTAGACGGTGACGAGGTGAGCCCGATCTCATCCACGGTCTTATAACGGCGTTATAACCACTCTCCAATTACACTATTAAATTATATAATATAAAAAATATAATAACAATTATTTTCCATTATATCCCATTATTTTCCGTTAATGGACTGCTGCAACAAGGACCATTAATTTTACTTCTACTTTCTTCTTTAATAAAATAATATTTATTTTAAAAATTTACTTCCCTTCATTTGATCACATGATTACAAGAAATATATTAGTGTATTAAATAAAAAAATTAAAAGTATTTTTTTAGATAAATAATGATTATTATAATTATTAGATTGGCGTAGTTTCGATAGGAGGCTACTGGGTTAATCGATGATGTGATTTGATTAGGTTTGGCTTGACCCAATTATTTAGACCGATGGATCGAGATCCAAAATATGACTTGTTTGGAGAATTGAACTAGATTCGAGTCATAAATTTTGCTAATTTTACCATCCTAATCCAAACCATGCGCTAACCAAGTATAAAATCAGTTTACAAATTTTCTAACTTGATCCGCCTAGTGTGATTGAACTCAATTTAGAATCCCTTTAATTAATATTAAGGTTAAATTCCATTGTTTAGGTCGCATTAGATGTCTAATTCTATACCAATAACTTGTGTTGAAAAAAAAAAGAGACATTCTCTGCTCTGTTCAGAAAATTTTAATAGCATATCATCAAACAGCAAAAATATTCGCAAGCAATTACAATTGTACAGTGCAAAATAAGAAAACATTCTAATTATTTATAAAAAAATTTTAAAAAAAATCTAGGCTGGGCCCGGGCAGGGGTGGCCCGGCACGGCTCACCTGCGCTTCAGCCAGTACAAAGCGTGTTTTTTTTTTTTTTTTTTTTGTGCTAGAGCAGGTAGGTTCGTACCTGATAAGTACAAATTCCGAGAGTAAATGGATTAAACGAGTGCCGTCCTTGCACAGTCCTCTTTTGGATGCGTCCGAAGAGATCGGTGGGTTCGCACCCGGATCCTCCCTTGAGAACGTGCGAGTTATTGCGAATGCATTTGGCCAGTGAGAGCAAACAAATACCATTTGCAATCAATAATATCTTAGAGAAACAAAGTTGAATGCTGAAGCCATTAGTTCCGGCATCAGTTACAATGAAAAAGCTATAAGTAGCAGCGACGTCAGCCATTGGATTGCATAATAGCCGTTTTGAGTGTCCAAACGGGTAGTGGGTGACCCTAAAGTGCTTGGAGTGCTTTGAAATCTGTGCAATATACAATCCAACGGATGAAAAATGATCGATCATTCTGTCATGCGAAAGATGCAACTCGAATCGGATCGATTACATCCACGATTTATTCAGAATAATATGAGACGCTGTTCCTGGCTGCCAGCAGCGGTGCCGTTCAGCTTTGTGCAAGATGAGGATACGACAAGTACGCTCTATGGCACACCTACCGTTTCTCTCTCTCTCTCTCTCTCTCTCTCTTTTTTTGGAGCTGTTCCTTCCTAGACCGAGAGTATCAAAAAACATGAGAGCAACTCTTCTGATTGAGCCGTCGCCTTCATTGCCTCCATTTTGCATATTTTCTTTTGGGTAAATATCATTTTTCGTCTTGAAATCATCCCCAAGGATGAAGAAAGAGATTTTCTGATTGTTTTGCTCGCTTCCATGGTCTCTACCTTCTCCTTTCCTTTGGCCTCCTCGGAGGAAAAAGGTGCACCATATCCCCTATTGTGGTTCAAATTTGGCCCGAGGATAACCACGCTAGAGGAGTCGAGGAAGCTGCCGGCCAGAGCGAAGAAAGAAGAGCCACCTTTCGCGCGCCAGCGTACCTGCACAAAACCTCACCGGTGGTTCCGGTGAGGGCCCTCCGATGCTCAAGTTAGAGTAGATCTTAGTTGATCCAAAAAATTTCTTAGGCGTTACCTGATGGGGCTATTTATAGTCCCCGTAGAGGCGCCCAGGTGGCGGAGGTATGATCCATCCTCATTATGGGAGAAGATAGCTTTTAGCTAGATGGCGCGCAGCTAGAGCTTACTTGAGGCACACGGCGTAGGCCGTTCTTATGAACGGTAAAGCGTTAGTAACTGTGGCAGGGCATGGCTGGGGCAGTAGGGCATGGTCCTTGATTAATACATCGTAGCATAGCCAACAAGCAAAGCATGGTACGGTGAGGCAATTGCAGGACATGACCGCAGTATGTGGACGACGAGATCGGCCTTCTAAGATCGGCTCGACCTTCTGGGGTCGGCCTTCTGAGGTCGTCCTTCTGAGGTCTGTTCGGCCAAAATTAGGTGACTTCATGCCAAAGATAGGACGATCCATTTTGGCTCCCATCATCCCCCATCCATCGCGCCTATGCTGTAAGAAGGTTAGAGATGCTATTAGCTCTAGCTGGGAAAATAATAGATGAAGGGCCAGAGACGCACATATTAGCTGGTTGGGACAGATAGCATATGAAGGGGGACAGATAGTATGCAAGCAAGCATACATGGCAATATAAGGCATCAGTGTTAAAATCATCTGTAAATAGGATCATAATAGAACCAATCATGAAAAGGGAAGCATACCTGGATCCATGAGTAATCTGATGAATGATCAAGCTTCGTTTGTTTCTCCCTCTTAGCCCTACGTTAATGACAACCACGATGGCTGGTTCTGTGTCGATCAATCGGCAGAGGGTGAGACACATAAGCTTTATCCTTCCATCAAGGATAAAAGAGTTTTCACTTCTTTAGGAGTCAGTTACGGTATTCATTCTGTAACTGACCACGTTGTGGTCATGTGGGTCAAAACCCAACATTCTCCCACTTGGCCCATATGACCATGCTTTGGTTAGAATGATATAAACATTAGGCGCGCATCATTCTAATCTACAGTCAGTTGGGTCATCATAATACCATAATTAAACAACTTACTAATGCGAGTCAAGGCGGTTCCACATCAACATAATGACATAGTTCCTTCCAAGTACTACAACACTAGCAAATTATTTAACCACAGTCCATAAATGAGAAGTATCTTTAATGGTCAAACATTATGTCTTTGTCAGAGACAATTCCTGTAATCATACATTCAAAGCCATACATGTACATATATTTGAAGAACAGAAAAATCAGAAACATAATCAATTATATCTAAATATCAAAGAAATAAACATAATACAATCCTCACTTAATATCATGGATTACAACTAAGACCCATTCTTTCAACATGCTCTTTAAAAGTCTTTGGTTGTAAACCTTTTGTCAAAAGGATCGGCAATCATGAGCTCTGTCCTCATATTTTTTATATACACATTTTGTTTCTGAACTTCCTCCTTGACAACAAAATATTTAAGTTCAATGTGCTTGGCACCATTAGAATATTTGTCGTTTTTGGAGAAATGGACGGCTGTAGTATTGTCACAAAAGATTCTCAGCGGCCTGGCAATAGAGTCAAAAATCCCAAGTCCCGAGATGAAGTTACGCAGCCACAAACTATGAACCGTGGCCTCAAAGCATGCCACAAATTCTGCTTCCATGGTGGACGAAGCAGTGCTTATCTGTTTGGCACTTTTCCATGAGATTGCTCCTCCAGCTAATAGGAACAAAAAACCAAACGTTGACTTTCTACTATCCACACATCCAGC
The DNA here is from genome assembly GCF_009389715.1 of Phoenix dactylifera. Classification (NCBI taxonomy): domain Eukaryota; kingdom Viridiplantae; phylum Streptophyta; class Magnoliopsida; order Arecales; family Arecaceae; genus Phoenix; species Phoenix dactylifera. The sequence continues at coordinate 63,982 of NW_024067701.1, forward strand.
AAAGTCTGAATCCGAATAGCCAATCACCTCAAGGCTATCTGACTTTCTATATGTAAGCATGTAATTCTTTGTTCCTTGCAAGTATCTCATCACCTTCTTTGCAGCTTTCCAGTGATCCATCCCTGGATTACTTTGGTATCTTCCTAGCATTCCAACTATAAAACTGATGTCCGGTCTGGTACAGGTCTGAGCGTACATCAAGCTACCAACTGCAGAAGCATAAGGTATATTTTTTCATCTGCTTATGTTCCAATTCATTCTGTGGGCATTGCATGAGACTAAATTTATCCCCTTTCTGAATTGGAACAACACTGGTTGAACAGTTCTCCATACCAAATCTCTCTAGAATTCTGTCTATATATGCCTTTTGAGACAACCCTAACAATCCACGTGATCGATCACGAAATATTTCAATGCCTATCACGTAGGTTGCTTCATTCATATCTTTCATTTCAAAGTTCCTTGAGAGAAAAACCTTAGTTTCATACAATAAGCCAAGATCACTACTGGCAAGCAATATATCATCAACATATAGGACTACAAAGATAAACTTACTCCCACTGACCTTCAGGTATATACACCGATCAATAGTGTTTTCCTTAAAACCGAAGGAAGTGATGGTATCATTGAACTTGCGATACCATTGTCGGAAAGCTTGTTTAAGACCATATATTGACTTCTTTAATTTGCAAACCATGTGTTCTTTTCCCTTTAATGGAAAACCTTCGGGCTGGTCCATATAGACTTCTTCATCTAAACCTTTGGTGCAACTCTAAATCATAATGTACAACCAAAGCCATAATGATTCTAAATGAGTCCTTTTTAGATACAGGAGAAAAGGTCTCTTTATAATCAATGCCTCCTTTCTGAGTGAAACCTTTGGCCACCAGTCTGGCTTTATGTCGTTCAACATTACCCTTTGAGTCGAGCTTGGTCTTAAAGACCCACTTACACCCAACTGTCTTACAACCTTCGGGCAAATCAACGACATCCCAGACTTCATTCTGATCCATTGATTTCAACTCATTTTTCATGGCATCAATCCATTTAATAGAATCAATACTTTCTATGGCTTGTTTAAAAGAAACCGGATCTTTTCTTGTCCCTATATCAAAATCAAATTCTTGTAGATAAACCATATAATCATTTGGAATGGCAGATCTTCTTTCTCTTTGAGATCTCCGTAATGTCATCCCTTGTGGTTCTTCTACAACTTGTTCAGTGGTGATAACTTCATTATGGAGTGTTTGATCATTAATTTGTTGTTCATTGTTATTAAACTGTGTGACAACTGTAGGAACAACAATTTTCTTAGAAGTCATGGGTAAAGGGACTTGCACCCTAACTTCTTGAATTTTCACATTTTGTGGTTTATTACTCCCACTGGTTTCACTATTCTCAATGAATTTGACATTATCTGTCTATATAATTCTTGTACTATGGTTAGGACAGTAAATCCTATACTCTTTGGATTTTTCGGGATAACCTATGAAGTATCCACTAATTGTTCTAAAATTCAATTTCTTTTCATGTGGATTATAAATTCTGGCCTCCGCTGGACAACTCCAAACATGCAGGTGTCTTAAACTCGGTTTCCTTCCTGTCCATAACTCAAAAGGAGTTTTTGGAACTGCCTTACTAGGAACCCGGTTTAATATGTATACAGCGGTCTTAAGGGCTTCTATCCACAACGATATAGGTAACGGAAAATTAGTTAACATACTCCTAACCATATCCATAAGTGTACGATTACACCTTTCAGCTACTCCATTCTGCTGTGGCATTCCCAGCATAGTGTATTGAGCACGTATGCCATGCTTTTCTAAGAGTTTAGCAAATGGGCCAGGGTGTTGTCCTGTTTCATCATACCTACCATAATATTCACCACCTCTATCAGACCTGACAATTTTCACCTTTCTATCTAATTGTCTTTCAACCTCAGTAATGTATACCTCTAGGACATCCATTGCCTGAGATTTTTCATGCAACAAATAGACATAACCATAACGTGAAAAATCATCAATAAAGATGATAAAATACTTCTCTCCACCAAATGATGGGGAGTCAAAAGACCCACAAATGTCTGTATGGATAATTTCAAGAAGTTCTTCACTTCTTGTGGCAACTTTCTTTGTGTGTTTGGTTTGCTTTCCCTTAATGCAGTCTAGACACATACCGAGATCAGTAAAGTCGAAGTTTGACAAAATCCCATCCTTTACTAATCTCTCAAATCTTTCATTGGATATATGACCCAATCTTTTATGCCACAAGTTGGAAGATCTTTCATTTATCGGGTTTCGTTTAATTCCAATATTATGATGCAAGGTCATAAGAGTTTCAGCAAAATGATTATCAAGATTTACTTTATATAAGCCATCACACAAAACACCAGAACCAAGGAAGACATTGTCTTTGAAAAGACGCAAACTACCATTCCTAATTTTAAAGAAATATCCTTCAACATCAAGTTTAGAAACAGAAATTAAATTTCTAGAAATAGAAGGAACATAAAGAGTCTGAAGCAAATCTAAATGACAACCAGTATTTAAAAACAAACGATAGGTTCCAACAACTGTTACAGGAACTCTAACCCCATTCCCCAAAATGATAAAACTCTCATTTGGATCTTGCATCTGGGTTGTAAGGAATCCCTGCATCGTATTTGAAACATGAACATTAGAACCTGAGTCAAACCACCAAGTATTAGAAGGAACTTCAGTAAGGTTTGATTCAAAACATACATAAGCCAAAGGCTCACCTTTCTTTTCAAGCCATGCCTTGCGTTTATGGCAGTCCTTCTGATAGTGTCCCAATTTCTTGCAAAAATGGCATCTATCTTTGTTTTGTTTCTTCTTATGAACCTCGGTATCATGATGAGGCTCTTTACCCTTGGATGGTCCACTCTTCATGCCCTTTCTTGGCTTCTTCCATTTCTCTTGGCTCCATGACTTACAAGATTGACAGAATGATATCCTTGTTGCTTAAGTCTTGTCTCCTCTTGAACAAGCATACTGGTCAATTCATTCACATTCCACTTATCCTTAATAGTGTTATAGTGAATTTGAAATGATCCAAATTGAGGAGGCAAGGAGTTCAAAATAAATTGAACTAAAAAGGATTCATTCACATCCATCCCAAGAGCCTTCAGCTTAGCAGCTATATTTGTCATTTCAAGGATATGCTCATGCATCCCACAAGTACCATCAAATTTCATGGTGGTAAGTTTAGCCATTAATGTCCCAGCCAGAGACTTATCATCAGATCGGAAATGTTCTTCCACAGTTTTCAATAATGCTTGAGCACGGTCACATTCAGGAAGCGTTGACTTGATATTGTTCGCTATACTCATCCGCATAAACATAATGCTCAATCTGTTCGATCTTTCCCAAGTCTTATAAAAAGACCTTTCTTCCGAGCTGCTCAAATCAGTAATGTCAGCCGGTTTCTCAGATCGGAGTGCTAAATCAAGATCCAGAATACCTAGGTGAAACTGGACTTGTTCATTCCACTCCGAGAAATTAGTTCCATTAAAGATCGTAATAGATGAAGCTTGCGAATGAAGGAAAACAGGAATAGATACTGCAATAAGAAAATTAACAATAAGAAAATGCTTACAACATTAACACTTTGAGTTAGCAATAATGATGAATAACATAAACAATATTACCATAATACACCTTTGGGTAGTAATTATGAAACACTAAATTACTATTATGGTGATTCCCAATTCACCTAGGAATAATTAATGATATAGGTCCAAAATTCAAATAGGGCTGTTGCCTTTGAGCATCCAATACCTATTAAATCAAGGATACTCATTAATTATCCTAACTCAGCAAATCAATCATTTGAAAGTGGTGCACCTTTGGGCCAATCCATAATATCTCATGATTGAAAAACTGTAAGTCATAATTTGCAAAGTCATTATCTTAATACCTAGGATTAGAGTATTTGATGACTTGATGTCTATTAAACATTCTAGTTGGGTTACTTTGGCAACTACCAAACTATTTCATAATATAGACATCAAATTAAAATAATGACATCGCACATAATTGACAATTCATAATATGACAAATTAAAATAAAACATGTATTTAATATTTTACTAATCTACACAATCAGTACATATGTCATATCATGCTATCAAGTATACTAAAATGTAAAATAAATGACAAAAAATTTTATCACATTACCCTACAAGGACCTTTGCATAAATAATATGTTTTACAGAGACTAAATTAACATATTTTGAGGACCTCTGCATAAATGATATGCTTTACAGGGACTACATCAAAATATTTCGTTTCTTATAGCCCTGGAAGGATGTCAGCATAAATAAAATATTTTACAGGGGCTTAACAGAAACAATTACATCTTTTTAACATCCCGGAAGGGCTGTATGCATAAATAAAATGTTTCATAGGGGCTTAACTGAAAATTCCTCTTTTATTGGCCAAACGGATTTGGATTTCGGATCAAAACCCAAAAACCCAAACCCGTTATGCCTGTTATGCCCGTTATGCCCTTTTAAATGCAGACGGGTTACCAATTCCGGGTTCGGGTCGAAACCCAAACCCGACACCCGTTATTGCATAAAATAATGTTTTTTTTAAAAGAACTGAAGACGGGTCCCGACCCGTCTTCCTCCTCTTTTAGTGGCGGGCTAGGGTTCCGTCGAACCCAGCCCGCCTGACTCCGGTCGCTGGGGGACGAGCGCACCGCCTGCCTCCGGTGGACTCGCCGCCCGATGGCGAGCCCACCATCGGTCGCACGCCAGCAGGGGCACGCCGACGGGTTGCGGTTCCGCCGAACCCAACTCGTCGGCCCTTAGGAGCGGCGAGGAGCGGCGATCGGCATTCATGCCGCCTGCCGCCGGATGCAACGCCGCCCGACGGCGACTACCCGAGCGATCGAGTCGCCCGCAGGAATCCGCCGCCCGACAGTGATCATCCGGTAAGTTTGTCATCCCTTTTTTTTTAAAGGTGTGTAATGGAGGCCATGGCCGGCGGTTGCGCCGGATCCTTTGATGGCTCTCGGCGCCATATGCCGGCCCGATCCGGCATTGGGATGGGATGGAAGCCATGGCCGAGAGTCGACGCTGGATCTCGTGTCGGCTCTCGGTGCCATGGCCGGCTAGATCCAACATTGGGATGATCCGTCCCTGCGGCCGTGGAGGACTGTCCATGGGACTGTCAAAATAGGCCTTTTACCATGATCTGGTTCTACCCTTTACTGTGATCTGGTTCTAGGATGAACCAGGCTCTGATACCATATGTTAAAACCATCTATAAATAGGATCATAATAGAACCAATCATGAAAAGGGAAGCATACCTGGATCCATGAGTAATCTGATGAATGATCAAGCTTCGTTTGTTTCTCCCTCTTGGCCCTACGTTAATGACACCCACGATGGCTGGTTCTGTGTCGATCAATCGGCAGAGGGTGAGACCCATAAGCTTTATCCTTCCATCAAGGATAAGGGAGTTTTCACTTTTTTAGGAGTCAGTTACGGTATTCATTCTGTAACTGACCACGTTGTGGTCATATGGGTCAAAACCCAACAATCAGAGCACTGAGTACATATGAATAACGTTACAAAAATAAAGACCAAAGAGAGAGCAGACATGGCAATAAATCTTGTTGGAGGGTCCTTGTATTTTTCAGCAATGTAATCGCCGGTCTCTCTGTATACTCTGCTCTGATGAAAAGTCACCAGCTATTAAGCTCCGTTTGAGGGAGCTTTTGAAGGGCCAAAAATTATTTTATGGCCCTCTAAAAGCACTTTTAGATGAAATAGAGGTGTTTAGTAAAAATTTCGGAAAGCTATTTTAGCTTTTCCATAAAACTAAAAATAACTTTTTGGAAGAAACTCCATTTTGGAGCTTTTCGGAAAAGCACGTTTAGGCCTGGTCGGAAAGCTATTTTTTTGACCAAAATATCTGTGATAAAATATAACAATTACACAAAATATCCCTTTATAATCCTGAAAATCTAATAGAAAATTTGTTACAGAGATAAATAGTCATCAGAAGAGTAAAAAATTAATTTATACTTATAATTATAATATTTTATACCTTTATTATTGTGTTATACTATAAATATAATATTATATTACATTATATCATAATACAGTAATATGTTATGTTAAACAATTTAATATTATGTTATATTATAAAAAATTAATTTACGCTAATAATTATAATATTTTATATCTTTGTTATTGTATTATACTATAGATATAATATTATATTGCATTATATCATAATATATTGATATGCTATGTTAAATAATTTAATATTATATTAAATTATTATGCTATAGTATACAATATTATATTAATATATTATAATAATATTATATTATATTACAGTAATATTATACTGTATTATATATTTATATATTAATACATATTATATTTTATTATGCTCTATTGTATAATACTATGCAATGTCCTTTATGTTCATTTTGTTATACCAAATATACTTTTTTAGTTTATTTATCAAACACATATTAAAATACCACGGCACTTTAGAAATGTAGTTACCAAACAGTAAATAGCTTTCTATAAAAACTCTACTTAAGAAAGCTCTGCTTTCAAAAGTTCTACACCCCAAATGGGGTCTAAATTGTCAGTCCAGGGGGCAAGTATTGCTTTAATTTCTGGTCCCCATCCTTCACCGTACCATACAGAAATTCCAACACTGCGCCTCGACCCGCCCTTCCCCACCCACCCCACGCATGCTAAAAAAAAAAGTTTTTTTTATGAATACCTTCTAAAAATTTAAATTTACGTGAATATCCTCTTAAAATTTATATTTATTTCTATATCCTTATAGAATACTGTTTTTACACAAATGCCTCTAATATAATAGTTTTTTTAACACCATTAATAAAAATCATATTTATTTTAATTAAAAAATAAGTCATCTGATCACTGAATATATATTGTGCCGCTAAAATCCGATCTGATGATTTGGCGATGAAGAGAATGTTAATCAATCTGCTATGATAGAAGATCAACACATATTTAATTAAGGCGTCGAACACTAGTCTCCTTCGCAGGGTGGCTTGCAAAAAGTCCACTTGTTGGAGAGTTTCCGGCAGGGATCCTCCGATGCCTAAGTTAGAATAACGAGACAATAGCATGGAAGGGAGAGATCTCAGCAGAGAGTAGTCTTTGTGAGTGATAGTAAGTGCTTATTTTGCACGAACCTCAAGTTTCTCGGGTTGCCTTCTTTATATAGAGGAGCCAACCTTGTCGTTACCTGGGCCGATATGACATACAATGATCTCAGACAGCGGCGTTGGTACGGCCATACGCATGGGCAGAGTGCGACGTAGGTCTAACGTGGGATGTGGGGCTGCCATGACTGCGAACTACCAGGACTGCTGGTTCTTAGGGTTATCAGCCCTGCTTGACACGTGCTGATGGTTCTTTTCGGCTGGCGACTTCTTGGTTGGAGCTAAAGTCATTTACTACTGTTCATGTCCGAGGTTAGGGGAGTTGGTCTGAACTAAAATCAAGGTGTCCCATATTTTCTCCATCAATGGTCATATACTTATGATGCTGGCATAAAAAATTAGCATAATATAATAATATTGATTTGTTGTAAATTATGCTAGTGGGCTAACTAAGTGAAACGGTGCTTAGAGGACCATTAGTTGTTGTGAGATGAGGACAGGGCTCGGGAAATCTCTCGCTCGCTGTCTCTCTCTCTCTCCTCCTCTCCAAGCCACGGGGCAAACAAGTTAAAACTGGCGGAACATTACCTAACGGGGGGGCTCGGGACTCGACAATGCACATGGGCTGGGGGGAGGTGGGGAGCGCCCGAGCTTCAGCCAGTACAAAGCGTCACATCACCATGGTGAATTTGCCCGCCAACAATGGACGGATTTACCGATTGCCGTCCTGCACACTCTCCATCTGTGTGCATCCGAGGAGATCGGTGGGGTCGCGCCCGGACCCTTCCGAGAGAACGTGCCAATTATTCCGAATGCGATTAGCCAGTAATAGCGAACAATTAATAACCATATTATTTTCATGCAATAATATCTTACAGAAACAAGGTTAAATACTGCATGCATCATTAGTTCCAGCATCAGTTACAACAGAAAAAACTATTAAGTAGTTAGGTACACGGTTTAATAAATTCCACTTGCAAGCTTAATTTACATTAAGGGGGAGAATTCACACAAGTAACTACCACCACACTTATTACATCAAAAGAAGATGAAAAGTACTTCATCTCCCCCGATGGAGGGAGGATCCCTGAAATCCAGGGGAGAGACACACTACAAAAAAAAGGATATGTCCCGGCGCTTTATTTGGTCTTTACCGACGCTTTTAAGCGTCGGTAGATTTCCTGCCAACGCCCCTCAAAACGTAGGTAAGACGTCGGGCAGGTGGGCGTGGGCTCAGTTTACACCGACGCTTGAAGAAAGCGTCGGCCATGTATGCTAACGCTTTTAAGCGTCGTTCATCTTCGAGGTAACCGACGCTTAAAAGCGTCGGGTAACTTGCACCGACACTTCAAACGGTGGGTTTCTGTTGGACTAGGCCGACGCTTAGAAGCATCGGCTTATGGGTTCTTGCCCGACGCTACAAACACTACAGGAAAATGGGCCTTTCCCGACGCATTTTTACCGACGCTAGGAGGAAGCGTCGGGAAAAATTTCACCGCTCATATATTTGCTGACGCTTTCATTTAGCGTCGGAAATTCTTAGCATGCTGTATAGATCCCAACTAATAAGGAACCAAGCACCAGCCAGTCCCAGCTTGGTCATATCGAGACGGCCGGGTGGGGGCGAGGCAACGAGCTCTCTCTCTCTCTCTCTCTCGCTCTCTCGCTGGCTCGCCGTTCTCTGGCTTTTAAAGAAGAGAAGGCGGACGGTAAAAAAAGCTCTCGCTGGCTCTATTTCGTACCCTTGAAAGCTCGGGCTTCTTTTATCGTTGTCGCTTCATTAGAAGGATTTTGTCTTCCTCTTCCCCTCGAGCGAGCGGGTGATCTCGGAAAGGTATGGATCTTTACCCCCATTCCTTTGGTCTTCTTGGAATTAAATCGGCGTAATCTTGCGTTTCTTCTCGGATTTTCGAACCAAATAAGGGTTCTTTTCTGGTTGTTATGCTGATTTTGGATTTCCTATTTTCTTGATCAGTTTTAAGGGTTTTCTTTCTCTTTGCCGATGGAAATAGGTGGCTTTCGGCTCGGATTATGTAATGTGGAAGTATCTGGTGTTGATTTCAGTCGGATCTTTAAACCTAGGTTTTTCTGTACGGATCTTCCTCGTTTTCTGGGGTTTTGTTGGTCTGATTTCGTTGCACTCTGTTTTCTTGTTTTCCTATAAACTTTTTGTTCGATTTTCTGGTATGTATATACTTCAAATGATCTGAGGAACGCAGAACGTTGATCTGCATCTGTTGATATAATTATGATGTTGGTTTTCTTTTTCCTTGATTTCTAGTCTTTGGGGTTGCTACAGGGGGCTGGCTGAGAGAGTGGTCCTAACTTTGTACATGTTTGTCGGATCAAAATGATGGCAAATTTTGTTACAAGATCCTTGGCGTAAGTAATCCTGTCTTGAATTAGTTTTAGTTTTCTGGCTGTAACATTACATCCGGACAGTAGATCTTCGTTTTATCTGTTATGTTTCTTGTCTTCAGAAATCCTTTTCAAGAAAGTGAATTTAGATGAGAACTCAGAGCGTTTCTGTCTATAGGTTGGTTCTTGGCTATGCTTATCCGGCATATGAATGCTTCAAAACTGTGGAGTTGAACAAGCCGGAGATTGAGCAGCTGAGATTCTGGTGTCAGTATTGGTACGTTCTTGCTGCTTGTCGGATAAAGGATTTCATTTTTCAATTCTATCTTGCTTCTAGTAGTTACTTGTGACTAAAAAGAGAGTTTTGAATTCTATTCATTTTTCTAGGATCTTAGTTGCTGCGCTGACCATCTTTGAGAGGGTTGGAGAATATTTTATTTCATGGTAATGTAGATCAGTGGTTTGGAAAGTTGGGATCTATACAGCATGCTTTCTTTACATTTATTCTCCTCTTCCTGCTACAACTTAGGGTCGGAAATTAATTTCCAGAAAGTGAGCATTTTAGTTTCACTGATAAGCAAGAAAGAGGGCATAGATTTATCTTAGCTGGGTCGAAATGCCTATACTCTGATACTGTTATTTCATAGATTTTGAGGAACAAGGTAACCTGAAATATAAATTATCTTCAGATTAACATTATCGATGGTGTTAAATTTCAGGAATTCTTTATTTGGTTAATGTTTGGTTGAAAAGTTCAATTTTATTGCGCATTTGATGAGGAACTGAGATTGATGTTTGGAATTTTGATTGGCATCCTGCAGACTTATCTGGGAATTCAGATTTTTCGGTTCTACTTCAAATGCACCAGATGCTCGGCTGAAATTGCATTCAAAACAGATCCTCAGAATTCGGACTATGTTGTTGAATCGGGAGCATCCCGAAATTTTGAGCCTTGGCGGGAAGAGGATGAAGTGAGTGATTTACATAATGCTCCGTAGCATGTTATATTGCTGGGTTTGACTAGTACATGTTCTGGGGTATTCTTGATATTTGATATTTTCGCAATAGAATTGTGGTTTCAATTCCAATATCTTATGTTGTGCTTTCACCAGGCAGTAGAAAAAGAGAAGAAGAAGAGAGCTGCTGAAGAGATGGGGGATGCGATGAAGTCACTGGAAAACAGAGCAGTGGATTCAAAGAGAGATATGGACATACTTGCAGCACTAGAAGAAATGAGGTCTATGAAGGTATAAAACCTTTATTAGGTATGTTAGAAGAGTGAGAAGGGTTTTCCCCCAAAAAAAGTGTAGATCAAGTGGGAAAGGGAAATAGTTTTCTTCAATCATTTTCCATATTGAGGGTTTAAATATATTCAGCGATTTCTCCCTCCTCAGGTAAATAACTATATGTATTTGATGACTATACATAATTGTTATTTTGCATGAGTTAATGATTTTCATATTCCTAACTTCTAAAGTTTCTTTTTTTTTTTTTTAGGTTCCTGATACTTCAACAGCTCGCAGAGATGATGATGGGGCTGAATGCGGTCCCTGATATTTTTTAGACTGTTATTTAATGAGTTTTATATGTATCTTTCTTATATTTTTCAAAATACATTGTAATTCTAAACTTATGTAAATTTAATCTTATATGACAATATGAATGTTTCGAATGATCTGTATGTTTGTCTTGATGTAAATGTAATGCAGGTTCATATTGCTATAATATGTTTTTTAATATGCTTTTGTTTCTTTTTTTTAAAAAAAAAATCTACTCCCGACGCTTTAAAGCGTCGTTAAAAACCATCTTTGGCACGGGCTGGCACGCCATCGCCGACGCTTAAAAAGCGTCGGTAAAAATATCTTTAGGCGACGCTATATAAGCTTCGTTATAGCATGGTTTTACCGACGCTTTAAAGCGTCGGCGAAAACCCAGGCTTTCTTTGGACTTTCTTGACGCTTTAAAGCGTCGGCGAATCTCAATTTGCCGACGCTTTCATTAGCGTCGGGAAAGCCCTGTTTTTGCCGACGCTTTCTATTGGCGTCGGCAAAAACATTTGCCACTCCGGTATCGCCAACGCTTTTACGACGCTTCTGTTTGCGTTGCGGAAACTTTAGCCGACGCTTATAAGCGTCGATAAAGATTATAAAAAGCGCCGGGAAAGATGAGATTTCTTGTAGTGAAAGCATCGTTAAAGGCGTGCCAGATTCCGTGCCACTTGCTATTGCCGACGCTTAAAAGGTCGGCAATAGAAAATTTTTTTTAAAATTTTTTTCGTAAAAGCAATTTTTAATACTCTGTATACATTAAATTCCAATAAAAGAAATACACTAAATCACATAGATAACAAAATACACGTCACAAACAAGAACTTTTCATTCAAAATATTCATATTATCATATTTGATTACATTGTACTTCAAAAACATACTAAAAACATACATCTCAAATTTCTAAGTAAACAATATACGATGTATCAAGGGTCGACGACATCATCATCTCTATGATTAGATGAAGTATCAACAACCTACAAGAAAAAAAAATACTTTCGAAACTAAGAATATGAAAGTCATCACACTCATACAAGAATACATTATAATTATGTAAAATATTTATATAGATTTATTTATGTACCGGAGGAGCAAATCTCTGCAAAAAAGATAAAATATGGTCAAGCTGATCATGCAAAGATTATATCTTCAACTCTTGGCTCTGCTTCAACTCCGCCATATCATCATATGACTCTGCCTCATCTCATCGATCCTTGTCTCATATGACTGCTTTATCTGTGCCATCTCTGCCCTCAAACTACAAACCTCTGCAGTGCTAGTACCTTGTCTGGCATCTTGGGTATATCGGCTCACTGTAGACAGTTGAGTGGGGGTAACTCCGACACCGTAACCCCTCACGCGACCATAACGTTCTGAGCCCATCAATTTGGCAAAGACCTGAGCCTTGACGCGACTGGTCGCGTCGGATGATGATGACTCGCCGACGCGCTCTGAAATAAGAGTTGTAGCTCTTTCCTATATCACTCTCAAAAAAAAATAGTCACATTAATATTTTTAAAAGAAGTAAAATTAATAAAAAATTGTGAACAAATAAAAAATGAATACATACAACTATATCTCTCGACTCATCCCGGACAAAGCTGCCATCTCGATGAGTGTGGGTCATCTTATAAAACTCTACCTCACCAGGCTCCCTTCCATGCTCTACTATCTATACATACGGAAAGTATATTGGCAAACTATATATCATGATACGTATTATATGTTAGTAGAATTTCAAATAGTTTCAAAAGAACTTACGAATTCATTTCTACATCTCGTATAACTCTTCGAGCTTGAAGTGTGAGGAACTGCTTGAGATGCTCGTGCAGCTCTACCAATATTAGAATATGTCTGCCAAAATAAAAGCACACAGTATTATATGATTCAATGTATATATTTGCAATCTATATTAATAATAAAGATAATATAAAATATTGAAACAATATATGTGATCTGTCCTCTTTCAGAAAACCAGTAGTGAACAAGCTCCCTCCACTGCTGAGGGTATACATCAGGAGGAGTCACACGAGCAACCTCCTCCTCTGTCATACCCTCGCACTTAAAGTCTGTCTTCAATTTTGCTTTATATTCTTTTCATTTGTGGTTGAGGAACTTTAGCACCCAATCATGGCTCTCTGAAGGGAGTACAAACTTACCCTATAATAAGATACAGAATGTTATAATAATATTAAACCTCAAAAGTAAAATTATGGTAGTAAGCAAATTAACATAAAGGAGGTGTCAAATTAAAAAGAACAAATTCAATTCATTACCTGTATGAGTCTAAGAAGCTCAACCTTATACGAAGGAAGCATGTCATTCCACTTCGTATGATTGAGCGGACACAGTTGACCCTTGCGTGCAACCGATCCTAAAAAGCTTGATAGAAGACTTCCAGCTCTATTGATGGGCTGCCCCAATTCGTTGCATCGGATGATAATCTTCTCACCCGGAGGAAGCTTCCACACATCCTTTGCTTGAGTGGGTCCCCGTCTCGTCCTCACCGTCCCTTGTCCATTAATTAAAATTAAATAAAATATGTCTTAAAAAGTTGAAGACAAATATGAACATAAAATATGAACTTTAAATCAAATTATTCTGGATCCGGAGCTCATCCTCCGGACAATCAGCAGGAGGCTCGCGCTGAGATCCTGACTCGTGCTGCTGGTGCTCACATGGCTGCTGGGACTGCAGGGACTGATCAGAGGTAGATCTCACCTGAGAATGCTGGAACTCCACATCTCTAAATCGTCTCCCTCGGGGCATATTGTTACCTGGTATACACAAAAAAGAATCAATATTCGGTTAAATGATAAATTTATACTAAATAAAGTGCTAATAAAAGAGAATATAATAACTCATTCAACGTATACTTGATAAATTTTACTTACCATTATGAAACTATATTTTCATTCAACATCTATCCTAATCAAACTCGTTGGCGCATTTACTTCATCAGTTGGCACAATATTATAAGGCATACATTGAGTATAAGTATCATCGTCCTCCTCTTCCAACCTTTTTCCCATATCATACAAGTTCTTAGGTTTCGTCTTAATAACAACAAACCAATTTTTATCTTTTGAGTCTTGCACAAAAATACTTGTCGAGCTTGAGATGAAAAAACAAATGGATCATCTTTCAATAACACACCAGTATGTATCAATCTTGAAAAATTTATAAGTGTAAATCCATTTATGTCTTGCCTCAAACCTCTAGGTGAGTTTATATCCACCCAATTACATCGAAATAATACTATCTTAAACTTTCCATAATAATCCAGCTCATAAATATCTGTTAGAGCACCATAATAATTTTTTCCGTCCGCCTCAACCATAACTCCACTATTTTGGATTTTTATAAATTTCTCACGCTCTTTAGTATATAATTTAAAACCATTAATAATGAACCCATCATATTTGTTGACAATATTATTCGGACCTCGAGCAATGACTATTAACTCCTCAGAACAATTCCTCTCCATCATCACTGGTACCTAAAAAGAATTATGGAAGTAATTAATGATTAATTTCTCTCTGTAAAAATTAAAAAAAAAACTTAATATATTAGACATCTAACCTGTTTGAAAAGCCATTCTGGGAATAACTCAACCAACCATCGTTGCTCAATCTTTGGTGTAGGATTGAGAACTTGTAAACATCTGCATTCTCTATGATATCACAATTCCTTTGAGGTCGATTGAAAACTATTTCAACACCTTCAAGATATCTCGAACAAAATGTCAAACACTTCTCAGCAATATATCCTTCAGCAATCGAGCCCTCGGGATAGGCTTGATTGCGTACATAATCTTTTAAGCGCATAAGAAACCTTCAACAATAAATTTTTAAAATAAATATCAAAATCAAACTGATTATTAAATATGGATATTAGAGTTTAGAAAAATCATCTCTCAATAGGATACATCCATTGGTAGTGAACCGATCCACCAAGTTTAGCTTCCGCCGCTAAGTGAATGAGTACATGAACCATAATAGTAAAAAATCTAGGAGGAAAGATCTTTTCCATATGGCATAATGTAAGTGCAACATTAGACTCCAATTGATCAAGCTCCTTAGGATAAAGAACTTTGGAACATAATGCCTTAAAGAATGAAGACAACTGTGAAACAATTGCAAAAACTTGTTTTGGTGTTGACGATCTTAAAGCCAATGGAAAGATATCTTATATCAAAATATGACAATCGTAACTTTTAAGATTTGAAAGTTTTCGCTCTTTGAGATTTACGCATCGTGAAATATTCGATGAGTACCCATCAGGAACCTTCATATTTTTCAAAACCGTTAGAAAAAGATCTTTCTTTTAAGTAGGCATTGTATAACATGCAGGAGGTGTATAAAATTTATCATTGGCAAGCTCTGTCGGATGAAGCTCTTGTCTTATGCCCATATCTTTCAAATCAAGACGCGCTTTCAAGTTATCTTTGGTCTTTCTATCAAGATTTAACAATGTTCCAATCAGGTTATCACAAACGTTCTTCTCTATATGCATCACATCAAGGTTATGTCGAAGAAGATTATACTCCCAATAAGGTGAATCAAAGAAAATGCTCTTTTTTTTCCATAGTTGTTTCTGTGTAGATGCTGCCATTGAGTCATTATCATTTTTCTGACCATATATGTTGTCTTCATTCTCAAAAAAGTTGTCAGCATCCTCTGCTATTAATTCTTCATTCATTGTGCTGCCAACATGCTCCCTTCCCCTCTTCTTTGAATATTTGGAGACCTTACCCGGTATATAATTGGTACCATGCATTTGTCTAAAGACTTCAATTCTAGTTGGATCAAGAGCAGAACCGTTTACACATTTTTGACATGGACATAAGATCTTTCTGTTCATATTAGATTTCTCAAAAGCAAACTTAATGAAATTCTGAACTCCATCCAAATATTCGGCACTGGATCTCAACTTATTTATCCAACTTTTGTCCATTCTATTAGAATACCGATTGAACTGCAATTTATATAAAAAAGATAAACAAAATTAGGATATGTAGAAGTACAAAATATATCGGCCAAACAATAAGATAAACAATATTTTTGTTGTTTTTGTTCATCTTATTAGATACTCTGGTCAATTTATATTCATTCTTAAAAGGCCTAACAGATGTTTTATTACTTTAAAAGCTGTCTCTTGTGGGAATAAATTCAGTTAAAATATGGAGTACACCTTTAACTGAGGGACACTCTCCTGAATTCTAAAACATAGCATTGATGGAAAGGAGGTACATCAGTGGGACCTCTGTCTTTTATTTGTTTATGTTGTCCAAAAGAAGAGAACCAAATAATGGGAAATGCATGAGACTGCCTTTGTTGTTGTTGTACAAATGCGGAGAACAAAATAACAAATGCTTGAGTCCACCTGGTCACCTGTAACAAGCATATTGTCTTAAGAAAAGTCTCCCAATTTTGCAGGCTTATCCTTGACATATCTTGGCTTATACCTAATGAATGGACATATGTCCCCTCAAAAGCACTGACATACCTCGTATTACCACCCACTTTCAGACTCATCATGGATCAGAGACCAAAAATTTATACTATGACTTCTGGAAGTGAGATATGGCAATTCTCAACTTGGTGCATTTTCAGACAAGCAAAAAAAGCAACCAGCAGTCCTTGCTGTTTGAAACCCAGAACTGTTCAGAGGATATGTGTCATCTTTACCAAAGTCATATTCTGCTTCATCTGATTTAGATGACTTAAACTTGACATTTACATAGATATCAAGCAGATATAGAGAAGATAAGTCATTCATATAGACTATGAGGACACCATGCAATTAGATATTGATCGAGAGCAGATTTATTAGTTTATTTGACATGCCGAGAGCAATGTGTTCAGAGATTAATTCTCTTTCAGAAAAGCTTGTAAAGAGAATTTGTAACAAGATGTATTGGTTTAAACTTAGCTTCCATTGAGCATACAGAACCATTGATAGGCATCTAAGCCATTTCAACTGAACTAAAGCATACTCAAAACTCCTGCAAAATATGAAAACCCAGAGAAATTGCTTTTTTCTTAACCAAACAGTCCTTGATATGCAAATACTTAAAAGAGAGATAGACTGGATGCAGCATAAAACTACTAAACTTTTAGGCCTACTTATTCTGAGGATATGTGTAGATCATGTAAAGCTAAACAAAGTTAGCAACAGTGGCAATTAACTTTCTTATAGTATGAGTTGGCAACAATGAATAATGAATGGCACAGAGACATGCATCCCATCAATCCTAAGGCCGGGCTCATTAATCTTATTTTGCCTAGATTTTTTAATGAAGAGATTCACAAGATATCTAAGCAGTACCGGATCATTTTAAGGTCTTGCAGTCATAAAATTCAGATCACCATAACCATAGACCATACGAACCCAAAAGAAGGACAATATTTCTTGATTTGGGTCCCATTGCAGCTCTTGATAACTAGATAATAGATCTCCAAAATGGATGTCCAATACTTTCTCAAATAACAAAATTTAAATCCAACAGAAACACACATAGAAAGAACAGTACAAGAGCATAATGCATTAACTCGTTGCTTCAAGCCGGTCGGTCGACGCAGGTCTTCGGACAGAAGGGATACCGTTCGATCGAGTCTTGAGGGCTGCTCGGATGGCACTGGAGAGAAGGGAGGAGGAGGAGATCCTCAGGCGGAGGTGAAGCTAGAGGATCAGTAAAAAAAAAAGAAAAAAATACCCACGAACACACAAACAAGAGGAGGCGGAGAAGGAGGAGAACAAGCGAGAAGGAGGGAGCGGAGGGAGGAGGAGAAAAATACCTCAGGAGGAGGGGGTTGGGGTCGGTCGGTCAGCGCCGGAGAGGAGGGAGGAGGAGAGGAGGTTGGAGTCGGATAGCCGGCACCGGAGAGGAGGAAGACGGAAGGCTAGGGCACGCCGGAGAGGAGCAAGACGGAAGCTAGGGCAGCGCCGCGGCCGGAGAGGAGAAATAAAGGCAGAATGAGGGCTTGATCGGGGTCGGGCGCTGGGTTAAGAGGTGTCCTCGCCTTTGACGACGCTTATATGCGTCGTCTAGAATCGACGCTTATATGCGTCGTGTTAGACCAACACTTATAACCGTCGTTGTAAGTCGGGAAAAACAATGACGCGTAAAAGCATCGTCCTAAATCCAGTTCCCAGGCTTCCCAGGATCGTGTTCAATTGGGGACTATGACGATGCTTTTAAGCATCTTTGATTTTTTTAAATTGCCAACGCTCATTATAAGCGTCGGCAAAATTTGGCGTGGGAGATAAATTTACCGATGCTTTTTCCTAGCGTCGGCTTTGCTTCTTTTTCTTGTTGTGACATCAGTCAGCTTACAATATATATAACACAGGAAAGAACATTACAGCTGAGACAAGTGGGACGGATCGTACGAGATGGATTACATACATGCACGATTTATTCAGAAGAACATCAAACGCGGCTCCTAGCTAGCAGCGGTGCCATTCAACTTTGATAGAAGCCGATGATGGCGTAGATGGTCTCGATGAGGGTGAGAACTGACAGAGCGATACCGGCAACAAACGAGATGCTCAGCCATACATTGGAGCAATAACGTTGCTTCGCATCGGCATACATTTGGCGCCACTTGCTGTTGCAACAACCATTCACCTCCTGGTATACCTTAGCCAAGTAACCCGGCGTCTTATAATGATCGATCACATAATGTAATTGCCTGAAGAGAGCGACCACCTCCGAAGAGCTGGTCAATCTGTGCTCCAACACCCCACTATTTTCAAGCAGCTCCACGTCTTCTTCTCTCTGCACGATGTGATCCAAGAATGCGACGTAGGCTGTGACGTACGAGTCCAGGGTGCCAAGAGGCTGCTCAAAGCTGATTAGATTATGGAGGAGAATATTGGTATGGTCCTCGACGCGCAATGCCGGCATCTGGATATCTCCAGATTTGCGCATCGTTACGTCGAGTACAATTTCTGGCTCCATTTCTTTCACCTTAAAATTCACCGCAGACTTTCGTTGGAGCTCCGTTGCGCTGGGGAGAGATCGCGGTGGATCGATAAATGGAAGAATATCTCCAAGCAACCTTCGACCAGGATGCACCGGTGGCTCCAAATACATGTGGTACAAATCAAGCAGATGATCAACCTTCCCTTTTTCTGGGTCTTTCGAACTGTTCCTTCCTAAATCGAGAAATTTAAAAAAATCGAGAGCATCTTTTCTGATTGAACCGTTGCCTTCATTGCCTCCATTTCGCTTCTTTTCTTTTGGGCAAATATCATTTTTCATCTTGAAAACATCCTCAAGGATAAAGAAAGGGATTTGGTTGTTGAGCAACAGCAAGTCAGTCTTGACAAGCTCCGATGCCCGCACTATATCACGTTGTGCCCATGTTATATCGCCTAAGCCAAACAGAATAGGGACTACCTTGGCAAGACCATAATTAAATGAAAGCGCAAACAAGATGAAGCAGCTATCAAGCATTAACATCTCCAAAAAACTTTGGGAATCCATGCCGAAGTTATAGTCTTTCCCATAACACTCACGATAAAAATCCAAAGCATCTTCTTTCCTCTCCTTCATCTTACCGAGGAATTTACCGAGGTCTCGTTTGTAACTGTCGCCGATCACTTCTTCTTCTTCTTCTTTTTTTGGGTGAAAGCCGATCACTTCTTGCACACACCACAGTTTGTGTTCATCTGTGATTCTGAAATAATTATTCTCCATCTTCCGGTGGTAGGGGCCGATGGCCACCGCCCTTGGCTCGTAAAGCTTCTTGTCACGGTCCTCAGTGCTTGCAGGAGCTGTGCTGATGCTTTTGGATGCAGTGTAACTAGGTCTTTTCTGAAGGACTTTGATTTTATCCAGCATTGTTTCGGCCCAAACGTCCGTTGCTAGGATATCGCCAGGGGAAAGGCCGCCTGCTGCACTGGGGTTACCCTCCCCTCCAACAGAACTGATGGTTTCGCTCACTTCCATGGTCTCCACCTTCTCCTTTCCTTTGGCCTTCTCGGAGGAGTCCATCGCGCCTTTGCTGTAAGAAGAATGGAAATGCTATTAGCTCTAGCTGGGAAAATAATAGATAAGGGGAGAGCCGCACATATTAGCTGGCTGGGATGAAAGCATGTGAAGGGAGAGCCACACAACACAAGCAAGCATATATATGGTAACATAAGTCATCGGAGCACTGAATACATATTGTGCCGCTAAAATCCGATTTGTGGACGTTGATCTACTATGATGGAAGATAAAGTACCAACGAAGAAGCCTCTAGAGCTCTAAAGAACAGAATATGTAGAAAGACCAAGAAGGAGAGGAAGTAGAGTGCTCATAGTTTGTGTTCGTTTATAAAGTCTTGAGTCTTTTCTTATAGATAAGGAGTACTGGTCCCACGAAGTGAGACTCCAGAATTTAGAATCGGATTGGGAGCTGATTCCTTATTTTCCTTTTCTGGATTGATCCAAAAAATAGGTCCAATTGAAACTGGTCCCTCCTATACTAAATGTCGGCTTACGGTTGGCAAACCAGATTTTGGTCACATCAGATGTGAATCACGTTATATAAACAAAGGTCAAGGAGCCACCAAATATAGCAATAATTCTTCTTGATGGGTCCTTATATTTTTTTGGCAGCAAGTTTAGATGCTCCATTATTTGAAAGGCAATGATAGGATAACTCAGAAAAATTACTCAAAAACAAGGCACTTATTTCACACCAACTATGTTTCTTCCATTAAATGGCACGCTTTATGGTAAAATTATTGGTTGAACCAAATCTATTAGCTCAGCAGTAGACCAACGTAATTACGAAGGAACATACATTAGTATGCCTGTGTTGATCTCTTTTTCTTTTATTTCTTTTTTGTCAAGAAATATGGTGCATATTTGTTATGGTTAGATTAATATTCCATTGCTGAAATTAATGGTCGATCCGAACCGATTAATAATTTCTCCACTCATAATATAAAAGAGCAAAGATTAAAATTATGATTAATATTTTTTTTATTAAAAAGGATAATGAGTTGAGATGGGCACCTTATCACCTATCTGGAAAATGGATCAGGCAATTGTCCATCCTATTGGCACGTCAAATACAGCTGGTATTTCAACAACTTGAGTTGAGAGAGAGGTACGTCTCCACAATAATTTACAATGAACAAATATTTTTCCTTGGTGGAGACAGTCGCTCTTGTCTCGTTGTTCCTTCTATTTATGAAAGCTGACCCACCAGAGTTGACAAAGAACAAATTAACAGTGCTACGTCCTCGGATGCATACACAGGAATCTCTATTCGGCTAGAATCATATCTTCCATCCATCATACCAGGGACCGGAAGAATGGACGAAGATCGCTTCTTTCGAAGACGTATATGGCATGCCGACACTAGGTCTAACTTCTCACGTCCCACTATTGTGGATAGATATCATAATTGGATGGGCGCCACACAGTCTATCTCGAAAATGCATGGCTATCATCCATCATATTGGCATGTAAAAATACAAGTTGTTATGTCACCCACATGAGTTGACAGAGAGGTCCACCATGATAGCCCTTTTAACGTTGTGTTCTATTTATAAGACTAAGATAATGATCGATATTTTTTATGAGCCGACACAAGTTGTCCAAATTATATTCTACACCACATGCATATACATCACATGATCGGTGCACCATAGCAATTACAAATATTTATTCCTATGTATCAATTATTGAGATGAGTACTTGATTTATGATCCAAAAAAAAGCAAGTGTTTGGCATGGTGCACCGCTACGTGATGCACGTGGTGGTGTAGGATAAAATTTCCAACACAAAAAAACAATGCTACGTTCGTGGCATGCCAGCACCATTGATCTAACTCCACACATCCTACTATTTTGGAGATGTGTCTCCGCTTGTTCAAATCCTTACGTCCCACGCCAGTAATCTAAACAAAAAGAAAAACTGGCGCTTTTGCGTTAGAACATATTGATCCATCAAGTGGGGGACGTTCATTAGATACCAATCACTTGTCAGTTATCTAGTTTTGACATTTGGGCAATATATGTTGAAGTAACAATGTATAATTTGCCTGATCTACTAAGTTGGCATCCAACTTGGCACTAAAATTAACATCTCTTCCTCTTCCTCTTCCTCTTCGCTAGGTTGGGCAGCGGCATCAATTTTTTTTTCCTCAATTTTTCTCTTCCTTAAGAGGAATAAGGGTGTTAATTTTATGATCATGTTGCACGTCACCTCAATATGCCATGTAAATAGCATATAGACTTAATAAATTTTTTATATAGCATTTATATATTACTCCAGCATTGCTTTGACGAGTTTGGATTCTCTGCCACGCCATATAGGGTTTGTTGAGAGATGGCCAACAACTATCTCACGTATGGTCTTGCTGGAACTCAGCCCTCAATTCGATGAGGTTGATGTCCCTAATTTGTTCCGATCCTTTTTCTAATATTAAGAATAGTCTTAATTAATACTTCTGCCTGATTAATTTGATGTACTCTATCCCCTCTGTTTTTGTGATTGTCATCTCCTTCTCATATGGGAAGAGATTAGAATCAATCTTTTAGATAACCTAGTTTTAATGTTCGCATCAAGCTAGATCCGAGGAATAACTCATATGCTTTTAAACAGAGTTGCTAGATGGATGTCATGCCCTTTTGGGCCTTAAGAAGAAGATAATTAACTATGATTACGATAATATCATTATTAGAGTAAAATATTACCTTTTTGACATATTTGCCCATTTCTTTGTAAATCTCTAAATTTAGTTTTCTTTGATCCAGATAGCTGTATTATTTGATTAATTATGAGTTATTATGGTGCGATGAATTATTGTTGCATAATTGCATTATATGTATAATTATCCAAAGGCAAGGAATGCATGCCCAACAGTGAAATTTCATATATATGTCATTTGAAGGGGAGCATGATGAATTATGTTGATTCAATAGGAGAAAAATAGGTCATTTTCTTTTTGAAAAGAAAAAATTTCTAAAAAGAAATTTTTAGCTTTTATATAGCTTCGGTTCGAAAAAGAAACCGAGCTTCAAACTAGGCTACGGCTAAAATTTTCTTTTAAAATTCTGACCTGTGTCTGAGCTCGAGCTTGGTCGAAGATTGAGCTTCTCCTTTGAGCTCCAACACAAATGAGATAGAGGGAGCATGGAGGAGAGAAGAGAGGGGAAAGAGAGATTGGAAAAGGAGAGAGAGGAATAGAGATTAGGAGGGAGAGAGGGGGAGCATACACCTTTTTAGGCCAGGCCGAGCACTAACCCAAGCTTGGCCTGAAATTTTTTCGGCCGAGCCAGATCCATACATTCTCGCGCCTGATACAAGGCCTGACCTGAAACTTGCCTCGGCCGACAGGCCTTAGGTGGTTCGGGCCCATTTCTAGGCTTAGATCCAGTGGTCTTTATTGCATAGGACCATCAAATGGTCTAGTGGGCGTCCCTCAACACAAATAACTTTGATCATGTTAGTGTTGACATGCCACCAACAACATGACCTCTCTGTTGCAGCATTAAAAGTAGAGAACAAGGCTCGATTTAAGGCTTAGGTTTAATATTGAATTGTCATAATTACTATTCCCTATAGTATCTTTGTGGTTAAAATTTATTATCTACATGCTCATTCTTAGATCTACATACAAGTATGTGAAATTGCCTTTAGTATTGTTTCAGATGTGATTGTTTTTCTTTTACATATTTTGAAACATCTCTATGTTTTGAGGGTGATGGGAACGTACACTTAAAAAGAAAAGTGACAAATAAGTCACAAGCACGCTTTCTTCTTAGAAAAGTGAAAAATACACTTAAAAGAAGTACACTTTTTGGGCATATCCGTTCGAACACGAATATATTAAAAAAATTTAAAAGTCACATTTCCCGGAATACCCCCGGGGCAAGCATACAATCTATCCAAAATATATGATCAGAGAGATAAGTTAGAAAGAAGGCCACCCAATCTGCAAATCCATTTTCTTCGTGGTAGAAGTCCCGCGCAACAAAGAAGGTACCCCCTCTCATCTGGCTCTAGATTACTGTAGCACAAGTGCACCCACCATTCTATCTTCCTTTTGAATCCAAACAATCACCATAGCAGAGTTGCCCTTAATTGAAAACAAATACACTTCACAAGTAAATCAACAAGTGAGATACAGAGATGATCAATCCTATTAGTTATTCTGATAATAGCTATTGATCCTGCTAGTGGCATCATCTATTGGCGATAATAGCAATTACCAACATGGTCAGCCATGGATTTCGGAAACAATCGGGCTTCATATCAACATACAAATAATCCAAATGCTTTCTTCTTTCAAAACAAAATGCTGTCATGGCGTATTATGATAATCCAGAGACATCAGATAGATAATCTGCCATTTCAAGGCAGAGTTAAAACAGTAAAAAAAAATTAGAAAACAAAGGGAAAGGAAGAAACCTTATGAAACTTACTTTACAAAACAAAAATTAGTAATAACAAGAATAGCTGGTCATTATTTTACAATGTAAGTATTTATCTTACTATTTTTTTTTCAAATTTGAATTTTTATAGTAAATATTAAAAATTTACATAAGTGATCATTTTAAAAAATTAAAGACTATTATTCTTCGGTTATTGTCATTTATTCTGTTATACTGGATAAAAGCAACTACATTAACAACAAATATTTAATTTCCAAATGAACCAAGTCCAAGTTCAATCGGACAAATAAAACCATTATTTTGGTTGTATTGGAGAGGGGGAAAAAAAGATTTGGCGAATGACTCTCATTTGGTGATGTTGGTGTCATTGAAACCTTGAACAATGCCCCCTAATGAGAACTTTCCAAATGCATTGCTTGCACCTTAGGTTAGGAAACACATCTAAGAGCTGCCCTGTAAACAGAATTTACAAGGTATTGACTTACAGAAGCTGGAAATATTCATCCAATTGCTGACTTCCGCAACAAAACCTAGGCAAATAAATGATGGAAATTTAAATCAATAAGGAAGGCATCTAATGTCTTTATCCAATGCTCGTATCTTAAGAATCATCTTGCATGGCTAGAATCAGATTCATGTTAGATGACACCAAATTTGCAAATTTTCTTCAATCAAGTTGTTCTTCGATCTTCGCAACCTTCTGCCTTTGATGGCGACTCACATGTCTTGCGGACTACATATTATTCTTGTAACAAGATTGAACCACAACAGCATCAACCCACCTGATTCCCTTCACGGAAACAATCTAACTCAGCCACGTGTGGTACTTAAAACAGCTAGCCGCTTGTCCTTTTTAGAGAAAAGATTGGGCAAGCCCAATAACATTTATTACTGGAGTATTCAAATTCCTGATCCAATTCTGATTTCGATTTCAATTACGGACTGAACACATCAAAAAAATATAGCTATTTTGATCCTTGCTCCGATTCCAATGCCATCTATTTATTTGAAAACTAAATAAAGTTCGTAAGAACTTGCTCAACATGAAATTCCCAGTGCCATGTAAATAACATTATGAAACACACAAATAATAAATAATAAATCAAAAAAGTGATTGATGCCTAGTCTATACTACTTCAGCTATTGATACAGCGATGTTATACTATGATAAATCAAATGAGTGACCCCCAGCTACCTAATGTCCTCTCCCATCAATTAGGCCCCATTTAGCAGAGCTTTTGCTTTTCGGTCCTCCAAAATCACTTTTAGATGAAATAGGAGTTTGGTAAAAATTTCAGAAAGCTGTTTTAGTTTTGCCAGAAAGCTAAAACAGCTTTTTGGTTTTGGAGCTTCTCGGAAATAGTACTTTTGACCCCGTCGGAAAGATATTTTGAGTTAAATTTTTTTTCTTTTTGGACCAAAATACCTATAATAAAATATAATAATTACAAAAAATGTCTATTTATAATCATAGAAATGTGCATCCCAGTATTTTATACTTTTACTCTAATAACTAAAATATTTTATACCTTTATTATTGTATTGTACTATAAATATAATATTATATTACTTTATATCATAATACGTTGATATGTTATATTAAATAATTTAATATTATATTAAATTATTATGTTATAGTACATAATATTATATTACATTACAATAATATTGTACTATATCATATATTTATGCATTAATATATATTATATTTATTATGCTCTGTTGTATAATACTATGCAGTGTCCTTTATGGTCATTTTGTCGTACCAAAAGTACTTTCTTCGTTTATTTACTAAATACATGTTAAAGTTTCATAACACTTTAAAAATATAGTTACTAAATGGTAAACAACTTTTTGTAAAAGCTCTACTTCAAAAAGTTTAATTTTCAAAAGCTCTATTTCTAAAAGCTTTAGTTTCAAAAGTTCTATTTCTAAAAACTTGACTGTAAACGGCTACGCCTTAAATCCTAAGAAAGGTTAAGTCTGCAAAAGTTGCTTGCATAGCTTTTTGGTCCACATACTAGACACTAGGTCCAAGTTCCACCTTTAAAAAGATTCTGAGAAGAGTTCTAATCAGTTGTGCTGTGAATTTGGTTTTTGTGACATGTGGAGCACTTCGTTACATGCATTTCTGGTTATAATTGAACGAAGGACACGTTCCAAAATTGTCTAAGGCATACATGATAAGCATAATTGTATCGAATAATTGTACCAAATAGCAGAGAACAAGTGAGAATAATTGTACCAAGTGGTCTCCTGAACACTATTTATATAGGATGAGAGTCGGCTCTGTTACCGAGTAAGACAATTATGTGCCTTATCTACTTGATAATCATCTATATATTTAAATTTGTAACAATCCAGAATCTCATCCAAAATATCTAGCCAGAAAGTATTATTTGGGTTTCTTGATCCTGCATAAGTACCCAAGATCTATCCAGTGAATAACCGATGTAGGACTAAATACACGCCTACACGGGTCCTTATATACTCCTCATGTTCAAGCCCTAATGTTCTCGTTAGGCTAAGAGTTCAAATCTATTCAAGTCTAATCATATTCACCAAGATCGGCCCATGGTCAGCCCCAATGAATTTATAGGGCAATGTTCTCTAGTTCACATAGGTTATAAGCCGAGTTCATTCTGATACCATTTGTAATAATTGAGAATTTTATTTAAAATGACTAGCCAAAAAATATTATTTAGGCCTTTTAATTCTCAAAAAGGACTATACAAGTTCTACTTAATGAATAATCAATGGGGGAGTAAATAAATATCCCTATGGGTGGCAACATAAAGCTTGGCTCCATGCATTTTGTGGGCTAAGCTGAATCGTTGCCCGTTGGAGAAGCTTTTAATAGGTTTATGACCCATTTAGTGGAAGCCACGTGATTAGCTGCCATCGGTCAGTTGGATGATGTCAAAAGTGGATCAGAGGCAATATCAACTCATGTTTTTTCGTTTCTCTATTTCATTTATTTTAAAATAACATAAAAGGATACATTTATATTTATTATAAAGATGAAAGCTGGGATATGTTCTGTGTTCATCATAAAGGGGAAACGCATGAAATCAGAAAAAAAAAAAGAAGAAGGATTTTAGTTAGGAGGCCTGCTCTAGAAGTCAAGGAAATGAAATTCTTAGAATGGAGATAAAATGAAGTAGGTAGAGATGTGCGGATCTCACTTCCCAGGCTTTGTCTTATAATATTGTAATGGTACAAGTTCTAGAACAAGTCAATTCTTTCTATCCAATCAAAATGAAAAAAATTCAACAGTCCACTAGCCAATTGGTCTTCGGTATTAGCCTCTTGATTTGAACTATCAAAAGCTTGAATATAGAGTTCATAAGCTAGAACAAAATGAAGCAAAAATAAATTTATCTTTCTCCCCTTCCCTTATTTCGTGCAATCAGTTTCAGACGACGTAATCATTGACCTATTCTCCATATCTCATTTTCTCATAAACTAAAACTTTATTTTATTTTGCAATCAATCAGTCTCTCTCTCTCTCTCTCTCTCTTTTCTCCCCCTCTCTCTCTTTCATGTTTGGAACTAGATAGAGTAATCGTTCTCGTTACCATCCTCTGGGATTGCAATTGGAATTCTTCTTGTTGTTTCTTAGAGAAAAGGAGAGGAAAAAAAAAAGAGAGAGAAGAGAAGAAAACATAAAAAGGTTCAACAACGGGCTTCTAACCATGCCGCAAAGGTCCAATTCCCGGTCCGCCACGCTCCACTTGCACATTTCAACGTTGCCGTTTCTCACATCGGTTCGCCTTCTCGATTCCCGTGGCAACTACCTGCTCTTTTTCTTCCTCTTTCCGTTCTACTTCTATCCCTCCTCTCTCCTCTCCCGCTTCCATGGCATCCCCTTCTCGCTCCTCCCCCGTCACCTTCTCCGGTGGCGCCGTATCCGCCGGAGACGACTCCGACCGTCTCCCGCGCCTCCTCTTCGCCGCCCTCAAGGCCCGAAAAGGAGACATGAAAAAGCGGGTGAGTTCTTGTTGAATCACAATTTAGGGTTGTCTTTACTTCGTTACTTCGAATAGATTTTCTTAATCTTGCGCTTGTTTTTAGTTCTTCATCCCAAATAGATTTCGGTAATTTGGGGTTCCGATAGGGGTTTAACAGGAATTAGGATTTGGGCTCTGATGATGATTAGTAGAATTCGACTCTTTTTTTGTTTCTATCCTACTGGTTTTATAATAGAATTGGACTCTTTTTTTGTTATTATCCTACTGGTCTTATAAGTGAATGGAGAAGGAAATCAATTATTTCAAAGATTTGATCGTGCCTGTTTTCTGGCAGCTTGGAACCGCTGACCTTTATCATTTTATTGTTGCGGCTGTGTTGGTTTATTACTGCGGATGAGATGGTGTATGATTTTTTGTATAGAAGTCGTCATGATCTCTCCAGAGGCATTAACTTGTCTACCAAACTCTCTTCACAGTGGCATATCTCATGCACGAGTTGTTGACAGTTTCAACAATTATCAGCAACCATAAAGCCTTGCCTCATCTGTATACTTCTCAAAATTGTGAGGAGTGCTCGTATTTGCTTAACTACCACCATATCTCGAACTGCTGACTGCTCATCATCTAGGTAGAAGCATTTCCCATTTATGTGTATATGGCATCCGTGCAAGTTTAAATATCTCCAATTTTTATCTTTGTTAAGTTATCAACTTTAGACCAGAAATCTTCCTTTCTGATGGATTTGATTTGGTTACCTTGGAGGTATCAAATACTTCAAAGTATTTTGAAAAGCAGCCTTCTACTTAGATACAGGCATTTGTTAAAATATGAGATGCTGTTTCTCGTGTCAAGCTTGGTAATATACTCATCTGTGTTGATCAAAGTAATGTAACTATAGTTCTGTGCTCAGAGTTAAATTTTAGATTTTAATGCTTTTAGCTGTTGCATTGGTGCTTCTTATCAAGGATCTTTGCCCTGATGTATTGATTAATGGCAAGCTGAACTAAGCAGACATATGCTCTTTTAATTTTGCAAATGTGGGAGCTCATTTACTGCACCTTTTTCACAAATTTGTGACCACGAGCTATCTTTAGCATGTCCTGCTAGATCTTCTGAATGTTTCTGAATGTTTCTAATGCTTGTATCATTAGGTATTGTTGCCATGGCTATGTCAGGGTTTCTTTTAACTTGAGTTTAGATTCATTTTTGCTCCATCTGCATATATTTCTCTGCATTTTTGTGATATTGAAGATCTTTGGCATATAGAAATATGTTGCGATCCACTTATTAGGTATTCTTTTTAGTTTAAATGATTTTTTTTTTTATAGAATAGTTATCTTAGTGAAAAATGTTTGCATTTAATTTTATACTTGTTGGCACTTGTGATGTTACTGGGCTTGAATTTCAGGCCATGGTTTATGATGCCTTGTCTCTAAAATGAGACAAGGAAATTATCTGCATTTGAGAGCTTTCATGAATTTTAAGCTTACAAAATCCATTTGTTGTATGAAGTGGCTTATGCAACTCAAGTTCTTAGGCTGGTACTGCTGTTGGATGTAGCAGGACCAAGGAAAGCCAAAAAATTAATGCATAGGCTTTTATTGGAGTGTAGTTAGATATCTCTTTGTGCCACTATTTACTTATTAACCACATTCGAAAAAATAGAGTTAGATCGTTTGTGCTGGCTTGTTGCTTCCACTCTGATGATGTGATTGATAATGCTGTTGAAGTACCTTCCTTGTGACCATTGTACACTAAAACTTTGCTTTACCATCTTTCGCTGAAGCTTCTGTTTGAAGTCTTTTGCTATCTTGATGCTTCAATTCTCTTTCTTATATACGGGTTCATTATAGTAAACTGTCTGTGCCATCCTCCATGTTTGTTTCCTCCCCTTCTTCAGAAATACTTTATATAGGACTAAGTGGAAATAATCCTATGATCCTAAAGACCCAGGCTTAAATTAAAGTGCCTTTTGATGCTGTCTAGATTATCTTTGCAATACATTTTCAACAATCATATGGGATACTTTTGAGACATTAGTAGTTCTTTATTTGGTCTTTGCTCATGGTATTCCTAGGTTTGCATTGCATTAGGTTCTCTTACTATGACGCTATGGACTTCTCTGCATGAGACAAAAATATTGGACCATTGTATCAGTAGTGTCAATTATTACAATCCCCATTTTTCTGCTAGACCTTGGTGTGTGATCAGCATGGCATGGTGGTATGGTGTGAATGCTGTCCTGTGAGAGTCAGTGACCAGAGATCATATAGAGGAGCACAAATAATTTTTTGTAAAAGTTGTCTTCTATCACTGTGTGCGCGTGTGGGTTTGTGCGCGTGCGGGGCTTGTGTGTTGGAGACCAGAGATCATATAGAGGAGGGCAAATATTTTTTTGTAAAAGTTGACTTCTATGTTACTTAAGGGCCTTCCTTTTAATTACACTTGCTGAAAAATTCTCAAGTCTCTCCGCACATTTCTGGAACAAATTATGTCCTTTTTATGTTTTTAGGTACTATCATACTCTATCTTCGTACATAATGTGTTGTATGAGTGTGTGCGTCAAATTGCACGATCCTTGCAAAAATCAATGACGAACCATCTAAATTGATGAATGAATGTTTGTAAGAAAGACTACAACATTAAAAATCTGTATGGATTGACAATTCTTTATTTTGGAGGTCTAGGACTGAACATTGTTCTAGTGAGAACAATGAGAGGAAAGATTGGGCAAGCCCAATAACATTCATTATTATAGTATTCAAATCTCATTTTGATTTTGATTTCAATTTCGTTCTCAAGTCTCTCCGCACATTTCTGGAACAAATTATGTCCTTTTTATGTTTTTAGGTACTATCATACTCTATCTTCGTACATAATGTGTTGTATGAGTGTGTGCGTCAGATTGCACGATCCTTGCAAAATCAATGACGAACCATCTAAATTGATGAATGAATGTTTGTAAGAAAGACTACAACATTAAAAATCTGTATAGATTGACAATTCTTTATTTTGGAGGTCTAGGACTGAACATTGTTCTAGTGAGCACAATGAGAGGAAAGATTGGGCAAGCCCAATAACATTCATTATTATAGTATTCAAATCTCATTTTGATTTTGATTTCAATTTCGATTCTGCATCTGATTCTAATTCCATTCAAGAACCAAAAGCGTCAAAAAATATGGCCATTTCGATTCTCATTCTTATTCTAATGCTATATATTTATCAGAAAGCTAAATAAAGTTAGAAGGAACTTGCTCAGCATGAAATTCTAAGTGCCGTGTAAATAACATTATGGAACACACAAATAATAAATGATAAATCAAAAGAGTGATTGTTGCCTAGTCTACGCTACTTCAGCTACGGATACAGTGATGTTATACTATGTTGTTACTATGCCTGTCCAGACCCCCAGCTACCTAATGTCCTCTCCCATCGATTACATCCTGAGAAAGGCTAGGTCTGCAAAAGTTGTCCACGTACTAGACACTAGGTCCAAATTCCACCTTTAGCAGTATTTTGGGAAGAGTTCTTATAATCAGTTGCGTTGTGAATTTGGTTTTTGTGACGTGGAGCACTTCCTTACATCTATTTCCGGTTATATTTGAACGATAGACTCGTTCCAAAATTGTCTGCGGCATGTATGATATGTATGTTTTCTGCTTGGGCTGTTTTCAACCCAAAGTGGTCGGTTGGCACGTCAAGCTTTCGATGCAGTGGCCGATTCTTCTTCTCGGGCCATCTCGATATGAAGAGGTCGGTTGGTACGCCAAGCTTTCGGTGTGGAGGTCGGTTGAGGTTGGTCGACACTCCGAGCTTTCGGCGCGACGATCGGTTCTCCTACTTGGGTTATTCTCGATTTGATGAGGCCATGCCAAGCCTTCGGTGCGGTGGTCGGTTTTCTTGCTCAGGCTATTTTCGACTGAAAGAGGTTGGTTAGCATGTTAGGCGTTCGCACGGTAGACAGTTCTCCTGCTCGAGCCATTCTCGACCAGAAGAGGTTGGTTGACACTCCATGAGTTTGGTGCGGCGGGCAGTTCTTTTGCTCGGGCCATTCTCGACCAGGAGAGGTTGGCTGGCACTCCAAGAGTTCAGCGTGGTGGATAGTTCTCTTGCTCGGGCCATTTTTGATCTGAAGAGGTTGGTTGGCACGCTATGCGCGTAGCTACCAGTTCTCCTGCTTGGGTTATTTTTGATGTGAAGAGGTTGGTTGGCACGCCGACCCTTTGAAGCGGTGGCTAATTTTTCTGTTCAGGCCATTCTCTACCTGAAGAAGTCGGTTGACTCGCCGAGCCTTCGGTACAGCGACTGGTTTTTTTACTCAAGCCATTATCAACTTGAAGAGGTTGATTGACTCGTCGGGCCTTCGGCCAGCAGCTAATTCTCTTGCTTGGGTCATATCGACCTGAAGAGATCAATTGACTTGCCGAGCCTTCAGTGCAGCGGCCGATTCTCCTGCTCGGTCCATTATCAACCTGCGGTTGACTCATCAAGCTTCGGTGCGGTGGCCGGTTCTCCTACTTAGGCCATTATCGACGTAAAAAGATCGGTTGATTTGCTGAGCTTTCGGCATAGCAGCCATTCTTTTCATCTCGTGAGTATGTTCCCCGATACATCTTTAGGGTTAGCTCCTAGAGAAAATCCGAGTGGGCTCGGTTTTAAGGAGGCCAGCGCCTCCTTTCATCTCTAGAGGATGCTCCTGGAGACATCTCTTGGGGTTGGCTCCTAGAGAAAATTTGAGTCGGCTCGGTCTTGAGGAGGCCCTAGGCGTTCTCGGGGTGTCCCAGGTCGAATTCAATTTTCATGGTCATCCGATTTGAAAAACAAACAAAATGAGAGAATATTGGCAATAAGTTCGGACGTCAATAAATCGTACTAATGACAGGTACGAAGGTTGCCATAACTCCAAGCTCTTGGAATTGGGGCGTCGTCAAGGTTCCTGTCTTGTATGCCAAAGGCCTCCAGTTTTCGGGTTCCGAGATCTAGTACTGAGCGCCTCATACTCGTTTCATTACTTGAGATGGAGAATTCGTACCAGATGGCGCACTCTGTGATTACTCCGCTAGGGCTGGTAAGCGTGGGATCAACTCTTCTGTCTCTCAGACTCAATGACCTATCTATGCGCATGACTTGTGGCAACTCTATGGTCTTCTTATTGAGGGGTTCGGTCGCTCGAGGCACTGCCGACGATGGCTAAGTTGGTTGAATTCTGGTCGGGCTGGCTCCGGTTGCACTACTTCTGCTGTAGGCTCTAGACCGCCGCGGTTAACACCTGCACCTGTTGAGCGAGCAGATCGAATGGCTCCTTGTCTACAAGCACGGCGGGCCGTTTCGGTGGAGTAGGTTCGGAGATCTACAACGACTCTCAAGAGATTAGGGTTCTTCTTGGCTGGCGACTTCTCGATTGGAGCTAAAGTCGTTCACCTCGGTTCTGGTCAGGAGAGATCAATCTGGCCTGAGATCGAGGTGTCCCATATTTCTCTCCTTCAATTGTCACATAGTTACGATGCTTGCATAAAAAATTAGTATAATAATTAGTATTAATTGGCTGTAAATTATGCTAGTGGGCTAACCAAGCGAAACGGTGCTTAGAGGACCATTAGTTGTTGTAAGATAAGGACATGGCTTAGGAAATCTCTCGCCCGCTCGCTCTCTCTCTCTCTCTCCCCTCCTCAAGGGACGGGGCAAACAAGTTATAACTGGCGAAACTTACCGAACGGGTGGCTCAAGACCCGACAATGTACGTGGGCTGGGGGGGAGCTTCAGCCAAGACAAAGCGTCACATCACTATGGTGATCGGATTTGCTCACCACCAATAGACGGATTTATCGATTGCCGTCCAGCACACTCTCCATCTGCGTGCAGCCGAGGAGATCGGTGGGGTCGTGCTCATTAGTTCCAGCATCAGTTACAACAGAAAAACTATTTGTAGTTAGTTACACGGCTTAGGAAGTTCCGCTTGGAAGCTTAATTTACATTAAGGGGGAGAATTCACACAAGTAACTACCACCACACTTATTACACCAAAAGAAGATGAAAAATACTTCGCCTCCCCCGAAGGAGGGAGGATCCCTGAAATCGAGGGGAGAGACATCAGGAAGCTTACAATATAACACAGGAAAGTGGGACGGATCATACGCGATGGATTACATACATGCACGATTTATTCAGAATAACATCAAACGCTGCTCCTAGCTAGCTAGCAGCGGTGCCACTCATTTTTTATAGGCGCCGATGATGGCATAGATGGTCTGGATGAGGCCGGCAACTGATAGAGCGATACCGGCAACAAACGAGATGCTCAGCCATACACTGGAGCAATAACGTTGCTTCGCATCGGCATACATTCTGCGCCGCGTGCTGTTGCTACAACGAATCACCTCCTTGTATACCTTAGCCAAGTAACCCGGCGGCTTAGAATGATCGATCACATAATGTAATTGCCTGAAGAGAGCGACCACCTCCGCAGGGCTGGTCAATCTGTGCTCCAACACCCCACGAGTTTCAAGCAGCTCCACGTCTTCTTCTCTCCGCACCATGTGATCCAAGAATGCGACGTAGGCTGTGACGTACGAGCCCATGATGTCAAGATACTCCTCAAAGCTGATTAGATTATGGAGGAGAAGATTGGTACGGTCGTTGATGCGCAATTTCGGCATCTGGATATCTCCAGATTTGCACGTCGTTACGTCGAGTACGCTTTGCGGCACACCTTCCATTTTTTTCACCTTAAAATTCACCGCAGACTTTCGTTGGAGCTCCGTTGCGCTGGGGAGAGATCGCTGTGGATCGATAGGTGGAAGAATATCTCCAAGACAGCTTCGACCAGGATGCAACGGTGGCTCCAAATACATGTGGTACAAATGAAGCAGATGATCAACCTCCCCATTTTCTGGGTCTTTCGAACTGTTCCTTCCTAAATCGGGAAAATCAAAAAATTCGAGAGCATATTTTCTGATTGAGCCGTTGCCTTCATTGCCTCCATTTTGCTTCTTTTCTTTTGGGCAAATATCATTTTTCATCTTGAAAACATCCTCAAGGATAAAGAAAGGGATTTGGTTGTTGAGCAACAGCAAGTCGGTCTTGACAAGCTCCAATGCCCGCACTATATCATGTGATGCCCATGGTTGAGCTTTTGAGCCCACCAGCATAGGGCCTTCCTTGGCAAGATCATAATTAATTGAAAGCGCAAACAAGATGAAGCAGCTATCAAGCGTTAGCATCTTCAGAAAACTATGGGAATCCATGCTGAAGTTATTTTCCCCATACCGCCCGCGATAAAAGTTCATAGCATCTTCTTTCCTCTCCTCCATCTTACGGAGGAATTTACCGAGGTCTCGTTCGTAATTATCGCCGATTTCCTGTTTCACACACCACAGTTTGTGTTTATCTGTGATTCTGAAATAATTATTCTCCGTCTTCCGGTGGCAGGGACCGATGGCCACCGCCCTTGGCTCGTAAAGCTTCTTGTCACGGTCCTCAGTGCTTGCAGGAGCTGTGCTGATGCTTTCGGATGCAGTGTAACTAGGTGGCTTCTGAAGGGCTTGTTCGATTTCACCGAGCATTATTAGGGCATCAAAGTCCGTTCCTTGGATATGGCCAGGGTAAAGGTCGCCTGCTGCCCTGGAGTTATCCTCAGCGCTTGCAGGAGCTGTGCTGGTGCTTTTGGATGCAGTGTAATTATGTGGCTTTTGAACGATGACACGGATTTTATCCTGCCTTTTTTTGGCCCCAACGTCCGTTGCTTCGTCCATTCGGCTTCCATATGCTCCGATATCGCCAGGGGAAAGGCCGCCTGCTGCCCTGAAGTTATCCTCCCCTTCAACAGCAATTATGGTTTCGCTCGCTTCCGTGGTCTCCACCTTCTCCTTTCCTTTGGCCTTCTCGGAGGAGTCCATCGCGCCTTTGCTGTAAGAAGGATAGAAATGCTATTAGCTCTAGCTGGGAAAATAATAGATAAAGGGAGAGCCACACAAGCAAGCATATATGGTAGCATAAGTCATCCGAGCACTGAATACATATTGTGCTGCTAAAATCCGGTCTGAGGACGTTGATCTGCTACGATGGAAGATAAAGTATTCCCAAGCTCAAATTTTATAGAGCTCTGAAAAACAGAATATGTAGGACCAAGGAGAGGAGGAAGTAGACTGCGCACAGTTTGTGTTTGTTCATAGAGTCTTGAGTCTTTTATTATAGATAAGGAGTACTAGTCGCACTGGAGAGAGACTAGAATTTAGAGTCTGACTGGGAGCTGATTCCTTATTCTCCTTTTCCTGGATTGATCAAAAAAATAAGTCCAATTGAAACCGGTCCCTCCTATACTATATGTCGGCTTACGACCGGCAAACCCAATTTTCGTCACATCATATGTGAATCACATTATATAAATAAAGACCAAGGGGCGACCAAATATAGAAAGTCTTTGGCAGCAAGTCTGTGTGGGTTGATCTAGAAGCTTCATTATTTGAAGGGCAATGATAGCTATAGGATAACTTAGAAAAATTACTCAAAAACTATGCACTTAAGTGTTTCACACCAACTACGTTGCTCTATTAAATGGCACGCTTCATGGTGAAATTATTGATTGAACCAAATCAATCAGCTTAATGGTGAACTAACATAATTACAAAAGAACATACATAAATATGTCTGAATTGCTCTCTTTTCCTTCTACTTCTTTTTCATCAAGATCTCTATTGCTCAGAGGTAAAATTATGGTCCATATTTTTTATAGTTAGATTAATATTCCACTGCTGAAAAGATTGAAATCTGATCCAATCAATAATTTCTCCACCTCATAATATAAAAGAGCAAAGACTAAAACTATGATTAATATTTTTTTTATTAAAAAGGATAATGAGTTGAGATGGGCGCCTTGTCACCTATCTGGAAAATGGATCAGACAGTTGTCCATCCTATTGGCACGTCAAATACAGCTGGTATGTCAACAAGCAAGCATATGAAGGGAGAACCACACAAGCAAGCATATATGGTAACATAAGTCATCGGAGCACTGCATACATATTGTGCCCCTAAAATTCGTTCTGAGAACGTTGATCTGCTATGATGGAAGATAAAGTACCGATGAAGAGGCCTCTAGAGCTCTAAAGAACAGAATATGTAGAAAGACCAAGAAGAAGAGGAAGTAGATGAGTAGCTTCTGTTCGTTTATAGAGTCTTGAGTCTCTTCTTCTAGATAAGAAGTACTAGTCCCACTAGCATGAGATTCAAAATTTAGAATCTGACTGGGAGCTGATTCCTTATTTTCCTTTTCTGGATTGATCCAAAAAATAAGTCTAATTGAAATTGGTCCATCCTATGCTACATGTCGGCTTACGATGGGCAAACCCAATTTTGGTCACATCATATGTGAACCACGTTATATAAATAAAGGTCAAGGAACGACCAAATATAGCAATAATTCTTGCTGATGGGTCCTTATATTTTTTGGCCGCAAGTCTATGTGGCTAGATCTAGATGCTCCATTATTTGAAGGACAATGATAGGGTAACTCAGAAAAATTACTCAAAAACAAGGCACTTAAGTGTTTCGAACCAACTAAGTCAATCCATTAAACGGCACGCTTCAC
Organism: Phoenix dactylifera; assembly: GCF_009389715.1. NCBI lineage: Eukaryota > Viridiplantae > Streptophyta > Magnoliopsida > Arecales > Arecaceae > Phoenix > Phoenix dactylifera. Next base: position 102,038 of record NW_024067701.1, read on the forward strand.
GGTTAAATTATTGGTTGAACCAAATCTATCAGCTCGACAGTAGACCAACATAATTACGAAGGAACATACATAAATATGCCTACGTTGATCTCTTTTTCTTCTGTTTCTTTTTTGTCAATATCTGTATTGCCCAGAGGTGAAATTATGGTGCATATTTTTTATGGTTAGATTTAATTCCACTGCTGAAATATTCAGTCTGATCCAATCAATAATTTCTCCACCTCATAATATAAAAGAGCAAAGGCTAAAATTATGATTAATATTTTTTTTATTAAAAAGGATAATGAGTTGAGATGGGCGCCTTATCACTTATCCGGAAAATGGATCAGGCTGTTGTCCATCCTATTGGCACATCAAATACAGCTGGTATGTCAACAAGCAAGCATATGAAGGGAGAACCACACAAGCAAGCATATATGGTAACATAAGTCATCGGAGCACTGCATACATATTGTGCCGCTAAAATCCTGTCTGAGGATGTTGAACTGCTATGATGGAAGATAAAGTACCGATGAAGAGGCCTCTAGAGCTTTAAAGAACAGAATATGTAGAAAGACCAAGAAGAAGAGGAAGTAGATGAGTAGTTTGTGTTCGTTCATAGAGTCTTGAGTCTTTTCTTGTAGATAAGGAGTACTGGTCCCACTGGCGTGAGACTTAGAATTTAGAATCCGACTGGTAGGTGATTCCTTATTTTCCTTTTCTGGATTGATCCAAAAAATATGTCCAATTGAAACTGGTCCCTCCTATACTACATGTCAGCTTACGATTGGCAAACCCGATTTTGGTCACATCATACATGAATCACATCATATAAATAAAGGTCAAGGAATGACTAAAAATAGCAATAATTCTTGTTGATGGGTCCTTATATTTTTTGGCAGCAAGTCTGTGTGGCTAGATCTAGATGCTCCATTATTTGAAGGGCAATGATAGGGTAACTCAGAAAAATTACTCAAAAACAAGGCACTTAAGTGTTTCGAACCAACTAAGTCGATCCATTAAATGGCACGCTTCATGGTTAAATTATTGGTTGAACCAAATCTATCAGCTCAACAGTAGACCAACATAATTACGAAGGAACATATATAAATATGCCTGCGTTGATCTCTTTTTCCTTTGTTTCTTTTTTTGTCAAGATCTGCATTGCCCAGAGGTAAAATTATGGTGCAAATATTTTATAGTTAGATTAATATTCCACTGCTGAAATGGTCGATCCGATCCAACCAATAATTTCTCCACCTCATAATATAAAAGAGCAAGGACTAAAACTTTGATTAATATTTTTTTATGAGAAAGGATAATGAGTTGAGATGGGTGCCTTATCACCTATCACTACAACAAAAAAGGTTTTTGCCGACTCTATATTGCCGACGCTAGATGAAAGCATCGGCGATTTTTTTTCTTGCGACAGTAACCGCTGACGCTTTTGAAAAGCGTCGGTAAAAAATCTTCCGTCGACGCTTTCTTTAGCATCGGCGTCTGGGACCAACTACCGACGCTTATAAGCGTCGGAATATTTAATCACCGATGCTTATAAGCATCGGCATAACAGAGAAATACGACGACGCTTATAAGCGTCGTCGGACTTCATTCCTCCCACAACAAAATCCGATCGACCCCCTCCCTCCACAGCCCTAAATTTCTAGCTCACGCCGACTGACCTCCTCCCTCCTCAGCCCTTTTCACCGATCTCAGCCATTCTCCTCCGCCGAGCGACCCCAAATCGTGTTCCTCCGCCGCATCTCCTTCCCCTCCTCCCCCTCTCCGTTGGCCTCCTCTCCGTGGACAACTTCCTCCTCCTCCGCCGCAGAGCACTCACACGGCATTTGAAGTTTGGAGCCGGCAAGGACAAAGACAAGGCCAGGTTTGGGATCTTCTTCTCTTGCTTCAATCTTTAAATTCTGGATGTTTGGGATTTTCTTTTGTTTTTATAATCGGATTGTGTAGGAATTTTGTTCTAGTTTCTCTTATTTCATGAATTTATAATCGGATCATTAAATTCATTTTTATCATTAATTTTTATCTGATTATGCAATCAAATGTTGTTTGTTCCCACTCATATGCAATCAATTTGAATGGCATCCAGGATGCACTTCCATGTACAAAATCAATACCGGTTGGAATCATTCCACTTCCGAAATTTGTTGCATGCTATACTGTCATCAAACCTAGTTTCATACCCTACCATGGCTTTGAGACCTGTCATCAAACCCTTCCTCCTTGTGTGGCTTAGCCTACGTCCAACATACATGGTGCCCGTGATCTGAGAGGGTTAGGTATGGTTCATGCAGTATCTCGATAGTTTCCACCTACACTACACATAGGCCCTTTGGATTTACGCGATCGTAGGTTGTTTCCCAATAATGCCGGCTCTCTTAGTTCTCTTGGGGGGAAGTTTAGTATACTTCTCAGCCTTGAGAATCTAGACCCTAGGCGAGGGAATAGGATTTATATCGCAAATTATGACTCCATTTGTTCTGAAAAGATATATGTTTCCTTTTATCTTGAAGAAACGTATACTCTCTTTCAGACACATGCATGGCTCCAAATATATATTGGATAAAGCACAGTTTCTTGCTCCTTAATCAAATTAACATGGATAAGAGAGTATGATGGTTTTATAGGAATAGCATATATGATAAATCCTCTGCCCATATAGAAATATAGGTATGCACCGTGAAGATAGCAATTTCTTTTTTCTATCAAAAAAGCCATATCAATTTCCTTGAAATATAAGATTTTAAAGAGTTGTTTTGGCTGCGATCATTTAAGTTGATGCAAAGCGCTGCTTTTATGTAATAGGTCGCATTGGCAGAGTTTCATGGAAGTTGTTGCAGGTGTTATTTGCCGTTAGAATTGGAAAGCAGACTTCTGTGCTAAGTTACATGGAGAGCTTGGAAGCACGCCAAGAATCTCTCTTTTAAATTTTATGAAGAAATATTATAATAATGAATATTGACTTTGCTAGATCAGGTAATATTCCCATGTTTTGATGACTTAGATTCCTATAAAATCATCAGATCACAGAATTATATCTCAGCTCCATCCAAAATTTTTCAATGTTGTCATACCAATGGAAATTTTAATTCATAACGATATTAGCCACCCATCGAGGCATGTCTCGAATATTCAAAAACCAGGACCTTTATGGATCCTTAACACTTGTAGCTACAACTGCATACTTCAGCAACCAGAAGATGGCTTAGACATTAGAGCTGGTTGTCACGTTTGAACCGACTCTGCTAAGTGCTAAGGTTGCATGCCGATGTTCGAAAGCATCTCTCGAGGTTTTGATCCAGCATCATTGACTTCCATTCATGAGATGGTGATTGCTTACGGGCAGCAGCGCAGACGCTGATTTATAGCATAGTTTACACCCGAGGTGCTTTGTTTTAAATATTGACCTCAGATGCTAATTTTCTCAATCCTAATAAAATGCATAATGTCATGGGCTTATTTAGAGTTGGACAAGTTTTCTTCGCTCCTAATAAAATACATGATGTCATAGGCTTCTTCAGAATTGACCTGCTTTTTAAATAAACTAGATCTAGCTAGATGTAAAATGGTGAAGAAAGTTGATTAATAAAATATAGGTTCAAGGAGCAATTCTACCATTAAATACCTATCATATTGCTTCCCCACAAGGAGCTTTTGTCCTGCATGCTTGACAATATGACAATATACTGAAAATGGACAATTGACATGGCAGTCATGATAGGTTCAGCCATAGCAAATGAGACTAAACCTAGGGACTTGTATGATATAGAAAAAGGGTTGGAAGAGGAGGATAATGAGACTTGTACTCAGTGTATGCCTTTTAATATTGTGCCGACTGATGGACAATGAGAGAGTATAGTTTCGTAATGGTAAGAAAAATTTATGATGTATATATTGAATGATGTATTTTTTATTACTAATTCATTTAGTATTTAATTATTATTTAATTGATATTGATTCATTTTCGTGCATACTAGATAACAAAATGCCCCGAGAAAAACGATTCAGAGATATGGAGTTCCAGCAGTCTCAGGTGGGATCTTCTTCTGCTCAGTCCATGCGATCCCAGCAGCCCCAGCAGCACGAGTCCGAGTCTCAGCACGATCCAGGCCAGGAGGTTGTGGATGACTTGCATATCCAGGATAATTTGATTTAAAGTGCATATATTAAGTTCTGTTACAATCTAATTATTTTAATTAATTTGCCTCCAATGTTTTAATGGATATTTTATTATTTTTTATAGATGAACAGGGGAGAGTGAGGACGACACGGGGTTCCTCTCGAGCACGGGATGTGTGGCAGCTTTGTGAGGATGAGAAGATAGTCGTCGGATGCAACGAACTAGGGCAGCCCATTAAGAGGGCTGGAAGCCTTTTATCAAGTTTTCTAGGATCGGTTGCGCGTAGGGGTCAGTTGTGTCCGCTCAACTATCATAAGTGGAATGATATGCTTCCTTCTTATAAAGTTGAGCTTCTTAAAGTTGTACAGGTAAAGAATTGAATTTAATATTGTTAATTTGCTTACTATTACAATTTTATTTTTTGATTTAATATTGTTATAACATTCTTTACTTTGGTGTAGAAAAAGTTTGTGCTCCCTCCAGAGAGCCATGATTGGGTGCTAAAGTCCCTCAACCGCAAATGGAAAGAATATAAGTCAAAGTTGAAGGCCGACTGGAAGTACGAGGGTATGACAGAGGAGGAAGTTGCTCGTGTTTGTCCTCCTGATGTATACCATCATCAGTAGAGGGAGCTTGTTCACTATTGGTTTTCTGATAGAGGACAGGTTGTGTATACTCTCTCAATACCTTATATAATGTTTAATACATTTAATATATTACAATGTTTACTTTTTCCGTGGTAGACATATTATGACATTGGTCGAGCCGCACGAGCATCTCAGACAGTTCCTCACACTTCAGGCTCGAAGAGTTATGCGAGGCTTAGAGCTGAATTCGTAAGTTTCTTTCTTTGAAACTCTTGTATCATATAGCATGTATCATGATATATAGCACTTCCAATATACTTTTTATTGTAGATGGAAGACCATGGCAGAAAACCTGATGAGGTAGAGTTCTATAAGATGACTCACATCCACCGAGATGGCAGCTTTGTGCGGAAGGAGTCGAAAGATATAGTTGTATATCTTCATTAATAATTTGTGCAATGATTTTTCATGTATTTCAATTTTTCAAAAATTAATTTGATTGTTTTTGAGAGATATAGGACAGAGCTACATCCCTTATTTCAGAGCGTATCGGAGAATCATCTTCAATCTTCAATCGGCAACACCAGATGTATCGAAGCTCAGGTATTTACCGAATTGATGGATTCAGAGCGTTATGGTCGAGTGAGGGTTATGACGTTGGAGTTACCCCCACTCGATTGCCTGCAATGGGTAGATATACTCAAGATGCTAGACAGAGTAGTAGCACTGCAGAGGTTAATGATCTGAAGGCAGAGATACAAGAGTTGAGCAGAGCCACTAGACAGAGATACAATCTTTGAGGGCTCAGATTGATCATATTACATCTTTGTTGCATCAGTTTGTCCCTCCTCAGGTAAATTACTACATCTACTTGAACATTTTACATAAGTATCATATTATTTTTAATAAGCTTAATAATTTTCGTATTCTTAACTTCTTAAGTATTTTTTTTACAAGTTCCTGATACTTCGTCTGCTCGTAGAGATGATGATGCCATCGACCCCTGAAGCATTTATTTTGGAGTTTTATATGTATTTCTTTTATGCCTTTTGAAGTACATTGTAAACGTAAATTGACAGTATGGATGTAATTTGACAATATGAATGTTTAGATAAATATGTTTGATTGTGCCATGTGTATATCTCGTTTAGTGTGTATGCGTTTGATTTTGAAAACAGAGTTTCAAAATTTTTTAATTTTTTATTTAAAAAATACCCTAACGATGCTTTAAAGCGTCGTTAAAATCACGACGATAAAGCGTCGGTAAGTTTGGCTTAACGACGATAAAGCGTCGGTAAGTTTGGCTTAACGACGCTTTAAAGCGTCGCTAAATCGAATATTTACCGATGCTTTAAAGCATCGCTAAATTGCGATTAGCGACGCTTTCATGCGTCGCTACATTGTGCTTCATTGGCAATGCTTTTAAGAGGCGTCGCTAAATTACCGACGCTAAGAAGCGTCGGTAAAGCGTTGCTAGTTCCCGACGCTTTTGGAAGCGTCAGAAAAGATTTTTTTCACTGTAGCATAGGCGACGCTTTACCGACGCTTTCGAAAGCATTGGGAGCATTTGTACCGACGCGTAAAAGCGTCGCTAATGCCCAATTTTCTTGTAGTGTATCTGAAAAATGGATCAGGCAATTGTCCATCCTATTAGCACAACAAGCAAGCATACGAAGGGAGAGCCTCACAAGCAAACATATATGATAACATAAGTCATCGGAGCACTGCATACATATTGTGCCGCTAAAATTTGGTCTGAGGATGTTGAACTGCTATGATGGAAGATAAAGTACCGATGAAGAGGCCTCTAGAGCTCTAAAGAACAGAATATGTAGAAAGACCAAGAAGAAGAGGAAGTAGATGAGTAGTTTGTGTTCGTTCATAGAGTCTTGAGTCTTTTCTTGTAGATAAGGAGTACTAGTCCCACTGGCGTGAGACTCAGAATTTAGAATCCAACTGGGAGCTGATTTCTTATTTTTCTTTTCTAGATTGATCCAAAAAATAAGTCCAATTGAAACTGGTCCCTCCTATACTACATGTCGGCTTAAGATTGGCAAACCCGATTTTGGTCACATCATACGTGAATCACGTTATATAAATAAGGTTCAAGGAACGACCAAATATAGCAATAATTCTTGTTGATGGGTCCTTATATTTTTTGGCAGCAAGTCTGTGTGGCTAGATCTAGATGCTCCATTATTTGAAGGGCAATGATAGGGTAACTCAGAAAAATTACTCAAAAACAAGGCCTTTAAGTGTTTCGCACCAACTAAGTTGATCCATTAAATGGCACGCTTCATGGTTAAATTATTGGTTGAACCAAATCTATTAGCTTAGCAGTAGACCAACATAATTACGAAGGAACATACATAAATATGCCCGCATTGATCTCTTTTTCTTCTGTTTCTTTTTTGTCAAGATCTACATTGACCAGAGGTGAAATTATGGTGCATATTTTTTATGGTTAGATTAATATTCCACTGCTAAAATGGTCGATCCAATACAACCAATAATTTCTCCACCTCATAATATAAAAGAGCAAGGACTAAAACTTTGATTAATATTTTTTTTATTAAAAAGGATAATGAGTTGAGATGGGCGCCTTATCACCTATCTAGAAAATGGATTCGGCAGTTGTCCATCCTATTGGCACAACAAGCAAGCATATGAAGGGAGAACCACACAAGCAAGCATATATGGTAACTTAAGTCATCGAGGCACTGCATACATATTGTGCCGCTAAAATTTGGTCTGAGGATGTTGAACTGTTATGATGGAAGATAAAGTATCGATGAAGAGGCCTCTAGAGCTCTAAAGAACAGAATATGTAGAAAGACCAAGAAGAAGTGGAAGTAGATGAGTAGTTTGTGTTCGTTCATAGAGTCTTGAGTCTTTTCTTGTAGATAAGGAGTACTGGTCCCACTGGCGTGAGACTCAGAATTTAGAATCCGACTGGGAGCTGATTCCTTATTTTCCTTTTCTGGATTGATCCAAAAAATAAGTCCAATTGAAACTGGTCCCTCCTATACTACATGTCGGCTTACGATTGGCAAACTCGATTTTGGTCACATCATACGTGAATCACATTATACAAATAAGGTTCAAGGAATGACCAAATATAGCAATAATTCTTGTTGATGGTTCCTTATATTTTTTGGAGCAAGTTTGTGTGGCTAGATCTAGATGCTCCATTATTTGAAAGGCAATGATAGGGTAACTCAGAAAAATTACTCAAAAACAAGGCGCTTAAGTGTTTTGCACCAACTAAGTTGTTCAATTAAATGGCACGCTTCATGGTTAAATTATTGGTTGAACCAAATCTATTAGCTCAGCAGTAGACCAACGTAATTACGAAGGAACATACATAAATATGCCTGCGTTGATCTCTTTTTCTTCTGTTTCTTTTTTGTCAAGATCTGCATTGCCTAGAGGTGAAATTATGGTGCATATTTTTTATGGTTAGATTAATATTCCATTGCTGAAATAGTCGATCCGATCCAATCAATAATTTCTCCACCTCATAATATAAAAGTGCAAAGACTAAAACTATGATTAATATTTTTTTTATTAAAAGGGATAATGAGTTGAGATGGGCGCCTTATCACCTATCTGGAAAATGGATCAGGCAGTTGTCCATCTTATTGGCACGTCAAATACAGCTGGTATGTCAACAAGCAAGCATATGAAGGGAGAACCACACAAGCAAGCATATATGGTAACATAAGTCATCGGAGCACTGCATACATATTGTGCCACTAAAATCCGGTCTGAGGACGTTGATATGCTATGATGGAAGATAAAGTACCGATGAACAAGCCTCTAAAGCTCTAAAGAACAGAATATGTAGAAAGACCAATAAGAAGAGGACGTAGATGAGTAGTTTGTGTTCGTTCATAGAGTCCTGAGTCTTTTCTTATAGATAAGGTGTACTGGTCCCACTGGCGTGAACTCAGAATTTAGAATCCGACTGGGAGTTGATTCCTTAATTTCTATTTCTGGATTGATCCAAAAAATGAGTCCAATTGAAACTGGTCCCTCCTATACTACATGTCGGCTTACAATTGGCAAATCCAATTTTAATCACATCATATGTGAATCAAGTTTTTTAAATAAAGGTCAAGGATCGGCCAAATATACCCATAATTCTTGTTGATGGGTCCTTATATCACTACGACAAAAAAGATTTTTGCCGACTCTATATTGCCGACGCTAGATAAAAGCGTCGGCAATTTTTTTTCTTGTGACAGTAACCGCCGACGCTTCTAAAAAGCGTCGGTAAGAAAAGGTTCCGCCGACGCTTTCTCTAGCGTCGGCGTCAACTGCCCATTACCGACGCTTATAAGCGTCGGAAGATTTAATCACCGATACTTATAAGCGTCGGCATAAGGGAAAAATAAGACGACGCTTATAAGCGTCGTCGGACTGCATTCCCCCCTTAACAAAACCCGATCGACCCCCTTGCTCCACAGCCCTAAATCCCTAGCTCACGCCGAGACCCCCTCCCTCCTCAGCCCTTTTCACCGATCTCAGCCATTCTCCTCCGCCAAGCGATCCCAAGTCGCGTTCCTCCACCGCATCTCCTTCCCCTCCTCCGCCTCTCTGTTGGCCTCCTCTCCGTGGACGACTTTCTCCTCCTCCGCCGCAGAGCACTCACACGGCGTTTGAAGTTTGGAGCTGACAAGAACAAAGACAAAGCCAGGTTTGGGGTCTTCTTCTCTTGCTTCAATCTTTAAATTCTAGATGTTTTGAATTTTTTTTTGTTTTTATAATCGGATTGTTTAGGAATTTTGTTCTAGTTTCTATTGTTTCATGAGTTTATAATCGGATCTTTAAATTCATTTTTATCATTAATTTTTATATGATTATGCAATCAAATGTTGTTTGTTTCCACTCATATGCAATCAATTTGAAGGGCATCCAGGATGCACTTCCATGTACAAAATCAATACCGATTGGAATCATTCCACTTCCGGAATTTGTTGCATGCTATACTGTCATCAAGCCTAGTTTCGTACCTTAATATGGCTTTGAGACCATGGCAGGTGCTAGAGATCTCGATCTATGGGTCCCGAATCAATGCAAATGTTGGTCTATGAAAATTTATATGCTAGCCGCTCGTACTTCACATGTTAGGGTTCATGTCATCAGCAAACCTGTACTGACGACAGTTATTTTGAACTTTGGTATATATCACATCTTTTCTGGTAGACTTTGTAAATGAATCGATATCAATGGAAGAATAGAGGTGGAATATGAATAGTAAATACACTCAAGCCATAAGAAAAATCACACTATATGTTTCCATAAAACAGAAGCATGGACATGCATAACACTGTGCATCTATACTGTATTATACTTACAGTGCATATACCATATCTACAGGTTATTAACATAGTATGAATTGCAGACCTCTGTGCTATATGTGCCAGGCCATATTACTAATGCTGGAGGGAACCAAATTGTGACACATTTTTGCAGACTAATACATGACAACCCCATTTCTGCTCGGGACAAAATTACGATCTTCTTTTTTTTGTTTTAAATTTTAAAAATATAAAGGCCTAATAGATGGATTAGACAAAGAATCAGATCAAAGGTTACAAACTAATATTATCCATGATATATAAGCTTCTATAGTACATCACTTTATGAGCTTATTTGTATGAAAAATACAGTTTGTTGCTACTGTGGAAACCTGTAGCTTTTACCCAAAAAGTGGGTTTAATTGTGTTGCGCATAAACATAGTTGTATGACATTAGTTTGTGTAGCAGATTAATTGCAATTAGCAATGCACATGTTAAGCAACAATGAGCATCAATGTCTAGGAAGTTATGAATTATGATCCTAAATTTCTGTAGATTGGTTCAAAGGTATGTTATTTGTTTTAAGGGAAAGAGTCCAGGTCAATTTATATGAACGTCCCAAATAAAAATGAAAAACAACATGAGGAGTCTGAAAACAAAAGCAATAATTAAGAGAACCAGTTAAAGACCAACACAACGAGAGTCATCTTAATAAAGTACAGAATAATCAATCCAAACATCTAAATATATAGCAATGCTAGAAAGAAATAAAAAGTGCAGACATTAATTTAGGCAACCCAGTTATATCATTCAGAACAGATAACTAGGAAATCATATTTCTATTCATTAATTTCATATGCATTTTTAAATGCATACATTAAAAAAAATGGTTTTTTTTTGCATGAATACCCTCATAAATATCAATCTAAATATTGATATTTGCATGTATACCCTCGTAAAACACTTGTTTTGCTATTCTACCCTTTTTGATCCTTGTTTTTGCATATGTACCCACGCCATCTAACACTGTTAAAAAATTAACGGTTTCAAATTAAAATGACTAAAATACTCTTAATAGGTAGATACGCAAAAAGAAACATTTATAAGGCGATCGCAATAGGAGATAAAAAAGTAATTTCAAAATTTTAATTTACTTTTAATTAAAATAAATATGGTTTTTATTAACGATGTTAGAAGAACCGTTATATTAGGGGCATTTGTGCAAAAACAGTGTTTTATGAGGGTACAGAAATAAATATAAATTTTAAGAAAGTATTCATGCAAATTTAAATTTTTAGAAGGGTATTCATGCAAAAAACCCAAATAAAAATATACTAAATATAATTGTGCTTTATTGAAGCCTAGATTTTTTTTCAATGTATACATGGCAGTCTTATGGGTAAACCACTGGGGATGGGGCGTGTGTTTAATCCTTCAGTGGTTAGGTCTTCAAAAGATTTTTCCTAGAAAATAATAAGTTTTGGAAAAAAACAACCTAAAAAGTTGAATTTCATGCATTCCTTAATTGGCGATTTTGAAAAGAATAACCAAAAATGTCTTTTATTTCTAATTATTCATGATGCATGTAACAAAAGGTCTTACTCCTCACTTGCCTTTGTGTAGCCTCATGCAAATTTCATTTGATAACGATGGTCAAATCCCCTTTGTTCCTATCCTTCCTTAAATCGTATTTCTCTGGCCATATACATGGAAAGAGGAACTAACCTTAGGCAGGCCAGTACTTCCACTTGTGTACATAATGACTGCAACATCAATATTTGAAGGTAATCTTGGATGAGCAGGGTTCTCTTTCCCAAGCCTCTCAACTTCATTAAAAGATAACACTGTCCAATGGTTGACATAATCTGAAAAATCAGAGCAATCTGCTCCTTCATCTTCAAAGCAAACAACATACTTAATACTTAATAACCTTGAGCTTATTGCAGGTAACTTCTTCAGTTGCTTTGAATCGCAGATCAGGGTTGATGCTTGTGTCTGTAACAACAAAAAGAACATAACTATGGCTTCTGAAACAACTTGGATAAATTCTGTTCAAAAAACAAGCACAGGCGTGCTCCTTAAATGAATTGCCAACATTTTACATGCAATCAACTATCAAATTTATGGCATTTGCGACACTCTGTGATACACAGCAGAAATAGTCATACCATGATACTTTGTAGCATTTATTACTAAGATGCAAGAAAAGCTACTAATTAATCTTTTTGCACAAAGAACAACCACCGCCTTGGACCTCCCCCTCCCCCTTCCCCCCCCCCCCCCCCCTCCTCCTCCCCCCGAAAACAAAAGAAAAAAAGAAGCAAGAAGTAGTTGCGGGATGAGGAGAAAAAATTTTGAAGCATCAGAATATGGAATCACTGTTACTAGTGTTTCATAATATCAATGACACATAAATTGAAAATTTTACATAGAATACCATAGAAAAATAAAATATAGTCACAGCCTTAGACAAGTCAAGAAATGTCTGCTAAGATAGTAAACAAATTAAAATTTGCTATCAATATAAGAGAAAGAAAAAGAAATAAAGATGAAACTGTCTCCATCAAAAATTATAGTAGCTCACAGCACCAATGCAGCAATCATGGAATTATTGTTTCTCAGCTGAATAAATGAGTGAATGGTTGCAGCCTCACTCAATAGAAAATTAAGAACAGGTACAGAAATAGCATAGATCGGTCCTAAAATGTCCGCTAGGATACACGAACAAAACAAAAATATACTTCTACTCAAAAGAAAAAAGGGAAAGAAAGGATGCAGTCCTGTTTGTCTAAAAACTATAGTAGCCGAAGCATGTAACACATAATCCATGGCAGCTATTCTCACCTCATTAAGTGAGTGGATAAGCGCATCCACACCAAGAGTTGCATATATTGTTGCGACTGTTATATTTTGGCGAAAGCATCCCTGATTAAAATAAGAGCAACTGTTATTACACATACTTATTATGTATGTAGAGGAAAATGATATGCATATATCTGATATAAACAACTACATGTCTACCTGCAAGGCAATGAACCACTCTGCTCTAGTATCAGAGAAAATTGCGGCACGACTCTCTGCACTGTGGCCCATTTTAATAAGACCAGAGGCAAAATTACAAGCACGATCAAATATGACCCCATAAGTTTGCCACATGTATTCCCCAAGATGAAGCTTTTCGAACTTCCTCCCATCAGCAGAGTCTACTACTTCTCTGGAGATTAGCTTCCGTGCTCCAAGAAACCGGCGTTGAGTATGCTTCTTGCAAGATTGCTCAAAAAGAGCTGCCACTGTTGTGGCCCCTTCCCAAGGAACTTCAACTAAAGAGGAGAACTTAAACTACTCTTTGCTCTTTGCTTATTCTTCTTCTTGAGCACATATAGTGATGAAACTACTAAAGGCAGAATAAGCCCAAGGATAGCTGCACCCACAATGCCATGCAACCTATATTCGGTTACGAGCGATATATAGCTTCTAGAAATACTTTCTAGAAAAGCAAAGTTTAAATGGCTTCTATCTGTATCTCCCATAACTCTTGCTTATAAATTTCCAATCAGCATTTCTTTTCACAGGTTCTGTAGATAAAATCAGGAAAGAGTAGCTTTGCATTAATTTCTTTGAACAAAATAGAGTTAAAAAATCATGCTAAATTATGCAATGCGTTAATTGATAAATCATCACAAGAATTATTTTTCACAAATTTATTTTTTTGTTTTCTTGGGGTGTGTGTGTGGTGATACGATTCAAAATAATACATAGTAAGCGACAACAAGCGTATATCCGAATCAAGAAACAACAGGTAATCCACAATTAAACAGGGCACCAATTATTCAACAAAGATAAGCATCAAGAAAGAGTAACGAAACTGGAAATCTTTGACACAACATCCTGCTTAAACGAAAGAAAATTCATCCCAAATCGGCTAACAATTTCTATAATACCCCTAACTCGTAAAAGGAGAACAGAACAAGAAGATGCTCGAGTGAGAAACTAATTTTAAAAATTAGCTCAAAATTGATCACAGTATACCGTTTGAAGAGAAAATCGAACTCCTAATTCGTAAAAAGAAGGAAAAGAAGAAATACAAGAAATTCTTGCTGTTCTTGATCCATAAAGAACGAAAGTTACAACATATATATAAATATATGAAAAGAAAAACTCCTATATTTCAAAGAAAGGAAAAACAAAGAGACATCATTGGAATTTTCAGCTTCAGAACTAGGGAGAAAGTACCAAAAGGAGCTTCCTTTACCCTCTTGCTACAGAAGCAGAGCAGCGTCCCACGAACAATGTTACGACAGCTCTGAGGTGGTGGAAGGTGGGGGATACGGGGTGGTTCTATATACACCCCCCCTATTGCTAAGGACACCCCCCCAAAAACCAAAAAAAAAATACCCAAACTAACCTTTAGTGTAATTACCATATTGCCCTTGAAATTTTCTCATACACCCCCCTTCCTCCTCCTCCGTTTCGTTTTGAAAAGAAAAAAAAAAACACCCCTCAAACCCCCCTTAAACCCCTCGATCCATTTACATCGTTTAGGCGATCTTTGAAGGAGATTTAAGCCCCATTCGAAGCATGGACAAGCAACTAGTGATTTGGGACGAAGAATCGGCCGCAAAGGTACGTGTTCCACCTTGTTTCGAATTTTTTTTTTTTCACGGTTCGTGCTCTGTTCGGCACTGGATCGCCGAACAAAAGGCTTCTGTTCGGCCTGAACAGTGCCGAACAGAAGCCTTCTGTTCGGCAACCCTCAACCGAACAGATCTGTTCGGCTGCACAGTGCCGAACAGAAGGCTTCTGTCCGGCACTGTTCAGCCGAACAGAAGCCTTTTGTTCGGCGATCCAGTGCCGAACGGAGCACGAACCGTGAAAAAAAAAATTTCGGGAGAAGCCGGCGAGGTGGTTCCGGGAGAAGCCGGCGAGGTGGTCGGAGATCGGGAGAATGCCGGCGACGAGAGGGAGAAGGGGGAACGGGGGGGTTTGGGCGTTGGCGAGGTGTTTTGGAGGGGAAGAGCGGGGTGGGGGGGGGGTTTGGGGGGTGTAGAGAGCAATTTAGGTGAGGGGGTGGGGAGGGTGGGGGGTAATTTAGGAATTTTTAATTTTTTAGGGGTGTCCTTAGCAAATGGGGGGGTGTGGTGGTTCTATATACACCCCCCTATTGCTCAGGACACCCCCCAAAAATTAAAAAAAAAATTAAATACTCTCTACACCCCCCCCCATTTGCTAAGGACACCCCTAAAAAATTAAAAATTCCTAAATTACCCCCCACCCTCTCCACCCCCTCACCTAAATTGCTCTCTACACCCCCCAAACCCCCCCCACCCCGCTCTTCCCCTCCAAAACACCTCGCCAACGCCCAAACCCCCCCGTTCCCCCTTCTCCCTCTCGTCGCCGGCATTCTCCCGATCTCCGACCACCTCGCCGGCTTCTCCCGGAACCACCTCGCCGGCTTCTCCCGAAATTTTTTTTTTCACGGTTCGTGCTCCGTTCGGCACTGGATCGCCGAACAAAAGGCTTCTGTTCGGCTGAACAGTGCCGGACAGAAGCCTTCTGTTCGGCACTGTGCAGCCGAACAGATCTGTTCGGTTGAGGGTTGCCGAACAGAAGGCTTCTGTTCGGCACTGTTCAGCCGAACAGAAGCCTTTTGTTCGGCGATCCAGTGCCGAACAGAGCACGAACCGTGAAAAAAAAAAAATTCGAAACAAGGTGGAACACGTACCTTTGCGGCCGATTCTTCGTCCCAAATCACTAGTTGCTTGTCCATGCTTCGAATGGGGCTTAAATCTCCTTCAAAGATCGCCTAAACGATGTAAATGGATCGAGGGGTTTAAGGGGGGTTTGAGGGGTGTTTTTTTTTTTCTTTTCAAAACGAAACGGAGGAGGAGGAAGGGGGGGTGTATGAGAAAATTTCAAGGGCAATATGGTAATTACACTAAAGGTTAGTTTGGGTATTTTTTTTTTGGTTTTTGGGGGTGTCCTTAGCAATAGGGGGGGTGTATATAGAACCACCCGTATAGTGAGTTCTTCAAAGAAAAAGGCTCGGTATATTAGCCCTCCTTTCAGTCGAATATTGCATAAATACCCCGCAGGTCATCATAAATACCCCGCCTTTTTTTTTCTTTTCCTTCTTTTTCTTCTGACCGTTGGAAAACTTGATTTAAAAATTCTTAAACCCAAATCCAACGGCCTAATTAAACTCTCTCAGCGGTGGCGCACAGGATATCGCATCGTTTTTTTTGCCCTTTTGGGTACATGATAAGGCTATATCTTTACTAATATATTGGCAATGATCTTGAGCTACCTCTTGATAAATCATGTTATATTTTTGTCTATCATATATAATGGGAAAAAGAGCTGGATGCACATGCTAGATTATGAAATCTCTATTTTTTTAATTAAAATAATAAAATATGTTCTTGCATAGAGAAGTATTTTTTTTTTTTAGTTTCTTATTCTATTTTTTCGAAGGAATTTGCTCTCCTATATATGCATCACGCATGCCAATGTACTTGTCTTGATCCAAAGAACAAACTAAAGCATGGATGTATTGATTTAAATTGTTACATTAATATAAATAATCTGAAAGTTTGTAATGCCGGTAGCAAGTTGCAAAAATGGCCACCATGCATATTTTATTTTTGGTATGGAAGGAATGACTATTTTCACTTTTTCATGACCAAGATACCTCTCACCATGTCATCTCAAAATATATGAAGAAAAGAGCCCCAGCTCGATGTTTCCCATCTCTTTGGCCACCCACCAGCTGCCATCCCATCGTCATCCACTATTGGTGGTGATCCTCATCATCATCATTGTCATAGATCGTGGAGTTTGACGGTGGTTATGGAGGGTGGTGGAGATCATTGTCGATAATAGGTGATATTGAAGAAGTTGGTGGTGGGTCGTAGTAATGATTATCATCATAACTAGTAGTGGCATAGTATATCATCGATGGTGAGCAATGGTGGAGAGCATTAGTAATAGTAGCTATCGCTAAAGATCATCGATGACATTGAATGATACTGAAGATTATTAACAATGGAGGATGATGGTAGAAATCGTCAACAGGATAGGTGAAGATAAAAATTGCTAGCCACGATGCATCGTGATGGAGGTCCTCAATAATGATGACATGTGATGAAGTGATAAAGATTAGAGTGATGCCAAACAGTGGTGGATGTCAATAATGGTGATGACAAATTGGGAGTGCCAACTGTTGCTGGTGGTCCAAACCGAGAACGATTGACACGACGGTGTGAACGGGGTTCCGCCTGAGTTGTCTTGGTTGGTGCTGGTTGCGCTCCACCTTCCGCCAAGGAACCTGCAAACAAGCCTTGCACCACCACCAGGGTGGTGATGGCCCTCCGACGGTCAAGTCAGAGGAGATTGGAGGAGGAGAGATGATAATCACAAGTGGGAGAGAGTGCTCTGGGAGGTATTGCTTACCCCCCCCTTCTCCCCCCAGCCGCATATATACCTGGCTGGGAGGTCTCTCAGGGGGGTTTGTCGTCGTGGGGCACGATAGAATGGCCACTGACATGGCCGTTACGGGGCGTCGTGGAGCAGCGCCGGGTACGGTCATGGCAGGGCGTAGTGGAGCTCCGCTTTGTACGGTCGATACAGGAGATCGTGGGCAGCATCGGGTACAGCCGTTGCAGGGAGTAGTGGAGCAGGAGGCCGCGGCGTGCCTCTGGAGAATAGCCTGTCGTTATCAAAAGATCTCCGACTCGGGGTCGGAATGCTGGATCATAGGGCAGCCGACCCGGGGTCGGGCTGCGAAGCCGGGGAGGTCCGACTCGGGGTCGGAGTGCTGGATCATAGGGCAGCCGACCCGGGGTCGGGCTGCGGAGCCGAGGAGGTCCGACTCGGGGTCGGAGTGCTGGATCATAGGGCAGCTGTAGCTTTCCTGGATACGCGTGCCGATCACGTGGGGCATGGCGGCTCAATTCCCCCATAACAGTAGCCCCCCACTTCCGAGCCTGGAACCAGAAGGGGAACAGGTGAAGGGAGTGATGTTTCGAGATTGCCGCCATCCTTCGGAGAGGCGCGCGCGCTTCAAGCTTCCCGCCTTCTTTATGGCGTATGGCGGTTGCTGCTGACCTGGCAACCTGAGGATTTCGGCGGACATCCTTCCTTAATGGTGTCGATTCGCCTTTGGGGTGCGAGCGACCCTTCGGCGGCCAGGCGTCTTCTGGCGTCATCGAGGTGTCACTTGCCCTTTCGCCTATTTAATCGGGGGCCCTCCCCCGTCCGTCTTCTTCTTTACGGACATTTTCGAGTTTCTCCTTTGCGCTACCATTGTTGCCGCCGAAACGTTCGCTTGCTTTTCCTTTGACGCTCTCGGAGCCGTTCTTCCTCCTCTTCAAGTGAGTTTCCCACTCTTCTACTTTGAGCTCTTCATACTTTTTCTTTTTGTACTAGTGCACCCCAGTCGTTCCGGCCTTTCCCTCCTTCTTGACCCCGTCCTGACCGTAGATTGGCCATTAGGGATGGGCGAAGTGGGAGCAGATAGCATCAAGTCAAAACTGGTCGCCGAGGACTTAGACGGATTTGTGGCTCGGTACCACCTTCCCGAGGCCTGCAATGTCACGCTCCCAGGGCCTGAGGAGAGGATGTCTCATCCTCCCCGAGGGAAGATCGCCATCAATGAGGGCATCCTCCAAGCCGGGTTCCGCTTTCCCCCTTCAGACCTAGTCTTACAGGTGCTCCGGGGTTTAGGAATGGCACCGACGCAACTGGTGCCGAACTCGTGGCGTGCTCTGACGGTCTTCCAGGTTCTCTGTCGCTTGCATGCGATTCCCGCCACCTTGAACGTTTTCTGGGAGCTCTACGGCCTGAGCGGCCACCCCCAGGACAAAGGGTGGTGGTGCTTCGCAGCGCGGCGAGGGTGCGGCCTTGTCAAGGAGGGTCCTACCTCCATTCACCACTGGAAGGAGCGCTTCTTTTTCGTTGATGCAGACCCCTCCTGGGAAATCAGGGCAATCTGGGGGACGCCGGCGAAGTCCCCAATTGGCCTGTCGAAGTTGTCGAGGGAGGAATCCGAGGGCGTCGCCGCCTTGAAGGGGTTGGTCGCCGAGGGCCAGCTTCCCCCGGTGGGCCGCCTCATTTCTGAGGATACCTTGGTGAACGTCGGTTTGAGCTCGGTCCCCACCGACCGTGAGTCCGCCATCGTTTCTTTAGCTCTTTTCTTCTCTTTCGTTCCTTCTTCCTTTCGGTTTCTCAGTCCCTGACCATCCCGTCCTTCTTGCAGAGGTCGACGACGTCATGCGGTCGGTGAAGTCGAAGGCTGTTGGTAGGGCGTCCCTGCTGGAAGCAGTCCGGAGGAGGAAACGAGCTCTTCCGAGCGGGGCCCCACCGGCGAAGAAGTCCCGTAAGGAGATACCTCCGATGCCGACCGACGAGTCCGGGCCCACCGGTCAGGGAGATGTCGTGGGCACCGACCGGCAGCTGACGCTGTATCAGCCCTCCGGTGGTAAGGTTGCCGCTACTCCGGAGGTGCCACCTGAGCCTGCTCAAGACGGACGGGTCGGACGTGATCGGTCCCCAACCCGGCCTTCGACTCGGTCGGCTCCTGATGACTCGAGGAGGGACGCGCCGAGGCCCCGGCCGAGCGGGACCCTATCAATTCCTGGGGCGACCCCCGCCCCGAGCGCGATCAGTCGGACTCTTCCCCAGGCGATGGATAAGGGTAAGGCTGCAGAACCACCATCCGGCTCCGGGGAGAAATCGGGGTCTGCCTTCACTACCGATGGCGCCCGAAATCTCATCGAAACAGTGTTGCTGGAGAAGGACCGTCGGCGGGTCCGGGAGTTGGATGTCTCTGACGTTGGGGCCGCCAGCTGCGTCTGTCTCATGTCGGTGAGTGTTCTTCTGGCCGTCTTTCACCATTTATTGGCTCTGTTGTTCTCCGCCTGACTCCCTTATTTTTCCTATTTCTTAGCTCGCCCAGTACATGATCCGTCTGGAGGAGTGCTACAAGGAACAGGCGGGGCTTTTGGCGAAGGCCGAGGACCGGCTGAAAGCAATGGAAGAGGGAGGCCGGGCTGCGGCAGGCAGGACGACCGGGGACCTCGAGGCGAGGCTCCGGGAGGCCGAAGAGCGGGCACTCGGCTTCGCCGCCCTGGAGGAGCAACTGTCAGAGGCTCGGGAGCAACTCAAAGCCGCCTCGGGCCTCGAAAGCAGGGTCAAGAAGGCGGAGGAACGGGCTGAAAAGCAGTCCCGGAAGATCGCGGACTATCGAGAGCGGTGGGAGAAGGCCCAGCGGTCTGCCGACAACGCCTGCGACCGAATCCGCTCTTTTGAAGCCAAACTAGGCGAACTGGAGTCGGCCCTGGAGAAGTCATGCACGGATGTCCAAGAGCTCCGTTCGCGCCTGAAGGAAGCCGAGGCCGCTCGGGTTGCTACCGAGGCGAAGCATAAAGAGGCTCAGGCTGATCTGCTGAGGGTCTCCTCTGAGGCCGAAGGCCGGATTGTGGCGAAGGTCTTGGAGGCCAAGGCTCAGATTATGGAGCGAGCTGAGGCGGAGCTGGCCGAGAAGAGGGCGGAAATCGGGCGTCAGGCGGTAGAGGCTTATCGCCAGTCCGCCGAGTTTGCCCATGATATGTCGGAGGCAGTGCGGACCTATCGCCAGTCTGACGAGTTTGTCCATGACGCGTCGGACGCGGGGGCCGAAGCCTTCACCTTGGGCTTCGAGGAGGGCCTGGCAAGGGTGTCGGCTAAGTATCCCGAAGTTGACCTGAGCGAGATCTCCCTCCTTGACTCCTCTCCGGCGCCATCGCCTGCTGGTTCTCCTGCTGCTTCCCTACCTCCCGCGGACGAGCCCGGCGTTCCCGACCCGGGAGTTCCTCCAAGCTGACCTCTTGTACCTTCCATTGTCTTTTTTATTTTTGTATGTCGGCGTTTTGCCCAATTGTATGGGCCTCGGCCCTGAAAATTAATGCACGTTGAATATTTCTTCATCTCGCCCTCGTCCTCTTTTTTTTTTTTTTTTTTAGCTCTTGGTTGCTTCTTGCTGACTTTTGATTCCCGAAGTTCTTCCGGCGCTAGGCCAGGCATCCGAGGGTTAAACCTCAGGAAACTCTTCCGGCGTTAAGCCAGGCATCCGAGGGTTAGGCCTCAGAAAATTCTTCCGGCGCTAAGCCAGGCATCCGAGGGTTAGGCCTCAGGAAATTCTTCCGGCGCTAAGCCAGGCATCCGAGGGTTAGGCCTCAGGAAACTCTTCCGGCGCTAAGCCAGGCATCCGAGGGTTAGGCCTCAGGAAACTCTTCCGGCGCTGAGCCAGGCATCCGAGGGTTAGGCCTCAGGAAACTCTTCCGGCGCTAAGCCAGGCATCCGAGGGTTAGGCCTCAGGAAATTCTTCCGGCGCTGAGCCAGGCATCCGAGGGTTAGGCCTCAGGAAACTCTTCCGGCGCTAAGCCAGGCATCCGAGGGTTAGGCCTCAGGAAACTCTTCCGGCGCTGAGCCAGGCATCCGAGGGTTAGGCCTCAGGAAACTCTTCCGGCGCTAAGCCAGGCATCCGAGGGTTAGGCCTCAGGAAACTCTTCCGGCGCTAAGCCAGGCATCCGAGGGTTAGGCCTCAGGAAATTCTTCCGGCGCTGAGCCAGGCATCCGAGGGTTAGGCCTCAGGAAACTCTTCCGGCGCTAAGCCAGGCATCCGAGGGTTAGGCCTCAGGAAACTCTTCCGGCGCTAAGCCAGGCATCCGAGGGTTAGGCCTCAGGAAACTCTTCCGGCGCTGAGCCAGGCATCCGAGGCCCGAGCCTCGGGAGATTCCACTCGTTGGTCGGCCTAGGCTGGCGCAAGCCGAGGCGACCGGTCGGGGCTTCCGGCTAGTCTGCTCCCGGGATGATCATCGGGTTAGCCAGGCATCTGAGGGTCGTCAAGCCTCAGGGAAATTCCGCTCGTTGGTCGGCCAAGGCTGGCGCAAGTCGAGGCGACCGGTCGGGGCTTCCGGCTAGTCTGCTCCCGGGATGATCATCGGGTTAGCCAGGCATCCGAGGGCCGAGCCTCGGGAGATTCCACTCGTTGGTCGGCCTAGGCTGGCGCAAGCCGAGGCGACCGGTCGGGGCTTCCGGCTAGTCTGCTCCCGGGATGATCATCGGGTTAGCCAGGCATCTGAGGGTTGTCAAGCCTCAGGGAAATTCCGCTCGTTGGTCGGCCAAGGCTGGCGCAAGCCGAGGCGACCGGTCGGGGCTTCCGGCTAGTCTGCTCCCGGGATGATCATCGGGTTAGCCAGGCATCTGAGGGTTGTCAAGCCTCAGGGAAATTCCGCTCGTTGGTCGGCCAAGGCTGGCGCAAGCCGAGGCGACCGGTCGGGGCTTCCGGCTAGTCTGCTCCCGGGATGATCATCGGGTTAGCCAGGCATCTGAGGGTTGTCAAGCCTCAGGGAAATTCCGCTCGTTGGTCGGCCAAGGCTGGCGCAAGCCGAGGCGACCGGTCGGGGCTTCCGGCTAGTCTGCTCCCGGGATGATCATCGGGTTAGCCAGGCATCCGAGGGCCGAGCCTCGGGAGATTCCACTCGTTGGTCGGCCTAGGCTGGCGCAAGCCGAGGCGACCGGTCGGGGCTTCCGGCTAGTCTGCTCCCGGGATGATCATCGGGTTAGCCAGGCATCCGAGGGCCGAGCCTCGGGAGATTCCACTCGTTGGTCGGCCTAGGCTGGCGCAAGCCGAGGCGACCGGTCGGGGCTTCCGGCTAGTCTGCTCCCGGGATGATCATCGGGTTAGCCAGGCATCTGAGGGTTGTCAAGCCTCAGGGAAATTCCGCTCGTTGGTCGGCCAAGGCTGGCGCAAGCCGAGGCGACCGGTCGGGGCTTCCGGCTAGTCTGCTCCCGGGATGATCATCGGGTTAGCCAGGCATCCGAGGGCCGAGCCTCGGGAGATTCCACTCGTTGGTCGGCCAAGGCTGGCGCAAGCCGAGGCGACCGGTCGGGGCTTCCGGCTAGTCTGCTCCCGGGATGATCATCGGGTTAGCCAGGCATCCGAGGGTTAGGCCTCAGGAAATTCTTCCGCTCGCTGGTCGGCCACTTGTCGCTCGCCGCCCATCGGGGTTTCTCTGTGCCCAGCCGCGACCGTGTTTCTCCTCTCCTCCAAGCGTTGCCTGGGGGGAACACGAGAAGGGTATTAAACGCTAATTAATGCGTTACCTGGGAAATCGGATCGCCAGTTGCTGCTGGTGAGGAGTGTTAGTTGAGCGGCCGCGATACGCGGGTTCTTCGAGGAGGATGCGGCCTGGGCGCGAGCGGAGACACGTGGACCTAGGGGTATACGTCACCCGGATCGTCCTGCACAAAGAATGCGATTTAAGGAGAATGACGCTTAGGAAATCGCGGGGAGATACGCCTCGGGAGCCGGAACGGCTCCGGATTCAGTGCGCCTGCATTTATTGGAGCCACCCGTATCGGAACTACCAGGGGGCCGCAGCTTGGCTATAAATACAGGTGCAGGTACGATGGAATTTGCCAAGCCGGAGCTGCAGGTTGCCATGGATCGCGGACCTCCTCCTTGGCATATGACTGAGAGACTCCTGTCGAAGGAAAGGGGAGGCGCTCCCCTTACAACTTCAGCCAACTAGCCGTTTCATCTGGGATCAACAAGGAGGGTCTCCCCGGCGGAACTCCGCTCTAGGCGTTTCATCCGGGATCACATCTCCCCTCCTTGAAGTTCAGCCTCCCGGTTGAGCTCTGCGCCGGACGCTCAATCCGGGACCGCGCCTCCATATACTCTTCCCCCTCGAATCCCTTCTCTTCCCTACCACTGGGGAAGATGGGAATATCCTTTGGAGGCGGCGTTCCCCTGGGGGCAGCGGGAGCTTCTTCTGCGGCGGCTCCTCCTCTTTTTGGTGAGGTGCTGGATGGCGCCTCCGGTTAGAAGCACCCACTTCTGGTGGGACTGCAGCCGCCCTGGGTTGAGGGTTTGGGTCCCCACCTCTTCTTTACTTTCTTTACTCCCTAATTCCCCTCTGGGAATTCCTTGTAATCACACGAGCACGCCACTGTAACCAGAAATTATTGAAATGAAAAGTATTGCACCTTTTTAAATTGTCTTTCTGGCCTTGTTGTTCTACTGGTAATACATCCGCAGGTTAGCGGAATTCCAGCCCCTTGGAATTTCTCGGCCATCTAGGGCTTCCAACTGGTAGGAGCCAGGTCGGTTTACCCAACGAACTTTATACGGGCCTTCCCAATTTGGCGCTAGCTTCCCACCTTCCGTAGGTTGAGATGCCTTAGCTCGCCTCAGCACCAGATCTCCAATTCTGAAAAGCTTCGGTCGGACTTTGGAGTTGTAATATCGGGCCACCCTCTGCTGATACATTGCCATCCGTACCTGAGCCATTTCCCTTGCCTCTTCCAAGAGATCCAAGTTCCCTCGGAGTTGCTCTGAATTGGCCTCGGGTCGGTGCGCGGCCACCCGAGGCGAGGGGAGTCCGAGCTCCACGGGGGCAACGGCTTCCGTGCCATAGGTTAGGCTGAAAGGCGTCTCTCCAGTAGGAGTCCGTTGTGTGGTCCGATACGTCCAAAGGACATTCTCGAGTTCCTCGACCCAAGCTTGCCCCGTCCGGCCGATCCGCGCTTTGATACCTTGGAGGATTGTCCGATTTGTGACCTCGGCCTCGCCGTTGGTTTGGGGATGCGACACGGATGTGAACCGATGCTCGATCCCAAATTCCTCGCAGAAGTCCCGGAAGTGCTTGTTATCAAACTGTCGACCGTTATCCGAGATGAGGACCCGAGGTACTCCAAATCGGACAATGATGTTCTTCTTCACGAACTTCCGGACTTGTGCCTCCGTGATGGTGGCCAGTGGCTCTGCCTCCACCCACTTGGTGAAGTAGTCGATGGCGACAATCAAAAATTTCCGCTGGGCCGAAGCGACGGGGAATGGTCCGAGGATATCCATTCCCCATTGTGCGAAGGGCCAGGGCGCGGTGACTGGCGCCAAGGGGACAGAGGGGACTCTCTGGACGTTGGCGTGGCGCTGGCAGGCGTCGCATTTCCGCACGTGGTCCTTCGAGTCCTCCATCAAGGTCGGCCAATAGTAGCCTTGCCTCATGATCTTATGCGCCAAGGACCTAGCCCCCAAGTGCGATCCGCAGATGCCTTCGTGGACTTCGCCGAGGGCGTAGGCCGCTTCCGCGGGGCGGAGGCACCTTAAGAGGGGGGCGGTAAACGAGGTCCGATACAGCCTCCCTTCATAAAGTACGTAGTGGGCGGACTTCTTTACAAGCCGCCGGGCCTGATCTTCGTCTTCAGGGAGGATTCCTTCGGCGAGGTAGGCGACGAGCGGGTCCATCCAAGACGGCTCCGGATCAATTGCCATCACCGCTCCAGCCCCGTCAATGCTCGGGGCATCCAGGGTCTCCAGGTAGATTGCCCTCGACAAGTTGTGCGCGTCTGCGTCCACTAGGCGGGACAACCTGTCGGCCCTGGCATTTTCGCTCCTCGGGACCTGCTGAATGTCAACACTGCCGAGGTCGGGAATGAGTGTTTGCACCTTCCGGACGTAGCTCTGCATGGTCGGGCTCCGCGCCTCGAACTCCCCTCGAACCTGCCCGACCACCAGCTGGGAGTCGGTGAAGACTTTCAGACGCCGGATGCCGAGCTCCTTGGTGAGTTTGAGTCCCGCGACTAGGGCCTCGTACTCCGCCTCATTGTTGGTCACTGGAAATCCGAACCTCAAGGCATACTCGGCTATCACTCCATCGGGATTGGTGAGGACCAGCCCAGCCCCTCCACCTTCAGGGTTCGACGACCCGTCAATGTGGAGCGTCCAGATCGGGAGATCG
The DNA here is from genome assembly GCF_009389715.1 of Phoenix dactylifera. Classification (NCBI taxonomy): domain Eukaryota; kingdom Viridiplantae; phylum Streptophyta; class Magnoliopsida; order Arecales; family Arecaceae; genus Phoenix; species Phoenix dactylifera. The sequence continues at coordinate 127,828 of NW_024067701.1, forward strand.
AGGCTGGGTGTCTCTGGCGGCTTAGGTTCCGCCTCCTGCACAGTGCACTCAGCGAGAAAGTCCGCGAGTACCTGGGCCTTGATGGCTGGTCGGGGCTGGTAGCGGATGTCGAACTCACCAAGTTCTACTGCCCACTTCACCAGCCGTCCCGCATTCTCTGGATTGCTGAGAATCTGCCGCAGTGGTTGATCGGTCAAAAGGGTGACAGAATGAGCCTGGAAATAGGGGCGAAGCCTCCTGGTCGCAGTCAGCAGCGCGAAGGCGATTTTCTCAGCCTTCGTGTACCGCGTCTCGGCATCCCGGAGGACTCGGCTGATGTAGTATACAGGCTTCTGAAGTCTTGCCTCTTCCCGAACCAGTACTGCGCTGACTGCGGTTGGGGAGACCGCCAGGTAAAGGTAGAGCATCTCCCCCTCTTGCGGCTTGGACAGCAGGGGAGGAGACGCCATGTACTCCTTGAGCTGGTCGAACGCCGCATGGCATTCGGCCGTCCAGAGGAAGTCTTTTGGGCGCTTCAACACCTTGAAGAATGGTTGGCAGCGTTCGGCCGACTTTGCCACAAATCGTCCGAGCGCGGCGACCCTTCCAGCGAGCTCCTGAACCTCCTTCACTTTGGTCGGAGGGGACATATCTTGGATGGCTTTGATCTTGTCCGGGTTGGCCTCGATCCCGCGCTGGTTGACAATGAAACCGAGGAACCTCCCGGCCGAAGCACCAAAAGCGCACTTCGCTGGGTTTAGCTTCATGCGAAACTTTCGCAAGGTGGTGAAAGTCTCCTCCAGATCTGCAATGTGCTGGTCTGCATGGCGGCTTTTTACCAGCATATCGTCCACGTACACCTCCATATTCCGGCCGATCTGCTCCTTGAAGATTTTATTGACGAGGCGCTGGTAAGTGGCGCCAGCGTTCTTCAGACCGAAGGGCATTACCTTGTAACAGTACAGCCCCCGGTCTGTTATGAAGGCAGTTTTCTCCTCGTCCTGTGGAGCCATCATTATTTGGTTGTAGCCGGAGAAGGCGTCCATAAAAGACAGTAGCTGATATCCGGAAGTCGCGTCGACCAGTTGGTCTATCCGTGGAAGCGGAAAGCTATCCTTGGGGCACGCCTTGTTCAGGTCGGTGTAGTCGACGCACATCCTCCACTTCCCGCTCGCCTTCCGGACAAGTACGACGTTTGCCAGCCACTCGGGGTAGCTCACCTCTCTTACTCCAAATCGGACAATGATGTTCTTCTTCACGAACTTCCGGACTTGTGCCTCCGTGATGGTGGCCAGTGGCTCTGCCTCCACCCACTTGGTGAAGTAGTCGATGGCGACAATCAAAAATTTCCGCTGGGCCGAAGCGACGGGGAATGGTCCGAGGATATCCATTCCCCATTGTGCGAAGGGCCAGGGCGCGGTGATTGGCGCCAAGGGGACAGAGGGGACTCTCTGGACGTTGGCGTGGCGCTGGCAGGCGTCGCATTTCCGCACGTGGTCCTTCGAGTCCTCCATCAAGGTCGGCCAATAGTAGCCTTGCCTCATGATCTTATGCGCCAAGGACCTAGCCCCCAAGTGCGATCCGCAGATGCCTTCGTGGACTTCGCCGAGGGCGTAGGCCGCTTCCGCGGGGCGGAGGCACCTTAAGAGGGGGGCGGTAAACGAGGTCCGATACAGCCTCCCTTCATAAAGTACGTAGTGGGCGGACTTCTTTACAAGCCGCCGGGCCTGATCTTCGTCTTCAGGGAGGATTCCTTCGGCGAGGTAGGCGACGAGCGGGTCCATCCAAGACGGCTCCGGATCAATTGCCATCACCGCTCCAGCCCCGTCAATGCTCGGGGCATCCAGGGTCTCCAGGTAGATTGCCCTCGACAAGTTGTGCGCGTCTGCGTCCACTAGGCGGGACAACCTGTCGACCCTGGCATTTTCGCTCCTCGGGACCTGCTGAATGTCAACACTGCCGAGGTCGGGAATGAGTGTTTGCACCTTCCGGACGTAGCTCTGCATGGTCGGGCTCCGCGCCTCGAACTCCCCTCGAACCTGCCCGACCACCAGCTGGGAGTCGGTGAAGACTTTCAGACGCCGGATGCCGAGCTCCTTGGCGAGTTTGAGTCCCGCGACTAGGGCCTCGTACTCCGCCTCATTGTTGGTCACTGGAAATCCGAACCTCAAGGCATACTCGGCTATCACTCCATCGGGATTGGTGAGGACCAGCCCAGCCCCTCCACCTTCAGGGTTCGACGACCCGTCAATGTGGAGCGTCCAGATCGGGAGATCGAGGCTGGGTGTCTCCGGCGGCTTAGGTTCCGCCTCCTGCACAGTGCACTCAGCGAGAAAGTCCGCGAGTACCTGGGCCTTGATGGCTGGTCGGGGCTGGTAGCGGATGTCGAACTCACCAAGTTCTACTGCCCACTTCACCAGCCGTCCCGCATTCTCTGGATTGCTGAGAATCTGCCGCAGTGGTTGATCGGTCAAAAGGGTGACAGAATGAGCCTGGAAATAGGGGCGAAGCCTCCTGGTCGCAGTCAGCAGCGCGAAGGCGATTTTCTCAGCCTTCGTGTACCGCGTCTCGGCATCCCGGAGGACTCGACTGATGTAGTATACAGGCTTCTGAAGTCTTGCCTCTTCCCGAACCAGTACTGCGCTGACTGCGGTTGGGGAGACCGCCAGGTAAAGGTAGAGCATCTCCCCCTCTTGCGGCTTGGACAGCAGGGGAGGAGACGCCATGTACTCCTTGAGCTGGTCGAACGCCGCATGGCATTCGGCCGTCCAGAGGAAGTCTTTTGGGCGCTTCAACACCTTGAAGAATGGTTGGCAGCGTTCGGCCGACTTTGCCACAAATCGTCCGAGCGCGGCGACCCTTCCAGCGAGCTCCTGAACCTCCTTCACTTTGGTCGGAGGGGACATATCTTGGATGGCTTTGATCTTGTCCGGGTTGGCCTCGATCCCGCGCTGGTTGACAATGAAACCGAGGAACCTCCCGGCCGAAGCACCAAAAGCGCACTTCGCTGGGTTTAGCTTCATGCGAAACTTTCGCAAGGTGGTGAAAGTCTCCTCCAGATCTGCAATGTGCTGGTCTGCATGGCGGCTTTTTACCAGCATATCGTCCACGTACACCTCCATATTCCGGCCGATCTGCTCCTTGAAGATTTTATTGACGAGGCGCTGGTAAGTGGCGCCAGCGTTCTTCAGACCGAAGGGCATTACCTTGTAACAGTACAGCCCCCGGTCTGTTATGAAGGCAGTTTTCTCCTCGTCCTGTGGAGCCATCATTATTTGGTTGTAGCCGGAGAAGGCGTCCATAAAAGACAGTAGCTGATATCCGGAAGTCGCGTCGACCAGTTGGTCTATCCGTGGAAGCGGAAAGCTATCCTTGGGGCACGCCTTGTTCAGGTCGGTGTAGTCGACGCACATCCTCCACTTCCCGCTCGCCTTCCGGACAAGTACGACGTTTGCCAGCCACTCGGGGTAGCTCACCTCTCTTATGAAACCTGCCTCCAAGAGTTTGTCTACCTCCTGGTCGACCACTCGGATCCGATCCGGGGCACAGTGTCTCTTCTTTTGCTTTACCGGTCGGTGGGTCGGGTCGACGTTGAGGGCGTGAGAAACGACCTCCGGGTCGATCCCAGGTACATCGGCCGCCGACCAGGCAAACACATCTGCATTGGCTCGGAGGAATTCCACTAACCGGAGCCGAGCTTCCAAGTCGAGATTGGCACCGACCCGGACCGTGCGGTCCGGGCGGCCTTCTTCGAGGGGAACTTCGATTACGCCCTCGGCCGGCTCCCCGTGCCGCAAGGCCACTTCGTCTCTGGCGTCAAGTGACTCGACGCTTAGGGCCTCCATGGGCTTCTTCCCTTTGAGAGTTGCTAGGAAACACTGCCGTGCGGTCGGCTGGTCACCTCGGACCTCTCCAATCCCGGCCGCTGTGGGGAACCGCATGAGCAAATGGTAGGTAGAAACCACCGCGCGAAGGGCGTTCAGTCCGGGTCGTCCGAGGATAGCGTTGTAGGCCGAGGGGACACGGACGACCAAGAACCCGAGCCGCACCGTGGCTTCTGCGGGTGCAATGCCCGCAGTCACAGGCAGCTCGATGACACCTTCGGCCGAGATAGCGTCTCCAGTGAATCCTATGAGGGGGGTGGATGTTTTGTGCAACAATTGTCGGGAAAAGCCCATCTTTTGGAAGGCCTCGTAATACAAAATATCAGCTGAGCTTCCACTATCCACAAGAACACGCCTTACATCATAGTCCGCCATAGTGAGAGAGATCACCATGGCGTCATCGTGGGGAGTCTGAACCCCCTTTACATCTTCATCACAAAAAGTGATTACATTTCCGACCCGCTGCCTCTTCGCGACGGCCACTCCTGATACTTCCGCCGAGCCCCCTGCGTTCCTCACGGGCCGAGAGCAGCCCCCAGTGATGGTGTGGATCACTCCCGCAACGGGTCGATTCTGCTCCCGAGGCTCCTGAGGGGCCGGGTCGGCTGGACGCGGGTCTGCGGGGGGACGTCGGTCGTTTACATATCGACCGAGACGTCCTCGGCGAATGAGAGCCTCGATCTCGTCCCGAAGCTGGAAGCAGTCTTCGGTATCGTGGCCGTGGTCTCGGTGGTACTCACAGTACGCCCGAGAAGGCTTCCTCCCAGGGATCTTCTTCATCTGCCTCGGGACCGGGAGGTCCTCCCGCCCCTTGACCTCCATGAGGATCTGGGCCCGGGGGGCCAGGAGTGGGGTGTACCGGTTGAAGCGTCGGTGCGGAGAACGAGGGCGTGTGGCGCCGTGGTTCCTTGCTGGTGACGGGCTTCTGCGCCGGCGTTGAGGCGTCGGGCTCCTCCTCTGGGGTGCCTCTTTTCGCCTTTTCTTCCCGGGCTTTAGAGGGGCTTCGGCGGCCTCCTTGTTCCGGTGGGAGGCTGCCTCCTCGGCGTCTGCATACTGGTTTGCCCGAGACAACAGCTCCGGGAAGCTCCGCGGCAGACGTTTGTCCAGGGAGAAGGTGAGTCTGCCCTTCCGGAAGCCTCGCTTCAGGGCTGAGAGAGCCACCTCCTGGCTCAAATTCCGGACCTCCAGTGTTGCCTTGTTGAAGCGGGTGAGATAATCCCGCAGGCTCTCTCCCTCGTTCTGCCGGACATCGAAGAGGGAGTCGGAGACCAGTCTTCGCCGGCTACTGACGGCGAAATGGCTGATGAAGAGACGGGTGAACTGGTGGAAGGACTGGATGGAATTAGCCTCCAGGCCGGCGAACCACGCCCTTGCCGGGCCGCGGAGGGTCGCCGGGAAGGCCTTGCAGAGGAGAGGATCCGATGCTCCATGGAGGAGCATAAGAGTCCTGAAACTCTCCACGTGGTCCCGTGGGTCCGCCGCCCCGTCGTAGGGTTCGATCGCCGGCATTTTGAACCCCGGCGGGTTTAGGGTTCGCAGGATCCTTGAGGCAAGCGCCGGCTGGGAGGAGATTTCCAAGTCGGCGAAGGGATCTTTGGAGTGGCCCTTCAGGACCTGGAGCTGTCTGTGGAGATCGTCCACCCGCCGGTCCAGGGAGCGCGACCGGTGGGTGGGAGACAAGGAGCGGCGCGAGGGGGACCGACTGGAGTGCGGGCCCCTCGAGGACTGGGGTGTCTGAGAACGCGCCCGGGTCCGCCTCTCGTACCCCGCGCAGCTCCGATGAGAAGGTCCTGGCAGAATGGACCGCACTCGAGAATCCTCCCCGCGCCGGTGCTCCTCTCCATGGGAGAGGAAGGAGCGCGGGTTGTGAGGAAGAGGCGAGTGCTCGGGGAGCAGCGGCTCCTGAGCCCGCTGCGGCACCCGAGAGATCACACCCTGCAGATTCTGCACTGCCTCCGCGAGGGTGCGAACCTGCTGGGCTAGCTGGTCGAACTGAGCAGGTTCGACCGTCTGAATGGGAGGAGAAGCGGTGGAATGCTGCTGAGAGTGTGTTGGGGACGCAGCAGCCTCCCGGCCAGAGGCGCGAGAGGCTCCGCGACCGGAAGCATTGGAAGCTCCGCGACCACCTCGCCGTGCCATTACGATCGTTCTGAGATTCGGCCCTCCTTCTAGCGCCAACTGTTGCTGGTGGTCCAAACCGAGAACGATTGACACGACGGTGTGAACGGGGTTCCGCCTGAGTTGTCTTGGTTGGTGCTGGTTGCGCTCCACCTTCCGCCAAGGAACCTGCAAACAAGCCTTGCACCACCACCAGGGTGGTGATGGCCCTCCGACGGTCAAGTCAGAGGAGATTGGAGGAGGAGAGATGATAATCACAAGTGGGAGAGAGTGCTCTGGGAGGTATTGCTTACCCCCCCCCCTTCTCCCCCCAGCCGCATATATACCTGGCTGGGAGGTCTCTCAGGGGGGTTTGTCGTCGTGGGGCACGATAGAATGGCCACTGACATGGCCGTTACGGGGCGTCGTGGAGCAGCGCCGGGTACGGTCATGGCAGGGCGTAGTGGAGCTCCGCTTTGTACGGTCGATACAGGAGATCGTGGGCAGCATCGGGTACAGCCGTTGCAGGGAGTAGTGGAGCAGGAGGCCGCGGCGTGCCTCTGGAGAATAGCCTGTCGTTATCAAAAGATCTCCGACTCGGGGTCGGAATGCTGGATCATAGGGCAGCCGACCCGGGGTCGGGCTGCGAAGCCGGGGAGGTCCGACTCGGGGTCGGAGTGCTGGATCATAGGGCAGCCGACCCGGGGTCGGGCTGCGGAGCCGAGGAGGTCCGACTCGGGGTCGGAGTGCTGGATCATAGGGCAGCTGTAGCTTTCCTGGATACGCGTGCCGATCACGTGGGGCATGGCGGCTCAATTCCCCCATAACACCAACTATCATGAATGACGTGAGGATCATCAGCAGCTGTAGGGGGCGGTTGGATGGTAAGTGGTAGACGATGGTGGACGGCGAGCAAGAGAGAAAAGAGCTTTTTCTCTTCCCTCATAAGCTCTTCTTTTCTCCTATATTTTAGTTTATATAGATTGTACATATTCATCTCACTTCATATTTTTTCTTCCCATATTTTAAGATGAAGTGGTAGGGATATTTTGGTCCGGAAATGTAGAAACAAATTTTTTGGCCCATAGAAAAAAAAAACAATCCAAGTCTCAAAAAAATAAAATTATGGTGCATTAATAATAGAATTATGGTGATCGATTTTACAAAACATCCCATCTTTATAGTTATCGCAGAATCATAAAAGTGCATCAATAATATAATATTATCAAGAACATACGTTCATTTAATAAAGTTTCCTTGGAATAGCCGCATTTATACTAACAATTCAAAGTGGGCAATAGAAATGGGAAACAATGATGGGATGCTAAAAGAGAATAATAAAAAGGGAGAGCATTCTCTGATAAAAAATAAAATGAAAACCCATTAGGCACTACCTTTTCCATGACTTTGCTATTATTATACATAATTCCCATTACACCTACCATACTTTTTCTTACTATAATTTATTATTGAATATAAAAAGTTTTTGAAAGTCGTCTATGCTTCCCTTCCCACTTTCGTCTTTTTACCCGGAGAAGACACATTATGCCTCCTTGGGCTAAAATCTGTGAGAGCGCTCGTTATTTAATCGGAAAGACGAGGGTAATTTGTTGAGAAAGAGACGCCCAGGAATAATACGCCCAACACCCCTAAGCGGCGGCACACCGTTCGAGGTCAGACGATCAGGACCGTCCACATGACGTATCCGATCTCCTCGTCACCAGCACTAGACGGTGACGAGGTGGGCCCGGTCTCATCCATGGTTTAATAACAGCGTTATAACCATAATAACGGTTTCGACCGTCTCCAATTACACTATTAAATTAAATAATATAAAAATATAATAACTATTATTTTCTATTATATCCCAATATTTCCCATTAGTGGACTGCTATAACAAGGACCATTATATTTACTTCTACTTTCTTTTTAATAAAATAATATTGATTTTAGAAATTTAATTCCCTTCATTTGATCACACAATTACAAGAAATATATTATTTTATTGAATAAAAAATTAAAAGTATTTTTTTGAGATAAAATAATGTTTATAATAATTATCAGAAAGGTGTAGTTTCGATCGGAGGCTGCTGGGGTAATCGATGATGTGACTTGATTAGGTTTGGCTTGATCCATTATTTGAACCGATGGATCAGGATTCTAGCTGTTCCTAGCTGCCAGCAGCGGTCATAGCACATTCAGAATAATATCAGACGCTATTCCTAGCTGCTAGCAGCGGTGCCATTCAGTTTTGATAGAAGCCGATGATGGCGTAGATGGTGCTGAGGAAGGTGAGAACTAATGCGGCCACAAACGAGAGGCTCGCCCATACATTAAAGCAATAACGGCATACATTCTACGCCACTTGTAGTTGTAACAACCCGTACCTTCTTGTATACCCATTTTTTTTTTTTTTTGTTACATTAGCGGCTCACACACAATGAACATGGATACAGCCTACAAAGTCAGACACTAAAATACACTGCAATAGAGCTAAAACAAAAGTATGGTTTTCTAATCTTCAGAATGACGAGCAGCATAGGATGCCATCCAATCCGCCACACTATTGGCAAATCGTGTCCCACGCTAGTAAATGGATGCCCCTGCTGCTCCCTTTATAACTTAGCCAGGTAACCCGGCGTCTTATAACGACCGATCACATTATGTAATTAATTGCCTGAAGAGGGCGACCACCTCCGCCTACTAGTTTCAAGCAGCTCCACATCTCTTCTCTCCGCACGATGTGACCCAAGAATGCGGCGTAGGCTGTGATGTACGAGCCCATGATGCCAAGAGACTCCTCAAGGCTGATTAGATTATGGAGGAGAATATTGGTATGGTCATCGACGCGCAATGCCGGCATCTGGATATCTCCAGATTTGCGCGCCGTTACGTCGAGTACGCTTTGCGGCACACCTATCATTTTTTTCACCTTAAAATTCACCGTAGACTTCCTTGGAGCTCTGTTGCGCTGGGGAGAGATCGCTGTGGATCGATATGTGGAAGAATATCTTCCAGAATGTTTGCACCAAGATGCACCGGTGGCTCCGAATACATGTGGTACAAATGAAGCAAATGATGAACCTCCGTAGTTTCTCGAGCCCACCGTCATAAACTCACGAAATACATAGGCAAGATCGTAATGAAATGAAAGCGCAAGCAAGATGAAGCAGCTATCAAGCATTAGCATCTCCAGAAAACTTTGGGGATCCATGCTGTAAAGGCCCCCATTTGGGTTTGGGTCGGCCTCTGAGCAAGGGCGGCCCAACACGTCAAAAAGGGGGAGGGAGTCTCCCGATTGAAATGCCCTCCCTCCCCTGTTTTCGAATCCTTCTCCCCTCCTCCCGAATCCATTGGAAGGGAGGTTATAGGGTGATAAAACCCTACCATATCAGGCTAGGATCCCCTCCCTTCTCTTCCTAGGGCATCAGCCGAGAGGTTTCCACACACAAAAAAAAAAGAGAAGGGAGATTGGAGTTCTACCTTGCCGCAGGAGGGATCGGACCGTTCGCCGTCAATCCGATCGGGAGGACCTCGCCGGAGGCAAGGTGAGCACCTTCTCCTCCTCCTCTATCGTCTTTGGCCATTACCTCTTGGGGATTGTAGCCGGGAAGCCGCTGGACTGAATGGGGAAAGCCGAACCCTATTCGGCCTTCTCCTCTTCCGCTCCGGCCAGCCGTCGCCGGGCGTGGCACCGCCGGCACGCCACAGGCCGACGACCATGGAGCGTCGCCAGCCGTGGGCCACCTACTGCCGAACCCCCTTCTCCCCTTTCCGTCGGGAAGAAGGAAGAAGAGGGAAAGAGAAAGGGTCTTTCCAATTCCCTTTCTCTTATTATATTTCCCTCTCTCTCTAGTTGGGTTCTTTCTCTACACATGGATCTGGGGAGAGCATTGCTTTGTGGACTCTAGAAAGTCCTGGGATGTTAGATCTTAGAGGACCCTTTAGAGGAATCAAACAGGGGTCCTAGATTATCATATATCTTTGATAAATTTTAATGATGATTTGGTTCTGTAGGGCGACAATCTATTGGACGAGAGGACGCTGAGCGGAGTCCTGCGCATTCCGGTTCATAGATCGCCGTGAGGGCGGGTGATTAGTTGTCTGAGTTTTCAACAAAGGGTAAGAATCCTTGTACGCCAATCCTACATGATAAAAATATTTTTGCATTATATATGTTTGATATGCTATGATCCAGACAAAGCAAAAATAGTTTTATATTTAATTATATTTTGATCGTGTTGACTTGAGATTGGTAGTATGATGGATGCATGTATGTGTATAATTTATACCTGCATAATTGAATTTATGAATGTAGTGGTATGGACTAACCATGTTATATCGATTGCCCTGTCACGGGCCGGAAACGTGACCATGGTTAGTCTAGGCCGGATATAAGATGGAAAAAAGAAATTGATGTGTGTATGTGAATTGGTTAAATGAGTAGGGACTTTGGGCTTATCTCGTTAGTATTGATTACCCATCACAGGCTAAAAAATGTGATATTATCGATTGCCCCGTCACAGGCTGGAAATGGGATACCATCGATTGCCCCATCACAGGCTGGAAATGTGATACCATCGATTGTCCCGTCACAGGCCGGAAATGTGATACTATCGATTGCCCCGTCACGGGCTGGAAACGTGACTGGGATGTAGCCCAAAGTCGGAAAGATAATTGATCCGGATCAAGTTAACATAGAATAGAAAGAAAAAGCATTGAAAACAGTCATAATAATTTATAAGCTATTATATACTATATCATTCTTATGTGGCTGGACTTTCATTGATGTTTGATGTATAATTATGGACTTTCATTGATGTTTGATGTACATAATTATATTGATTATTTGAGTTTTTTGGAAACTGTTTATGATTTCATGAAATGTGCATCGATTGGTCGTAGTTTTCAAATTCATATTATTATTGTATTGGTATGGATGTGTAGGGATTCTTACTGGGCTGTAAAGCTCACCCCTTCTTCTTCTTTTTCTTTATCAGAGTTGCAGGATGCATAGATTTGGATAGGATGGGCGCAGAGTGTGAGTACCAGAGTCATTAGTTAGTTAGTTTGTTTATTCTTCTTTGATGTCGATGAATATTTGAAGATCTTGTAATCGAACTAATTTGTTTATTTGGACATGTCAGATTTGTCTATTTGAATTATTAAATTAATTATGGATTTATTGGAAATTTTGTTAATCATAGGCCTTGCATGATCTTTAGGGCACTGCTCTAGAGCTCATGCGGCCGGTCACGTCCTAAACTCGGGTGCTGGGTTCGGGGCGTGACACATGCCGAGGTAGTCTGTCCCATAACGCTTACGATAAAACTTCAAAGCATCTTCTTCCCTCTCCTTCATCTTAGCGAGGAATTTACCGAGGTCTCGTTTGTAAGTATCGCCGATTACATGTCTCACACACCACAGCTTGTACTCATCTGTGAGGCTGAAATAATTATCCCCCGTCTCCCGGTGGTAGGGCCCGATGGCCACCGCCGCCCTTGGCTCGTAAAGCTTCTTGCCACGGTCCTCGGCGCGTGCAGGAACTGTGCTGATGCTTTTGGATGATGCAGTGTAATTTTAAGGCTTTTGAAGGATGACATCGATTCTATCCTGCATTTTTTTCACCCAAACGTCCGTTGCTTCGTCCCTTCGGCTTGCATTTGCTCCGATATCGCCAGGGGAAGGGCCGCCTGCTGCACTGGAGTTATCACTACACAAAAAAAAACAATTACTGACTCTTATTTGCCGACGCTTATTCCAAGCGTCGGCAAAAATTTTTTCCCGTCAACATTTGCCGACGCTTTTTAAAAGCATCGGCTAATGACGACGCTTAAAAGCGTCGTTGAAGTTAATATGTAATTGACGACACTTTTAACGACGCTTTTTAGCGTTGTTAAATAATGACGCTTAAAAGCATCGTTAAAGGCGTCATCGAAAGCCAAAAAACCACCTCATTTTAGTCCCACATCGGCGGTCTGAAAAAAACTGTTTATATAGCCAAATCCAACCACTCCGTACGGATGGAATGAAGTTACCGATCGGGGAGGTTGTTTGTATTTCTAAATTGAGGAGAAGATGCAGACTGCAAATGGTAACTTTCTTGGCAAGTGGTAATTTGCGATGCTTTAAAACGTCGGTAATTCGCGACGCTTTAAAGTGTCGGCAAAGAGCGACGCTTAAAAGCGTCGCTAAATTAGAATTAGCGACACTTTTGAAACCGTCGGAAAATATTTTTTCCACTGTAGCATAGGCGACGCTTTACCGACATTTTGAAAAGCGTCGGGATGGTTTCTACCGACGCTTAAAAGCGTCGCTAATAGCCAAAACAAGCGTCGCTAACGTCCAAGTTTTTTGTAGTGTATCCTCTCCTTCAACAGCGCTGATGGTTTTGCTCGCTTCCATGGTCTCCACCTTCTCCTTTCCTTTGGCCTCCTCGGAGGAAAAAAGTGCAACATATCCCCCATCCATCGCGCCTATGCTGTAAGAAGGTTGGAGATGCTATTAGCTCTAGCTGGGAAAATAATAGATAAAGGGCCAGAGACGCACATATCAGCTCGCTGGCATGATAATATGTGAAGGGGGAGAGATAGCATGCAAGCAAGCATATATATATATATATATGGCAACATAAGGCATCGGAGCAATGAATATGCTTTCATCCCAGCCAAGCAAGCATATAGTTTTAATTAGCTGGCTTAATTTCATCCCACACAAGCAAGCATATATGGTAACATAAGTCATCTGAGCATTGAATACATATTGTGCTACTAAATCCAGTGTGATGATCTAATGACGAAGAGAACGTTAATCGATCTGCTATGATGGAAGATCATCACATATTTAATTGAGGCGCCGGGCACTGGTCTCCTCCGCTCGATAGTCTGCTAGAAGTCTACTTGCTGGAAAGTTTCTGGCGGGGACCCTCCAATACCTAAGTTAGAATAATGAGGCAACAGTGTAGAAGAGAGAGATCTCAAAGTGGTCTCTGTGAGTAATTGTGAGCGCTTATTCTACGTGTACCTTAAGTTTTCTGCGTTGCCCCTTTTATATAGGAAAGCCAGTTTTGTCGTTACCTAGGGCGATGTAACATGCAATGATGCCAGGCAGCAGTCAGTGGTACGGCCATGGTGCGGGTCAGTCCATGTGGGCAAAGTGCGACACAGGTCTAATACGGGATATAGGGCTGCCACAATTGCAAATTGCGAGAGTTATCGATTGTTAGGGCTATCAGCCATGGTCGACGCGTACTGATGGTTCTCCTCGGCTGGCGACTCTTCGATTGGAGTCAAAGTGGTACCTTAGCTCATGTCCGGGGTCATAGAGGTCAGTCTGGCCTGAGATCGAGGTGTTCTATATTTTTTCTAATCAATGAAAACATACTTATGATGCTTGCATAAAAAATTAGCATAATATAATAATATTAATTTGTTGTAAATTATGCTAGTGGGCTAACTAAGTGAAACCGTGCTTAGGGGACCATTAGTTGTTGTGAGATAAGGACCGGGCTAGACCTGACCAAGGTTCGGTTCTAACCGGGGAACCGGACCGGAACCGAACCGGTGAACCGGACCGGAATCAGAACCATGTCTCACGGTTCTTAACCGAACCGGAACCTTAAGGAATACGGTTCGGTTAAGGTTTCAGGTTTGATGGAACCGGAACCGAAATCGGAACCGGTGGTTCGGTTCCGGTTCGAACCGAAAAAGACTATTTTACCCCTCCTAACAACTAAAAACGGCTAGTTTGAGGGGCATTTTGGGAAACGAAAATTATCCCCAACACTATATATACCTCTCCAAATCAATTTTTTCACCACACCACTCAATAACTCAATCTTCCAATTTCTCTCAATTTTTCGCTCTCTCAATTATTCAATCTATTCCAATTCTCTACACATTTCATAACCTTCCCATATTTTCATTTTTCCCAATCCAATTATCAAAAATGTCTTCCCCCTGCTCAAATAAAGGCAAGAAAATATATGTTCCAAACTCAAATTCTTGGGATCCAAATTACCGACCCCCCCTCTATTGATGAGTAAATAATAAAATGAGGTACAAATTATCATTTTTTATTAATTACACAATTTATTTGTATTTAAATTTTTTTTCAAATTAATTACACAATCTATTTTTTTTCAAAATTTTATAACCGGAACCGGAACCGTCTAGAACCGGAACCGGAATCGAACCGACTATTTTCAGTTCCGGTTAAGGTTCTAGGTTTTTGTGGAACCGGAACCGGCGGTTCCATAACCGAAATCAGCGGTTCCGGAACCGTGGTCAGGTCTAGACCGGGCTCGAGAAATCTCTCGTTCGCTCTCTCGCTCTCTCTCCTCTCCAAACCACAAGGCAAACAAGTTAAAACTGGCGGAACTTTACCTAACGCGGGCGCCTAAGCTTCAGCCAACACAAAGCGGCACATCAGCATGGTGAATTTCCTCACCAACAATAGACGGATTTACCGATTGCCGTCCTGCACACTCTCCATCTGCGTGCATCCAAGGAGATCGGTGGGGTCGCGCCCGGTCCCTCCTGAGAGATCGTGCCAGCTATTTTGAATGCGCTTAGCCAGTAATAGGGAATAATTAATAACCATTTTAAATCAATAATATCTTACAGAAATAAGGTTAAATACTGCATCATTAGTTCCAGCATCAGTTACAACAGAAAAACTGTAAGTAGTTAGGTACACGGCTTAAAAAGTTCCACTTGCAAGCTTAATTTACATTAAGGGGGAGAATTCACACAAGTAACTACCACCACAATTATTACACCAAAAGAAGATGAAAAATACTTCGTCTCCCCCGATGGAGGGAGGATCCCTGAAATCTAGGGGAGAGACATCAGACAGCTTACAATGCATACAACACAGGAAAGAACATTACATCTGAGACAAGTGGGACGGATCATACGCGATGGATTACATACATGCACCATTTATTCAGAATAACATCAGACGCTGCTCCTAGCTAGCAGCGGTGCCATTCAACTTTGATAGAAGCCGATGATGGCGTACATGGTCTCGATGAGGGTGAGAACTGACAGAGCGATACCGGCAACAAACGAGATGCTCAGCCATACATTGGAGCAATAACGTTGCTTCGCATTGGCATACAGTTGGCGCCACTTGCTGTCGCAACAACGATTCACCTCCTCGTATACCCTAGCCAAGTAACCCGGCGTCTTACAAGGATCGATCACATTATGTAATTGCCTGAAGAGAGCGACCACCTCCGCAGGGCTGCTCAATCTGTGCTCCAACACCCTCCTAGTCTCAAGCAGCTCCACGTCTTCTTCTCCCCGCACGATGTGATGCAAGAATGCGACGTAGGCTGTGATGTGCGAGTGGCTTTTAGACTCCTCAAAGCTGATTAGATTATGGAGGAGAATATTGGTATGGTCTTCGACGCGCAAGACCGGCATCTGGATATCTCCAGATTTGCACGTCGTTACGTCAAGTACGCTTTGCGGCACACCTTCCATTTTTTCACCTTAAAATTCACCGCAGACTTTTGTTGGAGCTTTGTTGCGCTGGGGAGAGATCGCGGTGGATCGATAAATGGAAGAATATCTCCAAGCAAGCTTCGACCAGGATGCACCGGTGGCTTCAAATACATGTGGTACAAATCAAGCAGATGATCAACCTCCGTAGTTTCTGTGTCTTGCGAACTGTTCCCTCCTAAATCGAGAAAACTAAAAAACTCGAAAGCAACTTTTCTGATTGAGCCGTTGCCTTCAGTGCCTCCATTCTGCATCTTTTTTGTTGGGTCAATATCATTTTTCATCTTGAAAACATCCTCAAGGATAAAGAAAGGGATTTGGTTGTTGAGCAACAGCAAGTCAGTCTTGACAAGTTCCGATGCCTCCACTATATCACGTGGTGCCCATGTTATATCGCCTAAGCCAAACAGAATAGGGATTACCTTGGCAATATCGTAACGCAATGAAAGCGCAAACAAGATGAAGCAGCTATCAAGCATTAGCATCTCCAGGAAACTTTGGGAATCCATGCGGAAGTTATAGCCTGTCCCATAATGCTTACGATAAAACTTCACAGCATCTTCTTCCCTCTCCTTCATCTTACCGACGAATTTGCGGAGGAATTCGCCGATCACTTCTTCTTCTTCTTCTTTTAACTTTTGGTGAAAGACGATCACTTCTTCTTTTTTCTTTTTTGCTAAAACGATCACTTCTTTCACACACCACAGTTTGTGTTCATCTGTGATTCTGAAATAATTATTCTCCGCCTTCCGGTGGTAGGGGCCGATGGCCACCGCCCTTGGCTCGTAAAGCTTCTTGTCACGGTCCTCAGTGCTTGCAGGAGCTGTGCTGATGCTTTTGGATGCAGTGTAACTAGGTGGCTTCTGAAGGACGACTTTGATTTTATCCAGCATTTTTTCGGCCCAAACGTCCGTTGCTAGGATATCGCCAGGGGAAAGGCCGCCTGCTGCACTGGGGTTACGCTCCCCTCCAACAGAACTGATGGTTTTGCTCACTTCCATGGTCTCCACCTTCTCCTTTCCTTTGGTCTTCTCGGAGGAGTCCATCGCGCCTTTGCTGTAAGAAGGACAGAAATGATATTAGCTCTAGCTGGGAAAATAATGGATGAAGGGAGAGCCGCACATATTAGCTGGCTGGGATGAAAGCATGTGAAGGGAGAGCCACACAGCACAAGCAAGCATATATGGTAACATAAGTCATCGGAGTACTGAATACATATTGTGCCGCTACAATCCGGTCTGAGGATGTTGATCTGCTATGATGGAAGATGAAGTACCGATGAAGAGGCCTCTAAAGTTCTAAAGAACAGAACATGTAGAAAGACCAAGGAGAAGAGGAAGTAGAGTGCTCATAGTTTGTGTTCGTCCATACGGTCGTGAGTCTTTTCTTATAGATAAGAAGTACCGGTCCCACGGGAGCGAGACTCCAAAATTTAGAATCCAACTTGGAGCTGATTCCTTATTTTCCTTTTTTAGATTGATCCAAAAAAATAAGTCCAATTGAAACTGGTCCCTCCTATACTATATGTCGGCTTACGATTGGCAAATCCAATTTTAGTCACATCATATGTGAATCACGTTTTCTAAATAAAGGTCAAGGAGCGACCAAATATAGCAATAATTCTTGTTGATGTGCCCTTATATTTTTTTGGCAACAAGTTTAGACGCTCCATTATTTGAAGAGCAATGATAGGAAAACTCAAAAAATTTACTCAAAAACAAGACACTTAAACGTTTCACACCAACCACATTATTCCATTAAATGGCACGCTTCATGGTGAAAATATTGGTTGAACCAAATCTACCAGCTCAAAACCAACATAATTACAAAGGAGCACACATAAATATATCTATATTGCGCTCTTTTTTTTCTATTTCTTCTTTTGTCAAGATCTGTATTGCTTAGAGGTCAAATTATGGTGCATTTTTTATTATTAGATTAATATTCTACTGCTGAAATGATCAATCTGATCCAATCAATAATTTTTTCGAGGTTCATCACGTCAAATAGCGCTGGTATGTCAACAAATGAAGTTGAGAGGGGGGTCCGTCTCCATAATAACCCTTGTAACGTTATTTGCTACATTTATGAGGCCAAGTGAACAATAATTTACAATGAACAAATATTTTTCCTTGGTGGGGCCAGGCGCTCTCGTCTCGTTGTTCCTTCTATTTATGAAGGCTGACCCACCAGAGTTAGACAAAAGCACAAAATAACAGTGCCACGTCATCGGATGCATGCGCCGGAATCTCGATTCGGCTGGAATCATATCTTCCATCCTTCGTACCAGGGACCGGAAGAATGGACAAAGATCGCTTCTTTCGGAGACGTCCATGGCATGCCGACACTAGGTCTAACTTCTCAAGTCCCACCATTGTGGATAGATATCATATTTGGATGGGCGCCACACAGTCTATCTTGAAAATGAATGGCTATCAACCATCATATTGGCATGTAAAAATACAAGTTGTTATGTCACCCACATGAGTTGACAGAGAGGTCCACCATGATAGCCCTTTTAACGTTGTGTTCTATTTATAAGACTAAGATAATGACCGATAACTTTTCTGAGCCGACACAAGCTGCCCAAGTTATATACTACACCACATGCATATACATCACATGACCGCTACACCAAGGCAATCACAAATATTTATCTCTGGATATCAATTATTGAGATGAGTACTTGATTTATGATCCAAAAAAAAGCAAGTGTTTGGCATGGTGTACCGCTGCGTGATGCACGTGTTGTAGAATTAAATTTTCAGCACAAAAAAACAATTCTACGTTCATGGCATGCCAGCACCATTGATCTAACTCCACACATCCTACTATTTTGGAGATGTGTCTCCGCTTGTCCAAATCCTTAGGTCCCACGTCAGTAATGGAAACAAAAAGAAAAACTGGCGCTTTTGCATTAGAACATATTGATCCATCAAGTGGGGGACATAAAACGTTCATTAGATACCAATCACTTGCCAGTTATCTAGTTTTGACATTTGGGTAATATATGCTGAAGTAACAATGTATAATTTGCCTGATCTACTAAGCTGGCATCCAGCTTGGCACTAAAATTAACACCTCTTCCTCTTCCTCTTCTCTTCGCTAGGTTTGGCAGCGGCATCAGTTTTTTTTTTCTCTCAATTTTTATCTTCCTTAGAGGAATAGGGGTGTTAATTTTATGATCATGTTGCACGTCACCTCAATATGCCATGTAAATAGCATATAGACTTAATAAATTTCTTATATAGCTTTTATATATTACTCTAGCGTTGCTTTGACGAGTTGGAATTCTCTACCGCGCCATATAGGGCTTGTTAAGAGATGGCCAACAACTATCTCACGTATGGTCTTGCTGGAACTTAGCCCTCAATTCGATGAGGTTGATGTCCCTAATTTGTCCCGATCCTTTTTCTCATATTAAGAATAGTCTTAATTAATACTTCCGCCTGATTAATTTGATGCACTCTATCCCCTCTGGTTTCGTGATTGTCATCTCCTTCTCATATGGGAAGAGATTAGAATCAATCTTTCAGATAACCAAGTTTTAATGTTCGCATTAAGCTGGATCTGAGGAATAACTAATATGCTTTGAAACAGAGTTGCTGCATGGATGTCAAACCCTTTTGGGCCTTAAGAAGAAGATAATTAACTATGATTACGATAATGTCATTATTAGAGTAAAATATCACCTTTTTGACAAATTTGCCCATTCCTTTGTAAATCTCTAAATTTAGTTTTCTTTGGTTCTAGATAGCTGTATTATTTGATTAATTATGAGTTATTATGGTGCGATGAATTATTGCTGCATAATTGCATTATATGTATAATTATCTAAAGGCTAGGAATGCATGCCCAACAGTGAAATTTCATATATATGTCGTTTGAAGGGGAGCATGATGAATTATGTTGATTCAATAGGAGAAAAATAGGTCATTTTCTTTTTGAAAATAAAAAATTTCTAAAAAGAAATTTTTAGCTTCTATGCAGCTTCGGTTCGAAAAAGAAACCGAGTTTCAAACTAGGCTACGGCTAAAATTTTCTTTTAAAATTCTGACTTGAGTCTGAGCTCGAGCTTGGTTGAAGATTAGCTTCTAGTTTGAGCTCCAACACAAATGAGATAGAGGGAGCATGGAGGAGAGAAGAGATAGAGGAAAGAGAGATTGGGAAGGAGAGAGGGGGAATAGAGATTAGGAGGGAGAGAGGGGGAGCATAGACCATTTTAGGCCAGGCCGAGCACTAGCCCAAGCTTGGCCTGAAATTTTTTTCGGCCGAGCCCGATTCATACATTCTCACGCCTAGTCCAAGGCCTGAGCTGAAGCTTACCTTGGCCGATAGGACTCAGGTGGTTCGGGCCCATTTCTAGCCTTAAATCTAGTGGTCTTTATTGCATAGGACCATCAAATGGTCTAGTGGGCATCCCTCAACACAAATAACTTTGATCATGTTAGTGTTGACATGCCACCAACAACATGACCTCTCTGTTGCAGCATTAAAAGTAGAGAATAAGGCTTGATTTAAGGCTTAGGTTTAATATGGACTTGTCATAATTACTGTTCCCTATGGTATCTTTGTGGTTAAAATTTATTATCTATATTCTCATTCTTAGATCTACATACAAGCCTGTGAAATCGCCTTTAGTGTTGTTTCAGATGTGATTCTTTTTCTTTTACATATTTCAAAACAACTCTATGTTTTGAGATTCCAACCTAGTTAACGGTGATGTGAACGTACACTTAAAAGAAAAGTGACAAATAAGTCACAAGCACACTTTCTTCTTAGAAAAGTGACAAATACACTTAAAAGAAGTACACGTTTTGGGCATATCCGTTCGAACACAAATACATTGAAAAAAAATAAATGTAACATATCCCGGAATACACTCGGGGCAAGCATACAATCTGTCCAAAATATATGATCAGATAGATAAGCTAGAAAAAAGGCCACCCAATTCGCAACTCCATTTGCTTCACGGTAGAAGTCCCGTGCAACAAAATAGGTACCCCCTCTCATCTGGCTCTAGATTATTGTAGCACGAGAAGTGCACCCACCATTCTATCTTGCTTCTGAATCCAAACAATCACCATAGTAAAGTCACCCTCAACTAAAAACAAATACACTTCACAAGTAAATCAACAAGTGAGATACAGAGATGATCAATCCTATTAGTTATTCTGATAATAGCTATTATTCCTGCTAGTGGCATCATCTATTGGTGATAACAACAAAAGACAGTATAATAGGTATTTATGAAGGTGAGAACGAAGGGAATGGCAGCAATTACCAACATGGTCAGCCATGGATTTCGGAAACAATCAAGCTTCATATCGGCATACAAATAATGCAAATGCTTTCTTCTTTCTAAGCAAAATGTTGCCATGGCGTATTATGATAATTCAGAGACATCAGATAGATAATCTGCCATTTCAGGCAAAGTTAAAACAGTAAAAAAAATAGAAAAAAAGGGAGAGGAAGAAACCTTATGGAACTTACTTTACAAAACAAAAATTAGTGATAACAAGAATAGCTGGTCATTATTTTGCAATGTAAGTATTTATCTTACTGATTTTTTTTTCAAATTTGAATTTTAATATTAAATATTAAAAATTTACATAAATGATCATTTCAGAAAATTAAAGACTATTATTCCTCAGTTATTGTCACTTATTTTGTTATACTGGATAAAAGCAACTAAATTAACAACAAATATTTAATTCCCAAATGAACCTAGTTCAAGTTCAACTGGACAAATAGAACCATTATTTTGGTTATATTGGAGAGCAGGAAAAAAAAATTAAGATTTGGGGAATGACTCTCATTTGGTGATGTTGATGTCATCGAAACCTTGAACAATGCCCCCTAATGAGAACTTTCCAAATGCATTGCTTGCTCTTAGGTTTGGAAACACATCTAAGAGCTGCCCTGTAAACAGAATTTACAAGGTATTGACTTACAGAAGATGGAAATATTCATCCAATTGCTAACTTCCACAACAAAACCTAAGCAAATAAATGATGGGAATTTAAATCAATAAAGAAGGCATCTAATGTCTGTATCCAATGCTCCTATCTTAAGAATCATCTTGCATGGCTAGAATCAGATTCATGTTAGATGACACCAAATTTGCAAATTTTCTTCAATCAAGTTGTTCTACGATCTTCGCAACCTTCAGCCTTTGATGGCAACTCACATGCGGACTACATATTAATCTTGTAACAAGATTAAACCACAACAGCATCAACCCACCTGATTCCCTTCACGAAAACAATCTAACTCAGCCACGTGTGATAATTAAAAACAGCTAGCCGCTTGTCCTTTTTAGAGAAAAGATTGGGGAAGCCCAATAACAATCATTATCGTAGTATTCAAATTCCATTGTGATCCAATTCTGATTTCAATTTCAATTATGGACTAAATACATCAAAAAAATATAGCTATTTTGATCCTCGCTCCGATTCTAATGCTATATATTTATTAGAAAACTAAATAAAGTTCGTAAGAACTTGCTCAGTATGAAATTCCAAGTGCCATGTGAATAATTATGAAACACACAAGTAATAAATGATAAATCAAAAGAGTGACTGATGCTCAGTCTATACTACTTCAGCTATTGATACAGCTATGTTATACTATGATAAATCAAATGAGTGACCCCTAGCTACCTAGTGTCCTCTTCCATCAATTAGGCCCCATTTGGCAGAGCTTTTGGAGGGCCAAAACGCACTTTCTCGCCCTCCAAAATCACTTTTAGATAAAATTGAGGTGTTTGGTAAAAATTTCGGAAAGCTGTTTTAGCTTTGCCAGAAAGCTAAAACAGTTTTTTGGTCTTGGAGCTTCTTTAAAATAGCACTTTTGGGCCCCGTCGAGAAGATGTTTTGAGTTATAAATTTTTTTTTCTTTTTTGACCAAAATACCTATAATAAAATATAATAATTACAAAAAATTTCTATTTATAATCATGAAAATGTGCAGGAGTCCCAATATTTTATACCTTTATGCTATTAATTATAATATTTTATACCTTTACTATTGTATTATACTATAAATATAATATTATATTACATTATATCATAATACATTGATATGTTATGTTAAATAATTTAATATTATATTAAATTATTATGTTATAGTATATAATATTATATTACTATATTATATTACATTACAGTAATATTATACTATATCGTATATTTATGTATTAATATATATTATATTTTATTATGCTTTGTTGTATAATACTATACAATATTTTTTATGGTCATTTTGTCGTACCAAAAGTGCTTTCTTAGTTTGTTTACCAAACACATGTTAAAGTTCCACAGCACTTTAAAAATTTAGTTACCAAACGGTAAATATTTTTTTTATAAAAGTTCTATTTCAGAAAGCTGTATTTTCAATAGCTCTATTTTCAAAAGCTCTACTGCCAACGGCTGTGCCAAACACGGCCTTAAATCCTAAAAAAGGCTAGGTCTACAAAAGTTGCCTCCATGGCATGCCAACACTTGGTCTAACTTCTCATGTCCCACTATTGTGGATAGATATCATATTTGGATGGGCGCTGCATCGTCTATCTTAAAAATGAATGGCTATCATCCATCATATTGGCATGTAAAAATACAAGTTGTTATGTCAAACAAATGAGTTGACAGAGGGGTCCACCATGATAACCCTTTTAACATTGTGTTCTATTTATAGGACTAAGACAATGATCGATAACTTTTTTGAGCCCACACAAGCTGCCCAAATTATATCCTACACCACATGCATATACATCACATGACCGGTACACCACGACAATCACAAATATTTATCCCTAGATATCAATTATTGAGATGAGTACTTGATTTATGATCCAAAAAAATAAGTGCCACTACAAAAGAAATAGTATTTCCCGGCGCTTTCCAGAGCTTTTACCGACGCTTATAAGCGTCAGTACTTTCTAATCCAACGCGTCCAAAAGCGTCACGAAACTGTCGGGCAGGTGGGCGTGGATAATTTTCGTTCCGACGCTTTTCGCCTGCGTCGGCATTACCTTACCTTTACCGACGCTTTAAAGCGTCGGCAAAGGCTTTATATCCGACGATTTTAAGCGTCGGCAAAGGATTTATGCGTCGGTGTGCATGTGCCTGGATAGTGTTAGTGCCGGGATTACCGACGCTTTTATGCGTCGGCATTATCTTACCTTTACCGACGCTTTAAAGCGTCGGCAAAGGCTTTATATCCGATTACCTTTACCGACGCTTGAAAGCGTCGGCAAAGGCTTAAAATCTTCTTATGCGCCTGTGCCGGGATAGTGTTATTGCCAACGCTTTTAAGCGTCGGCAATAGAGATTTTTTTTAAAAAAAAAATCATAAAAAGAAATGTGAAACCTGTATACAAATTTATAAAACAAATTTTTCCAGCACAGCAAACACACAACCTATTATCCCATCACAAAAGTCACATCACAAACAAAATTTTTTATTAAAAGCTAATCATATTATCATATTTGATTACATTGTACTTTAAAAATATTAAAAACATACATAGCAAATTCCTAAATAAACAGTCTACGAGGTCTCAAGGGTCGACGGCATCATCATCTCTACGAGTAGAAGTATCAGCAATCACAACAAGTCCATCCAAATCAAGTTTCAAGGCTGTCTCTTCAGCTTGCTTAAACTGATGCATATGAACATAAGAGAGCATCAGTCAGTTAAAAAATGAGAAGAATGAAAATTTGAAATCAATAAACAGGGTAAAAATGGCTCACAATAGATACTGCATTTATTCAAGAGGTATTTGTAGATACATATAGACAATAAGCACCTGTTCTGGAGTTTCAATTTTGTCCCTTCCACTGCAGATCATATCAAATCCACCCTATTTTCATATCAAAACCACAAAATTGAAGTCAAATAACTTACTTCCAAAAAAAAATAAAAAAAGATGCAATTATAAACTACATAAAGGTCATTACTGTTTAAGTAAATGCTTGCATGAAACAAGTGTGCAAGGAATCAACGTACTGGGTGCTACCTGGCTAAATATTTGTATGCATAGGCCACCAACTAGACTGTAACTCAACAGTCAAACAGCTGATTAGCATTCATAGCATGATAGCACATGGTGTTGTATCAACAGAACCACTAGCACAAATAGGCATGAACAAATATGGAGCACCACCACAATTACCGTTATGGAATGTTAAGATGAGCAAATTTTATCCGAGGACTATGTTGAATAATGCAAGAGTACATTTGTTTCTGATACTCCGTAGTTTTACCTTGATTACAAATACATCATGTCTTTCCATATACACTTTAATAGTTTAGTTTCCGTGCTGCCTTCTCAAAGAATTTTACGTTCAAACAATAACTTTCGCAATCTAGAAGTGAATATTTTCCCTTCCTCTCCAACCAATGTATGTTACTTTTCATTTCAATAAAAGCACCCAATAATTCACACTTCTTCGATGTTTATTATCTAGCCCCTTTGGTTTTCACAGCAATACTCACATGTCATGCCAACTTAAAACAATCATGGCCAGTCCCAATCATGATAAGAAAGGTAAAAGTTTGCCATTAGGTTCACAGCCAGTTGTTAAAAAAAAAAAAAATCCAAACTATCAAATGGATCCAAATTTGATATTCACAACTGCAAGTGCATCACTTGTTTTATCTAAAGGTAGTGCTAAATAGAAATGCGTGGAAAAAGAGGATTAAATAGAAATGCTTGCAAGTGCATCACCAATCATTATGAACCATCACCAAGCTTATTGGAGGCAACTGAGCCTCACAGTGTCAAACCAACAACAGGGAGCAAATCTATTGTATTTTATTGGCATCATAATACTTAGGTACAATATTTAGGCACAATGGCATTCCTTACAAACCATAAGCTTTACTTTGCACAGACTAATCCTCTTTTTTTTTTCTTCAGTTTTTTTCTCTATTTAAACTTACAGATTCTGGACAACAGTAACAAAAAAAGCTAAACATCTATTAAAAAGCAAGCAAGAAAGAAAGACCACGAATACTCCTATCCAAAACTAGGTTAGAAAAATCAGCATCATCATTCCTCAAACATATTTTTTCCCATAAGATTATTGTCTAATCAAGGTAAGCACGTGTGAATAGTATATTAATGTGAAATTCAAGAGAGAGAAGAGGGAAAACGGTCTATAAACCCTGTAGCATAGAAAGATGCGGTTGGTTAATCCAGAACTATTAGGGCGAGCCAGATACCTGATTTCTATAAGGATAGATGTACTCTGAAGTGAGCTCCATGTATTTGCATTTCATGATCCCTGCTGGACCTCCCTTGAATCCGTACAGCGTGCTCCCCTTGGCTCGATCCTGCAAGTAATCTACCATGACGACAAAAAAGATGAGGAAACCAAGAAATTAATCCATCACACAATCAACCAAAAGCACACCAAAAAAAAAATCATCCATGACCACAAAAGGATATAGAAAGAAATCAATCAATCAATAAGGGGTAAAAATCCAAAAGAAACAATGAAACGAAGCGCTCACCAAAGATCCCAGAGATGACATTGTGCCCACCGGGAGCCTGGCCTCCAGAGAGCACCACTCCGACCTTAAGACTCCCAGCCATCTCCGAAGGAGCGGAACCCGTCGGAACTAGCGTGGCGGAGGGCTGGCCGAAAAGATTAGGAAACAGCTTCTTGATCTCATCTGCAATCGATATCGTCACAAGCATGACAATCAAAACACAGACCATCATTGGCCTCAGATCGATCGATATAGATCTCAATCAAGTCATAAGGGGGAGAGAGAAAACAGGGGAGACAGATACCGGGGTTCCCGGCGGCGGAGCTCAGAGGGCCGTCCACGATCTTGAAGGGTCCCCTAACGACGGAGGGGAGGGGGAGGGAGTGGTTAAGGCGGCTAGTCTGCACCTCGCTGTACACCGCCGCGAGGCGGCCGGGCGACGGCCCCTTGCCGCCGTTGGCGAGGATGGAGTTCGCAGCCATCCGCGGAGATCGAGAAAGATGATGAGATGAGAGCAAGCGACGGAGAAGATATATCACTTTGTATAGTGTGCTTACGGTCCTTTTATAGCAGGGGGAGAGGGAGCAGGGTGGGATCGGTTAGGGTTATCGTCACGGAGTTATCCGACGTTATATGATCAGGATTCAGGGGGTGAGGGAGAAAGTCTAGGGCTCAAGCCTCGAGCTATGAACCACCAGTTATATGAGCGGAGGTGAGGCAACGCTCGATCTATGAACCGGAGAGGAGGGAGGAGGCTTGAGGGAGAATCGGGAGGCGGAGAGGCGGAAATGCTAGGGCTCGATCGGGTGGGTACTCAGGGAGGCGGAGAGGCGGAAAAGGATTCCAGGCTAGGGATCGATCGGGAGAGGAGGAAGCTACCGACGCTTCTTTGAAGCGTGAGGATATGTGGCGCTTGGGGTATTTTTTTCCGATGCTAGTGAATAGCGTCGGCAAAAAAGGGTCGGCTTTTCCCACATTTCCTGTAGTGTGCTTGGCATGGTGCACCGCTACGTGATGCACATGGTGTAGACAGGGCCGGCTCGAGCCTTAGGCGACTGAGGCGGTCGCCTAAGGCCTCCGGCCCAAGGAAGGCCCCGCTCTGCCACCCACTGCCCAGTTTTTTTTTTTTTCTGTTTAACGCTGCACAGCTTCACATCCGAAAGCTACCGGCTATCGCTTGGCTACGCCGCTACAGTGCGTCCCCGACGACAGACAGGCTACGGGCTATAGGTGGCTGAGGTGAGGTAAGGCGGGCGACGGCTACGATAAACAACGGACATTCCCTCCCCCCTTCTCTCCCCCCTTCTCTGCCGGTGCTTTTTTTTTGCTGAACCTTCTCGGCTTCTTTAGTTCTCCTCTCCCCCCAGACTTCAGTGCTTTTTGCCTTCTTCAGTTCTTCAGTTCTTCGGCGGCTCGACCCTTCCCTTCTCAGCTCGATTGTGACACCGTCGACGGCTTGAGGCTTCTCAAATCTTCAGTTCTTGGGCTGCCCCTGCTTCAAAGTCCGGATCTCCTCTCCAACTCTCCTCGCCTCGGCTCCTCCGACCTCTAGGCTCTGGCCTCCATGGCTCCGCTCTAAAGTCTCATCCTCCTCGGCAGTCGGCTCCTCTCGATCTCGTCAGTGGTCCACGGTCGACCATCCTCCGGCTCCAAGAAGGCAAGAACCCGATGATAAGAAGGCAGTCGGCTCCTCTCGATCTCTCCACAGCTAGCCAGCCACTAACTCTAAGTCGGGCCCGGGAGCATCCAAGTTCCAATGGGATTACGGGAAGCTTCCAATTTTATCGTCGCTGCCCAACTTGTAGAGTTGTAACCTGTAAGTCTTGATTTCTCTTTTTTTTGATTTCCTGTGATCAAGTGCAAGATATAAAAAAGAAAATCCTGATTCTCTTTTCTCTCCTGCCGTTCTATCTGATTTCTTTTATCTGTTTTCTTCTTTACTTCCCTTTCCCTCTCTGGTCTCTCTGTATGGGTTTGATCAGCTGCATCTCTTGTTTTTTGTTGCTGGTCCATGCTCTTGGAATTGTTATATTGCAATCTACTGTTGGCACATCAGATGTTTGTTAATTTGCTGCAGTGATTTGTTCATAGACAATATAGCATTGGTCCAATGCATTTCAGGGCCCAATGCGTTTAGATAGGATTCTTGTGTTATTTTTTTGTTCCTGATTTGAAGTTCTCTACAAAGTAAAATACATATCATTCTCCATTTAGTGTTTGCTTGTTGTTTTTGCCTAACTCATAATTGGTTTTCACATGCAGAGTTGTAGCTGTTGCAACTCAATTCCAACGGTCTTTTATGAAACTTCTATGTGATGCTCAATTTGAAGAACTATCAGCACAAGATTTGCTGTTGATATATGCATTGAACAATGACTATCTCTTGACATTGCCAATCTATGTTGATTGGAAAAAGGCTTCGGAGTCCAATGCAATAATATTTTAGGTAAAGTCATTGGGCTTAATTCTAACCTATGTTTTGGTTGAACAAGGAAATCACGTAATTGTGACATTGTTGTTGAACATATTGGTTGTGTACGTAATTCATTGTTTCGTCCTACTGTTTTGGAAGTATCAGTATCATTAAAAGGTTAAATGCAGCTTGTATCATTTCCTTTGTACCATTCACATATTCAGATTAAGATACAGTTTTCTTTGCTTATTTCCTGCTATGCCGATGTTACTTTTGTTATTGCTTTTAGTTATCACCCAGTGTATGTTTGTTTCTTTTTCTGGTGAAGCTTCCTAATAAACATCCATTATAAAGAACTACTTAGTAATTGTAGCATACATTGAACATCTCAGTCTGGTTTGCAATATATTTATAAACACAGTTTTAAGTTCTATCCAGGGCTCTGAATCTGAAAAGTTGAACTTCTTGGTTTTGCTTGGAGCCAATGCAAAACCTAGGTTGGCTTTGGAGTTTTGGCTTGTAAGACCATATTTAGTTGTATATATGGGCTATTTGTGTTTTTCTCCTTACTCTTCATTTGTTTAAATTCTGAAAAGTACTTCATTATTTTAAATAAATTTTTAAAGCATTTTGCACTTATTAAAATATTTTATCATTTTTTAAAAAAAAGCCTCTCTTAGCGAGTTCGCCTTAGGCCTCCAAATGCATTGGGCCGCCCCTGGGTGTAGAATAAAATTTCCAGCACAAAGAAGCAGTGCTACGTTCGTGGCATGCCAGCAGCATCGATCTAACTCCACGCATCCAACTATTTTGGAGATGTGTCTCCGCTTGTCTAAATCCTCACGTCCCACATCAGCAATGAAACAAAAACAAAAAAAACAAAAACTGGTGCTTTTGCATTAGATCATATTGATCCATCAAGTGGGCGATAGAAAACGTTCATTAGATACCAATCACTTGCCAGTTGCGTGGTTTTGACATTATAGTAATATATGCTGAAGTAACAATGTATAATTTTCCTGATCTACTAAGCTGGCATCCAACTTGGCACTAAAACTAACACCTCTTCCTCTTCCCTAGGTTTGGCAGCGGCATCAGTTTTTTTTTCCCCTCATTTTTTCTCTTCCGTAGAGGAATAGGGGTGTTAATTTTATGATCATGCTGCACGTCACCTCAATATGCCATGTAAATAGCGTATAGACTTAATAAATTTTTTATATAGCTTTTATATATTCCTCCAGAGTTGCTTTGACGAGTTTGGATTCTCTACCACGCCATATAGGGCTTTTTGAGAGATGGCCAACAACTATCTCACGCATAATCTTGCTGGAACTCAGCCCTCGATCCGATGAGGTTGATGTCCCTAATTTTTCCAATCCTTTTTTCTGATATTAAGAATAGTCCTAATTAATACACCAGCGTTGCTTTGACGAGTTTGGATTCTCTACCGCGCCATCTAGGGCTTGTTGAGAGATGGCCAACAACTATCTCACGTATGGTCTTGTTGGAACTCAGCCCTCAATTCGATGAGGTTGATGTCCCTAATTTGTCCCGATCCTTTTTCTAATATTAAGAATAGTCTTAATTAATACTTCCGCCTGATTAATTTGATGTACTCTATCCCCTCTGGTTTCGTGATTGTCATCTCCTTCTCATATGGGAAAAGATTAGAATCAATCTTTCAGATAACCTAGTTTTAATGTTCGCATCAAGTTGGATATGAGGAATAACTCATTTACTGGATGGATGTCGTGCCCTTTTGGGCCTTAAGAAGAAGATAATTAACTATGATTATGATAATTTCATTATTAGAGTAAAATATCACCTTTTTGACAAATTTGCCCATTCTTTTGTAAATTTCTAAATTTAGTTTTCTTTGGTTCTAGATAGCTATATTATTTGATTAATTATAATTTATTATGGTGCGATGAGTTATTGTTGCATAATTGCATTATTTGTATAATTATTCAAAGGCAAGAAATGCATGTCCAACAGTGAATTTTCATATATGCGCCGTTTGAAGGGAAGTATGATGAATTATGTTAATCCAATAGGAGAAAATTAGGTCATTTTCTTTTTGAAAATAAAAAATTTCTAAAAAGAATTTTTTAGCTTTCACGTAGTGTAGCTTTGGTTCGAAAAAGAAACCGAGCTTCAAATTGTGCTGCGGCTAAAAATTTCTTTTAAAATTTTGATCTGACTCTGAGCTCGAGTTTGGTTGAAGACTGATTGGACTGGCCTAAATTAGGCTCGAGCTTCTCCTCTGAGCTCCAACACAAATGAGACAGAGGGGGGGAGAGAGCATGGAGGAGAGAAGAAATATCGGGGAAAGAGAGATTGGGAGGGAGAGAGGGGGAAAGAGATTAGGAGGGAGAGAGGCAGAGCATAGGCCTTTTGATGCCAGGTCAAGCCCTAGCCCAAGCCTGGCCTGACATGTTTTTGGCTGAGCCCGACCCATGCATTCTCGGGCTTGGTTCAAGGCCTGATCTGAAGCTTGCCTGGGTCGACGGGCCTCAGGCTGCTCGGGCCCATTTCTAGCCTTTGATCCAGTGGTCTTTATTGCATAGGACCATCAAATGGTCTAATGGGTGTCCATCAACACAAATAACTTTGATCATGTTAGTGTGGACGTGCCACCAATAACATGAACTTTGTGTTGCAGCATTAAAAGTAGAGAACAAGGCTCTATTTAAAGGTTAGGTTTAATATTGACTTGTCATAATTACTGTTCCCTATAGTATCTTTGTGGTTAAAATTTATTACCTATATTCTCATTCTTAGATCTACATACAAGTTTGTGAAATCGCCTTTAGTATTGTTTTAGACGTGATTCCTTTTGTTTTACATATTTTGAAAAATCTCTATGTTTTGTCTCGAGGATGGAACATATTTATCTTTGGGATTCCAACCTAGTTAACGGTGATGTGAATGTAGCTGGTTTTAAGAGAGTTCAAATATGTCACAAGCAAGCTTTCTTCTCCAAAAAGTGACAAATACACTTTAAACAAATACACATTGTTTTTTTTTTTTTTTTTTTTTTTTTTTTGGGGGGGGGGGGGGGGGGGGGGGGGGGCAATTCACACGGCTTTAACATGAATACATCCAAAAAAATTCAAAAGTAATATATCCCGAAATGTCCCATGGGCAAGTATACAATCCGTCCAAAACAAACGATCAAAGTGATAAGTTACAAAGGAGACCACCTAGTCTGCAGCTTTATTTGCTTCGCGGTAGAAACTCCTCGCAACAAGGAACGTACCCGCTCTCATTAGGCTCGAGATGTACTATACCAAGGGAAGTGCACCCACCTTTTTGGCTTACTCCTGAATCCAAGCAATTACCGTAGCAAAGTTGCCCTCAACTAAAAAGAAACACCCTTCACAAGTGAATCAACAAGCGAGATATGGTGATCAATTATATTAGTTATTCTGATAATAGCTATAATTCCTGCCAATGGCATCATCTATTGGTGATAATAACAAAAGACGGTATAATAGGTCTTTATGAAGGTGATTGATAGTCAACTTTAAAAACCACGCAATAGCACGTATCTGGTAGGATAGTGATTACGGGTATCGATCCATAGAGATTGGGGTACAGTTGTTTTCTTAAAAATAAAAAATATTTAAAAAGAAGAGTTTGTGAAGAAAATTAAACTAAGGAATTTAATTAAAATGTTATCAGTTTGAGGAAAACTAGGGCAAGAAATTCACCACTAACATCGGAACAAGGGTTAATTATATTTTAATTTATTCTTGGATTATCATGCAAATTGGCTACAAGCCTAATAAGCGTTTAAATAAAAATTCACAAAAGTAATTTGGAAATAATCCATCTTCGGTTGGCATGAAATGTCTACCCTAAACTAATGTGGCAGGACACTGCATCTTCCCTAAGCATGGACTATCTTATATTTACTTAGTGATCATGAAGAAGAGTTGTACGAACATCATACTTAAAATCACAGAAATTAAATATGATTCAAAAGAAGATATCCATTAAAAATAATAAGTTCATACAACCCCAAGAATATAAAATAAAATATAAAACCCTTATCCCTTTGTTAGGGTTGCATCCAGCCCTAGTGAAGAGATCAGCCTTCCATGGAGTCGTGGGCGACAGCAGCAGCGATGTAGAAGGCCTTCATCACGACTGGGTTCTCCCTCCTTTCTCCCGCCGGCTTCCTCTCTCTCTTGGATTTCATCATTTTTTTCTTTGGGAAATCATTCCCAAAATACCCAAAATATTATCTCTCCCTTGGTTCTTCGGTGGGAACTCCCCTGTCGAGAGATGGAACCGAACCGAAGTTGAAGAATGCTCTGAAGAGAAGAACTCTTCTCTTTATATAGGCTGTCCACCTCCCCTGTTGTACCTCATGTGGCTGTTTGGGATGCACGCAAAGAAGTTCGGATGGAGATAAGAACTGATCGCGGATAAAGCTAGGTGCAGTTGGAAGGCGGTTGCTCCATCTTTTCCGGAAACAGAGAAATGACTCAAAACAGGGGAGGATGGGTGAACATGTAAGGTTGCTTAGACAAGGATGGATAACGTCCGTGATGAATGGCGAGATCTTGGAAGATGCTGATCCGTCGAGATGTTGGAGTTGAAGCTTATCCATGGATAACAGAAGGCTGGATCGCGTGGAAGGAATTCATCCGTGAACGTTGGGAAGATGAATCGGAAGCCATGATACGGGAGATCGGCTCTGATCCTTGGATACTTGCAGTTGGTATCTGGATAAGGATCACGCTGATATGCACGGTCGTGGAAGTAGCTGGGACGTGGAGAAGTTGAGCTGAACTCATCCGTGGAGGGAAGAAGACTTGAATCACGGATGGTTGACGCGATCTGGAAGAGCCTGACGTTGCTTCAACCGGAGGAGACGTGGACGTGAAGCTCGCAATGGGAAGATTCAGATTCTGTTCCGCTGAAGCAGGGGATGACGTTTATCCTTATGAACGGTGGGATGCTTGGAAGAAAACGGAATGAAGGACCTTGGGGCTGATCCTTGAATCGCGGACGCGGGGAAGATAACACTCTGTTTTGGGATGCAGGGGAAGATGCATTTTGACGCCGTGAAGCTCGGGAGGATATGGAATGCTGATCCACGGAATGAGGAGAGGATAAGGATGCTGAGACCTCACATGCGGACAGCTGGGAACAGGGGAGCTGATCTGTGGGATATTGGAATGATGCGGAGAAGGCTCGGATGGCTCTTGGATAAAATCTGGGATGATACGGATGACGTGGGAGCGTAGGTCGATGGGAAGATGAACACAGTTGAAGCTGGGAGTCCGGAAGAATCGGGATGCTAATCTGAGTGATCACGGGATGAGAATGAATACGGAGACGTGTAAGTTGAAACAGGGGAGAAGCTTGGGAACGGCTAGCCATGGGATGGGAAGACTCGGCATCTGTTCCGCTGGAAGGATGGTTCTGGAAGAGATTGATTTGTGGGATAAGAAGTTTATCCGGAAGAGTATGAGAGCTGGAAGATGTGATCTGAGAAGATAAACTTGGGAAAGAATGGGAATAGGAACACGGGAAGACTAGCATGGAAGGCTTGTTCTTCGGATGGGAGATTAGTCACGGCTGGTTGGGTTAATCCAAAAGGCTATGATGTGTGGGAGGAATTACGTGGAAGAAGGGGAGGATAAGAAAAATGTGGACGGAAGTATCATGCACGAGATGTAAAGCAGGGGAATTAATTCGTGGATGATGGGATGACTGGAATGGCTGGTTTCAACCGGGATAAAGTCTAATGAATGTGATACGAGTTTGCAACGTGGGAAGTTTTGAGACAAAATATTAGAACATGAACGAAAAGTCGAGCTCAGTTGGATGTGAAAGAAATAATAGAGTTGGGATGAACGGCTGAATCGAAAATCTGAGAGGATTTGAATTGCAGGGTGTATGCGATTTGGGTTCAGCGATCATCCTAAATGAGTTTGACTTGACCTGCATACATTAGACTCAATCAGTAAATAAGTAAAACTCGAATTACCTTTAGTAATTTATTAACATGCAATAATGAAGGTAACACATTTTTTTAGTTAAATTCACAAAATATATGAATTAAAATAATGATAAGTGCTACGAATAAAATATTAATTTATGCATTATTTAGCATCTATCAGTGAGAACGAAGGGAATGGCAGCAATTACCAACATGGTCAGCTAAGGATTTCATAAACAATTGGGCATCATATCGACATACAAATAATGCAAATGCTTTCTTCTTTCTAAGCAAAATGCTACCATGGCGTATTATGATAATCCTGAGACATCAGATAGATAATTATCTGCCATTTCAAGGCAGAGTTAAAACAGTAAAAAAAAAAAAAAGGATAGGAAGAAACCTTATGGAATTTACTTTACAAAACAAAAATTAGTGATAACAAGAATAGTTGATCATTATTTTACAATGTAAGTATTTATCTTACTGATTTTTTCTTTCAAATTTGAATTTTTATATTACATATTAGAAATTTACATAAATGATTATTTCAGAAAATAAAAGACTATTATTCCTCAGTTATTGTCATTTATTCTGTTATAATTGATAAAAGCAACCGATATTTAATTTCCAAATGAACCTAGTCCAAGTTCAACCGGACATATAAAACAATTATTTTGTTATATTGGAGAGGGGGAAAAAATTGAGGAATGACTCTCATTTGGTGATGTTGGTGTCATTGAAACCTTAAACAATGCCCCCTAACGAGAACTTTACAAATGCATTACTTGCACCTTAGGTTAGGAAACACATCTAGGAGCTGCCCTGTAAACAGAATTTGCAAAGTATTGACTTACAGAAGATGGAAATATTCAACCAACTGCTAAATTCTGCAACAAAACGTAAGCAAATAAATGATGGAAATTTAAATCAATAAAGAAGGCATCTAGTGTCTCTATCCAATGCTCAAATCTTAAGAATCATCTTGCATGGCTAGAATCAGATTCATGTTAGTGGACACCAAATTTGCAATTTTTCTTCAATCAAGTTGCTCTTCAATCTTCGCAACCTTCAGTCATCTCCTTTGATGGTGTCTCACATATCTTGCGGACTACATATTATTCTTGTAATAGGATTGAAACCACAACAGCATCAACCCACCTGATTCCCTTCACGAGCCATGTGTGATACTTAATACAATCAACCGTTTGTCGTTATTGTTAGGAAAAATTTAAATGTGCACGCGGCCCGAAATTTGGCCACTTAGCCACTTAGCCACTTCCGAATTTTGTTTTTACATTTTCATTCAGTTTATTTAGTTCTTTTTATTACGCTCTTTGCTGGATCTGCAAGTCCGATCGGGTTCGCTTTGACTTCTTCCGAGACGTGCCGAAGAAGAAGTTGTAGGATCGTCGTATCTCCGAGAAGGATTGCCGGGAGACCCGTACGTGGGGGCAAATACTTCTTTGGGACAGCGTCTACGCGTTTCGACCTTTCTTCAATCAGACTACTTTCTTCTACTTTTATTTTTAATTTAATATTAGTAGATTTGTGGTATTTGAAATTTTATGATATAAATTTATTAAATGCATAGATTTATTTTGTGCTAGATTAGATTTATTTTGCATTAAAATAAAATTATTTGGATGCCGAATAATATGTATGTATATTATTTTCTTTAAGATTTTTCATTAATTGAATTAATAGATTCATTTATTTATTTATATGATATATTGCTAACAGTTTTTAGAGAAAAAATTGGGCAAGCCTAATAACATTTATTATCGTTGTATTTAAATTTCATTTTGATTCCAAATTCGATTCTGATTCTAATTACGAACCAAATACATATGGCCATATCGATTTGAATACTATATATTTATCAGAAAACTAAATAAAGTACGTGGGAATTTGCTTAGCGTAAAAGTCCAAGTGCCATGTAAATAACATTATAAAACGCACAAATAATAAATGATAAATCAAAAAGTGACTGATGCGTAGCCTGTACTATTACTACTACTTCAGCTACTGCTATAGTGATGTTATACTATGATAAATCAAAAGAGTGACCCCAGCAACCTGATGTCCTCTCCCATCAATTAAATCCTGAGAAAGGCTAGGTCTACGTACAAAAGTCGCCTGCATAGCTTTCTGGTCCACATACTAGGCACTAGGTCCAAGTTCAACCTTTAGCTGTATTAATTCTGAGAAGAGTTCTTATCAGCTGTGTTCTGAATTTAGTTTCTGTGACATGTGGAGCACTTCGTTACATGCATTTGCAGTTATATTTGAACAATGGACTCGTTCCAAAATTGTCTGGGGCATATATGATAAGCATGTCCTCAATTTATCTTTGTTGCTGTCAAAATTCAAGCTGAAGGTGAGCTTCGAGCTGAAGAGATCGGACGAGTTGAACAACCGGCGAGTGGTCGGCTGTGTTCAGACCTGAAATTAACAGAAAAAATACCAAAGGATTGCTAGAGTTTGCCCGGTGAAAAGTTCTTCAATAAAGATTTTGAAAAAAATGGTAACCAGAAAAATGAGAATAGCAGAGAACGAGCAAGAATAATCGTACCGAATGGTCCCCTGGAATAACCTATATGCATTTGCGGGCTAAGTTGTAACTGCCCCAAACTGGAGAAGCTTTTAATAGCTTTATGGCATTTCTAGCGGAAGCCACGTGATGAGCTGGCCTTGATGATGTCAGAAGTTGGATCTGAGGCATATCAGCTCATGTTTTTAAATTTCTCTATTTCATTTATTTTAGAATAATATAAAGGGATATATTTATATTTATTATAAAGATGAAAGCTGGGATATATTGCCATAAAGGGGATGAACACATAAAATCAGAAAGAAAAAAAAGGGTATGCTAAATGATTTTAGTCAGGAGGCCTGCTCCAGAAGTCAAGGAAATGAAATTCATGGAATGGATATAAAATGAAATAGGTAAAGATGTGTGGGTTTCACTTCCCGGACTTTGTCTTATAATATTGTAAAAGTACAAGTTCTAGAACCAGTCAATTTTATCTATCCTATCAAAATTTAAAAATTTCAACAGTCCACTAGCCAATTGGTGTTCTGTATTAGCCTCTTGATTAAACTATCAAAAGTTTGAATATAGAGTTCATAAGTTCATAAATTAGAACAAAAGGAAGCAAAAATTAACTTATCTTTCTCCTCTTCCCTTATTTCATGCAATCAGTTTTAGACTGCGTAACCATTGACCTACTCTCAAAACACTATAGAAATAGTATCTTTTACCGGCATTTTTTATAGCCCTTACCGACGCTTATTAGCGTCGGTAAAATACCAGCTGGCGCTAGAGCAAGCGTCGCAAAAGTATCGGCGATACCTGAGTAGGAAAAGTTTTTGCCGACGCTAAAAGAAAGCGTAAGCAAAACCAAAGATTTAACGACGCTTATTAAAACGTCGGCGTACGTCGTTTTGCCGACGCATTTTTGCGTCGGCATAAACTACTACTTGGGCATGCCGGCATAATGGCGGGGGTTTTTTCCGACGCTTATAAGCATCGGCGTGACCATTTTTACCGACACTTTGATGCTTTAAAAGCGTCAGCGAAAGT
This sequence comes from Phoenix dactylifera, assembly GCF_009389715.1. Classification (NCBI taxonomy): domain Eukaryota; kingdom Viridiplantae; phylum Streptophyta; class Magnoliopsida; order Arecales; family Arecaceae; genus Phoenix; species Phoenix dactylifera. The sequence goes on from NW_024067701.1 coordinate 165,746, forward strand.
GAGGCTTTTTACCGGCGCCTGAAAGCGTCGGCGAAAGCGTGCCAGCCCGTGCCAAAGCTGTTTTTTAGCGACGCTTTAAAGCGTCGGAAGGGATTTTTTTTTAAAAAAAATATTAGAAAAACAAAAGCATATCATAAATCACATTATAACAATATGAATCTGCATTACATTTACATCAACACAAACATTCAGATCATTCGAAACATTCATATTGGCATATATGATTAAATTTACATAATAAGTTTAGAATTATAATTAATGTACTTTGAAAAATATAAGAAAGATACATATAAAACTTCTAAAATAACATTCTAAAAAGTATCAGGACCGGATTCAGCACTATCATCATCTCTAAGAGCTATTGAAGTATCAGAAATCTACAAAAAAAAGAAGAAATTTAGAAGTTTGGAATACGAAAATCATTAACTCATGCAAAATAAGTGATAATTATGTAAAGTCATCAAATATATATAGTTATTTACCTGAGGAGGAAGAAATCCCTGTAAAATAGATAAAATATGCTAAAGCTGAGACTGCAAAGTTTGTTGGTTCTGCTTCAGCTCCGCCAACTCTACCTGATAGCGATCCTTCATATCTCCAATTGATGCTCGAAGTCTACTCACTTCTGCATTACTACTACCTTCTCCAGCACTTGTATACATGCCCACTGCAGACAACTGAGTGGGGGTAACTCCAATGTCATAACCTCTCACTCGACCATAATGCTCTGGGCCCAATAATTCAGCGAGCACCGAGCTTCGATATGACTGGTCGCATCAGATGATGATGATCTTTCCGACACGCTCTGAAATAAGAGTTGTTGTCCTGTCCTATATCTCTCAAAAGAAAAAGTTATATTAATGTATGCCAATAATAGAACTAATAAAAATATCATTGAAAGATTCAAAGATGAATACATACAACTATATCTCTTAACTCCTCCCGAACAAAACTGCCATCTCGGTGGGTGTGAGTCATCTTATAAAACTCCACCTTACTAGGCTCCCTCTCATTATCATCTATCTACAACAAAAAGTATATTGGCAAACTAGTTATCATAATACATGCTATATGATAGAATAGTTTAAAATAGTTTCAAAGAGTTTCAAAAAAACTTACGAATTCAACTCTACGCCTAGCATAACTCATCGAGCCTGAAATATGAGGAATAGATTGAGAGGCTCGTACAACTCTACCAATGTTGGAATATCTCTTTCCAAAAAAAGAGTAAACAATATAATATATTTAATGTATAAATTTGTAATCTATGTTATTAGTAAATACAATCTAAGGTAGTGATATCTCATTTTCATTTTATTCTTTTGTTTCTTCATAAACTAAAACTTTATTTTATTTTGCAATCAATCAATCTCTCTCTCTCTCCTTCTCTTCTCCCCCTCTCTCTTTTACGTTTGGAACTAGATAGAATAATCGTTCTTGCTGTTTTTTTTTAGCGCGTCTGAGTTTGGAACTATTCTGGCTGCTGATATATGCTTTGTTACCATCCTCAGGGATTGCAATTGGAATTCTTGTTGTTGTTTCTCAGCGGAAAGAAGAAAAAAAAGAAAGAGAGAGAGAGAGAGAGAGAGAAGAGAAGAAAACATAAGAACGTTCAACAACGGGCTTCTAACCAAGCCGCAAAGGTCCAATTCCCGGTCCGCCACGCTCTATTTGCACATTTCCAATCCGACCTGGAGGGGGTCTCATGACCCGATCCTTCGGCCCCGCGAGGTCGAAAGCAAACTTGCGTGGAAAGAGGAACTGGGTCCGAATCATGCCCAGTTCCTCCTTAGTCAGGTTCGACCCGACTCCGTCTGGGCCATGGCCCACCTCCGGCTCAACCTCCCTCCTACTAGAAGGAACCCCAGCAAAAGACGAAGCGTCGTCCGACATTTGTCCCGCTCACGAATTCAACAAAAAAAAAAGAGGAAGGAGGATGAAGAAGAAAAAGCAAGCCTCCGAGCAGGCGTGAGTGGGAGACCTACCGTGGTCCTCGCCGAAAGCACCGACGACTAGAAATAGAAAATCAAGAAGAACCTCTAGAAAATACTCAGAGGCACCTTCGGGGAAGATTAGACCACAGTGGAAGAAAGTAAAATGGAGAAAGAAGAAGGCAAAGACTATGGCGGCCAAATGAAGATCTTTAGGGCAAAGCTGGGGTTTATATAGACCCGTTATATAGACCCTCCCAACGGATCGGATCGACAAAAGCAAGTCGCGCCTCCCATCCAGATCATGCCACGTGCCAGCCTCGGAAATTGGCCCAGCGTATCAACTTGGATCGCCGCTTTAAAGGTAGAATGGGAGCAAGCGTCTCTTCGAACACTGGAGTCCCATTATGAAGCCGCAGCACAAATCGCCTCGGAAGACAGAAAGACGCCGCCTCGCGCCTTCATTAAAAACATCTAAAAGTGCCTTTTCTTCTCCTTTCGAAATGACAAAATGATTTGAAACCGCCTAAACTCATCAGCATGACAGAAATAGCTACTTCCTTCATCCGAGCTCGAAAACAGCTCGAGCTCGGAAGTCGGGGGGTAGTGATGGGGAAAAAAGTGGACCATCCCGCAAGGTACAATTAAAACACCCGAATCCGACGACAGGCGTAATCCCAATAAGGATGGCTTCGGCAGGCACGACCTCGGCATGCATGGTCTCAGCCGAGCAAAGCCCGATTGACCTCGAGCCGACCCCGACTCTACCAACAGTCAAACCGGTCCGCCTAAGGAAAAAACGGTCAAATCTTCTAAATCCGAGATCAAATCCAGCAATCTCTGCCTCAACGGCTGTCAATATTTGAATTCACGCGTCAACTGATCGCCAGCTAGCCCGAAATCTCGGGTCGTTTAAGGTAACTCATTTAAACTAAGATTTGTGCAATCACGCCCGATTGCATATAACCGCTACACTCCCTCCTATGAAAGGGGGGAGAAGCTCTAGGGGGGAGCTTCATTACAGCAAAATTGGTTTTCGCCGATGCTTTTTTGCCGACGCTTCACACAAGCGTCGGCGGTTTTCTTTGTAGCACCTAAAAAGCCCGACATTTTTAAAAAGCGTCGGCAATATACGACGCTAATTAGCGTCGTTGTATTGTACAACCTAAGACAACACGTATTCGCGCGCGTCGTCGAAAACCTAATTCTAAACAAAACCCAGCAGCCGCCCCCTTCTCCCCCATCCTAGATCGATAACAAGCCCTAGCCGTCCCTAGCTCCTCCCTCCTCCGCCTCCACGCTCTCCAAAACCTAGGGTTTCTAGGGTTTCCTGAGCGCGGACCCTTGTCCTCTCCTCCTCCCTCCTCTCCAGTGGCGGCGGTCCAGCATTCGGCGTCCTCCGCACCCTCTCCTCCAACCGCTTCTCCCGATGAATCTCCGGCCGAAGGTATGGAAGATATTTTTCTTGTTCCGTTCTAATTTTGCAGTTTTGATCTCGTGATAGCGTTATAATCTCTAAATGTTTTGATTAACTTGGTGAAATATAGTGTTGGTAAAATGAAGAATAAAGAAAACGAGCAATAATCAGCATTTTATGATTTTTGTATTCAGTTCTGGTCTACATGCCTCTGTTTTTCTGACTCTCATATCAAAAATCGCGAAACCCTTATCTCATTTCCTTTTGTATTCTCTTTTTTTTTTTTCTCTTTGTACTTCATCCATCTGTTGTTATAATAACATGGTAGCAGAGCAATGGTACTTCTAGATTTAGTCTTTCTAGTTGCTAGTTAGTCCACGATACTTCTGCGTGAAGCATTCCTCTAATTAGTGAGTTTGTATATTAGTTGCTAGTTATAATTAGCAGCGATGGGATTGAACAATTATGAAGTTTGACTAGTATAAATACAGTTGCTTAAAATACAAAAAAGGATGGGAAGGGAGCCTTTATTTTGATATAAAGTATTAAATACTAATTACGAATTAAGGTAAGAGCAGTTTAAATCGGATATATATTAATCTAAAAGTTTAATTAAATTGAAAAATTTAATTATAACTAGCAACTAATTAGAGGAATTATACCCTAATTTATTAATACCCTATAGATCCATGAGTTTGTATTAGTGATTCTCATAGTTTATCCACATTTCCCGAGTCCTTCGAAATGTTCTTCCTTATTTTAGCATTTATTAATTGCATGATCCTCATGAACTGTTAACATGAAGATTAGTGTCCTTGCTTTCTGACTTGGAGCAGCAAGAGCATTAGATTGTTAACAAAGTCTTCAAACTTGGTGCTGATTTGATTGAAGTAAGAAATTTCTACATGAGAACTTTCAACTTACCATGATTGACCAATGAAAGAAAGTAAAAATAATGCAGCCATCCTAGTTTGATTGAAATACTGTTGTCAAAATGTGGCTTGACACTGAAGATATAAACTAGTGATAGAATGAAATGAAGTGCACTAATTCTGGAGATTATAATTTCTAATCAAACAATGCGACATGTACTGCAATACGGCTGTGGGTTTTCTGACGATGGTGGGTGAAGATGGTCTTGATCATCTTTGCAGGAGTTAAAAAGCAGAGGTTGAAAAAGATCTCTCTGAAGATCTTGATACACACGAAACATCGTGTATTGAAATTATGCAGCATACTCATGAATTTTTCCAAAACTAGCATCACTAGTATATCTAATGACATACTCTTTAAATCTTGTATATGGCCTATGAGGTGTCTCACCAAAAGGCCAGCCAGGCTTGATAAAATTGAACTGTGACCAACTGATCAACACTTATCTCTTGAAATAGCAGAAGTTGCTAATTTTTATGGAGTCCTCAGTTAGCGGTTCAGAGGGAAAGCCATATTATCTAAATGCATATTTTAGTTCTGAGGACAGATGGAAAAGGCATATGATCTAAATGCATATTTTAGGGGGGGATGCCACAGTAAACATCTGAAATTGTGATTTCCAAGCATTTTAGTGACAAAAATGATCTATGCTGCCATTTATATGCATAACTTCAAAACAAGATTACTGGCATTTACTTGAGAAAGTTCAGTGAGAGGGGAAGTTAATAAAAGTTTTCGAAACTAATAAGGCAACAGAAAAGAAATGCCTGAAGTGGATTTACATCATGAGTAGAAGCAAGAAAAGAGCATTGACTTGGTTCAACTATTCATAAATGTTTGAAATGAATCTTGTGGTCTTACAATGTTTAAAACACAAGAAACAACCTGGTGAAACAGATATATTCTATTGCAATTCATTTAGATTTTATTTATTATTTAACTAATATTGCTTCTTTTTGTGCATACTAGGTAACAACATGCCGCGAGAAAAACGATTCAGAGATGTTGAGTTTCAGCACTCATCCGTGGGATCTTCTTCCGATCAGTCCCTACGGTCCCAACAGCCCGACGAGCCCCAGCAGCGCGAGTCTCAGTCTGCGCACGTGCCACCTGTTGATTGTCCAGACATGGATGACGTGCACATCCAGGATAATTTGATTTACATTTTTTATATTAATTTTTCTTACAATCCATGGATATTTTATTTTATTTTTATAGATGAACTGGGGAGAGTGAGGAGGACACGAGGACCTACACGAGCACAGGACGTGTGGAGCCTACGTGAGGATGAGAAGATCGTCGTCCAATGCAATGACTGGGGCAGCCTTCAAGAGGGCTGCAAGCATTTTATCGACTTTTCTAAGATCGGTTGTGCGGAAGGGTCAGTTGTGTCCGCTCAACTATACGAAATGGAATGAAATGCTTCCTTCGTATAAGGTTGAGCTTCTTAAAGTTATTAAGGTAAAGAATTGAATTTGCTTACTATCATAATTTTATTTTTTGATTTATCATTGTTATAACATTCTGGACTTTGGTGTAGAAAAAGTTTGTCTTTCCTGTAAATAGCCATGATTGGGTGTTGAAGTCCGTCAACCGCAAATGGAAAGAATATAAGGCGAAACTAAAGGCGGACTAGACGCACGTGGGCATGACTGAAGAGGAGGTGGCTCGTGTTTGTCCTCCTGATGTAATCCCTCATCAATGGAGGGAGCTTGTCCGCTACTGGTTTTCAGAGAAAGCTCAGGTTGTGTATTTTTTTTCAATTCCTTAGATTGTATTTACTAATAATATAGATTACAACTTTATACATTAAATATATTATATTGTTTATTCTTTTTTTAGGAAGACATATTTCAACATTGGTAGAGCTGCACAAGCCTCTCAAACTGTTCTTCATACTTCAGGCTCGATGAGTTATGCTAGGTGTAGAGCTGGATTCGTAAGTTATTTTGAAACTCTTTGAAACTATTTTAAAATGTTCTATCATATAGCATGTATCATGATAACTAGCTTGTCAATATACTTTTTGTTATAGATGGATGATAATGGAAGGGAGCCTAATAAGGTGGAGTTTTATAAGATGACTCATACCCACCGAGATGGCAGTTTTGTTCGGGATGAGGCAAGAGATATAGTTGTATGTATTCATCTTTGAATCTTTCAACGATATTATTATTAGTTCTATTATTGCCATATATTAATATGACTTTTTTTTTGTGCATTATAGGACAGGGCAACAACTCTTATTTCAGAGCGTGTCGGAGAGTCATCATCATCCGACGCGACCAGTCATGTCGAAGCTCAGGTGCTCGCCGAATTATTGGGCCCAGCCCCTGCCGCCGAAAACAAACAAAAAAAAAAGAAGAAGCAAGAAGTAGTTGTGGGATGAGGAGAAAAAATTTTGAAGCATCAGAATATGGAATCACTGTCACCAGTGTTTCATAATATCAATGACACATAAATTGAAAATTTTACATAAAATACCATAGAAAAAAAAATATAGTCACAGCCCTAGACAAGTCAAGGAATGTCTGCTAAGATAGCAAACAAATTAAAATTTGTTATCAATATAAGAGAAAGAAAAAGAAATAAAGATGAAACTGTCTCGATCAAAAATTATAGTAGCTCACAGCACCAATGCAGCAATCATGGAATTATTGTTTCTCAGCTGAATAAATGAGCGAACGGTTGCAGCCTCACTCAATAGAAAATTAAGAACAGGTACAGAAATAGCACAGATCGGTCCTAATATGTCCACTAGGATACATGAATAAAACAAAAATATACTTCTACTCAAAAGAAAAAAGGGAAAGAAAGGATGCAGTCCTCTTTGTCTAAAAGCTATAGTAGCCGAAGCATGTAACACATAATCCATGGCAGGCTATTCTCACCTCATTAAGTGAGTGGATAAGCGCATCCATACCAAGAGATGCCTATATTGTTGCGACTGTTATATTTTGGCGAAAGCATCCCTGATTAAAATAAGGGCAACTGTTATTAAGCATACTTATTATGTATGTAGAGGAAAATGATATGCATATATCTGATATAAACAACTACATGTCTACCTGCAAGGCAATGAACCACTCTGCCCTAGAATCAGAGAAAATTGTGGCACGTCTCTCTGCAATGTGGCTCATTTTGATAAGACCAGAGGCAAAATTACAAGCACGATCAAATATTACCCCATATGTTTGCCACCTGTATTCCCCAAGATGAAGCTTTTCGAACTTCCTCCCATCAGCAGAGTCTACTACTTCTCTGGAGATTAGCTTCCGTGCTCCAAGAAACCGACGTTGAGTATGCTTCTTGCAAGATTGCTCAAAAAGAGCTGCCACTGTTGTGGCCCCTTCCCAAGGAACTTCAACTAAAGAGGAGAACTTAATATGTCGCATTGTAATACCTGGCTCACCACCCACATTTATTTGCACTGCTCTTTGCTTATTCTTCTTCTTGAGCACATATAGCGATGAAACTACTAAAGGCAGAATAAGCCCAAGGATAGCTGCACCCACAATGCCATGCAACCTATATTCGTTTACAACCGATATATAGCTTCTAGAAATACTTTCTAGAAAAGCAAAGTGTAAATGGCCTCTATCTGTATCTCCCATAACTCTTGCTTATAAATTTCCAATCAGCGTTTTCTTTCACAGGTTCTGTAGATAAAATCAGAACAGAGTAGCTTAGCATTAATTTCTTTAAACAAAATAGAGTTAAACAATCAAGCTAAATTATGCAATGCGTTCATTGATAAATCATCACAAGAATTATTTTTCACAAATTTATTTTTTTGTTCTCTTGTTGTGTGTGTGTGTGTGTGTGTGGTGATACGATTCAAAATAATACATAGTGAGCGACAACAAGCGTATATCCGAATAAAGAAACAACAGGTAATCCACAATTAAACAAGGCACCAATTATTCAACAAAGATAAGCATCAAGAAAGAGTAACGAAGAAGCTGGAAATCTTTTTGACACGACATCCGGCTTAAACGAAAGAAAATTCATCCCAAATCGGCTAACAATTTCTATAATACCCCTAACTCGTAAAAGGAGAACAGAACAAGAAGATGCTCGAGTGAGAAACTAATTTAAAAAATTAGGTCAAAATTGATCACAGTCCACCGCTTGAAAATAAAATCAAAATCCAAATTCGTATAAAGAATAAAAAGAAGAAATAAAAGAATTTCTTGCTGTTCTTGATCCATAAAGAACGAAATTTACAGCATATATATAAATATATGAACAGAAAAACTCATATATTTCATAGAAGGGAAAAAAAGAGAGGCATGATTGGAATTTTTAGCTTCAGAAGTCGGGAGAAAGTACCAAAAGGAGCTTCTTTTACCCTCTTGATACAGAAGAAGAGCAATGTTACGATTGCTCTGTGGTGGTGGAGGGTGGGGTGGGGGATACGTCATACGTATAATGAGCTCTTTAAAGAAAAAGGCTTTACACCGAGTAACTGGTGGGCTCGCCGGATGGCAGCCGCCGGGGGGGGGTTCTGACCGGGGGAAACGGGATGTTCCCTTGCCAGGCCGGGCTGAGACCACTCCACGGTGGGTTGGGGTGGCGCGAGGGCTTCCGTCCCAACCGGAGATGGGTTGCCACCGGTTTACCGAGGAGGAACTGGCTGCGCTCGAGCGTCGTTTTCCCCGGGTGGTAACGCTGCCGACGGAGAGGGTGATGCAGGCGAGGAGTGATTGGGAGGGGAGAGCTGTGCACGCCAAGAGTTTGGGGCGGCGCATTCCTGCAGAGATTGTGGCTCGTGAACTCAGAGGACGGGCTAAGCTCCTGCAACCGGTGGAGGTTCTCCCAATGGCGGAGGGCGTTCTGACTATCCGGTTCGGGTCAGGGGAGGAGCGGGCGAAGGCGATGGCTGTGGCCCCTTGGCTGGTGGGGGGCCAGCTGATGTCGATGGAGGACTGGCGGCCGGACTTCACCCCGGGCGTCCACTCGGTTAGCCGGACAGTCGTCTGGGTTAGGCTACCGGGGCTGCCATTGGAGTATTGGGACAATGCATCCATCCTGGAGATGGTGGCGGCGGCGGGGAGGCCACTGGCGCTCGATGCGGTGTCAAGTGAGAGGCGGAGGGTCGGCTATGCCCGAGCCAAGGTCGAGATCGACGCCAGCCTCCCTCTGGTTCCTGGTACGCTAGTCCAATGGGGGAAGAATAGGTTCTGGCAGGCCTTCGTTTACGAAGATCTGCCGAGCCTCTGCTACCTCTGTGCCCGCACCAGTCATCAGGCGGGGGAGTGCCGGTTCTGCGAGGCGGAAGGGAGATCGATCCCGATGGTCAATGAAGTCCCTGGCGGCTCTTCGTCGTCTACGGAGGGAAATGTACCCGGGGGGAGTAGGCCGAGGGTCTTCGGCCCATGGATGACCTCTTCTAGGTTTCCGGCACAGCGAGGAGGCGGTGGGGCTAGGTTTCCGGCGAGGCCGAAGGGGACGACGACTTCCCGCACCGAGCCGACTCGGGAACCGGTTCATACCGTCTCGGGCCCGTGTCTGGCCAAGGGAGGGGCGAGCGAGCCTCAGTCATCGCCGGACTCTGAGGGCTGGCGGAAGCCTAAGAAGGTCGCTCGGCGCATTTCGCCGGCGAAGGGAGCGGGAGGAGTCGAACCGGTGCTGGGCGTGGCGGCGGCACCGGTACAGCGGACCGAGTCGACTCCGAGTCTAACTCGGCAGGGAGTCGTCCAAGCCCAAGCGGGCCCGGTCCAGACCGGGCCTGTGATCAGGGGCCTGGGCTGGGCCCTCCCAGTCTGAACAGTGGACCCAGCCCAATGAAAAGGGCCAGAAGCCCTTCAAAGCGGCGGGGGGCCCTCGGGCCGGAGCGAGGTCTGGCCCGAGACCACTCGGCCCCCCTTGTGCCCGGGTCCCTCGTGTCGGGGTTCCGCGTGCCGGTGGCCGGGGCGGCGAACAAGAATGGCGACCGGCGGCGGTTCAGGAGTCGGAGCGCGTCTCCGGCGATCGCGGAAGGCCTGCGAGTTGGGAGGTCTGTCGGCGGGGGCGGCAAGGGTGGTTTTAACCGGGAGCGATCTTCTGCGGATCCCGTTCCTCGACGGGGTATGGCGGCGGGCGGTGGAGATGGGGGTCTGCCTCCGGTGGCGCCAGGCGGGGTGGATGCTCGGGCGGTGGATGAACTCGGGCGAGGTGGCCTCCCGCCAATGGAGCTTGGGTCGTCTCCCAAGTCGGTCTGCGGAGGAACCAGGAACGGTGATGGGGCCGAGACTGTGCGGGATGAAATCTTGCTCTCTTCCACAGATTGTTCACTTGGGAAGAAGACCCTAGGTGAGATGTCTAAGGGGGGAACGGCAGAGGAGCCCAAGGAGATGGAAGTTCAGAGTAAGCCTGTGATAGTTGAGACTGTGAGCACCGGGCACCCACGGGGAACGACACACGAAGCCTTGGTACACCAATTGAAGGTGGTGCTTGAGATGGCCGTGCTGGAAGAGGGTGCGGCGTGTAGTAAGGAGGGAGGGCTGCAAGACCCCGAAGGGGTGGCCATGCATCAAAACACCCAAGTGTTGTTATGAAGGTTCTTCTTTGGAACTGTCGGGGAGCGGGGAAGCCTTCCTTTCGGCCGGCCTTCCGTAGGTTAGTGAGTTTGCATGACCCAGATGTTTGTGTTTTGCTTGAGACCCGACTGTCGGGATCTAGTTTGGAACGAGCTAGGCGTGCCATCCCGCGATCATGGGGGACATATGCGGTGGACTCTCGGGGCCTCTCAGGGGGCATCATTGTGTTATGGAGGTTGGGGGGTGTTGGCATTGATGTCTTCCACAAGTGCAACCAACAGGTGATCCTGGTTATTTCTGAGGGGGCTGGGCCTCCGTGGGTCATTTTAGCCACATATGCCAGTACAAACCATCGGGAGAGGAGAGTCTTGTGGGAGGAGGCCACCAGCCTCATTCAGCTTGGCCACCCTGTGATGATGGCAGGGGACTTCAATTGCATTGACAGCCCGGAGGACAAGAGAGGGGGTAAGGTCTTCTCCAACAACATTGAGGTTAGAGAGTTCCAGGACTTTATCCAGTCTAATGGGCTGGCTGATCTTGGTTTCACTGGTCCGCGCTTCACTTGGTGCAACAACAGGCTGGGGATGGCACGTGTTTGGGAGCGGATTGACCGAGTGTATGCGATGCCCGGATGGCTTCAGAGATTTCCGGACTTCTTGGTGCGCCACCTGCCCAGGATTGCTTCTGACCATTGCCCAGTATTGGTGAGTACCCCTTATACCTTTCCAGTTCATTGTCCTTTTCGCTTTGAGAAGGTATGGTTGTCTTACCCACGGTCGTGGGAGGTGGTGAGAGAGGCGTGGCAGATGCCGGTTAGGGGGGATGTGATGTATAGGGTTACCCGGAAACTTGAGCTAACCAGACGCCGATTGCAACGGTGGAATAAGGAGGAGGTTGGGAATATCTTCAGGAGGGTGGAGGAGACGGAGGCATCCATTACCAGGTTACAGGCTCTTGAGGACAGAGGGGGTAGTCTTTCAGAGGTGGATCAGGGGGAGCTCAGGGGACTACTGGCTGGACACACTTCCCTTTTGAGGCAGCAGGAGGTATTTTGGAGGCAAAAGTCCAGGATCCAGTGGATTAGGGAGGGGGATCGGAATACCAGGTTCTTTCACCAGTCGACCATCATCAGGAGACATCGGAACCGGATTGGCCGGATTAGGGATAGCAGTGGGCGGGTGTCTGAGGATCAGGAGACAGTCAGGAGGATCTTGGTGCAGTTTTTTCGTGATAGATGGACCGAGTCTGGAGGTACAGATGGAGGTGCATGCGGATCGGTACCAGGGAGGCAGGTGTCAGTGGAGGAGAACGCAGCTTTGGTCAGTCCAGTGTCCGGGGATGAGGTACAGGCGGCCCTTTGGTCTTTGGGCGAGGACAGAGCCCCGGGCCCAGATGGCTTCCCCCCTATCTTTTTCAGGAGGTATTGGCACATAGTCAGACAGGAGGTGACTGCGACAGTCCAGCAGTTTTTTGTGTCGACAGCGATGCCTGTGGAGTGGAGGAGGACTTTCATTACACTGATTCCGAAGAGACAGGATCCTGTTGAGCCGAGCCACTACAAACCGATCAGCTTGTGCACCACCCTGTATAAGGTGGTGGCGAGGGTACTAGTCCAGAGGATGAGGGGTATCCTACCCAGACTCATTTGCCCTGAGCAGGGGGCTTTCATTGGGGGGCGTTCCATTTCGGATAACGTCCTCATTGCTCATGAGTTCATGGCTGACCTCTAGAAAGCGTCTAAGTGTAGGTGCTTAATGGGAGTCAAACTTGATATGGAGCGGGCATACGACAGGATGAGATGGGAGTTTGTGCGGCGATGCCTGGAGGGATTTGGATTTCACCCACAGTGGGTCAGATGGGTGCTCGGTTGCATATTGTCCCCGTCCTTTGCCTTATTGTTTAATGGCTCACCATCAGGTTTCTTCGAGTCGTCGGTAGGATTGAGACAGGGCTGCCCTTTATCACCACTTTTGTTCATTCTATGTGCAGATTCTTTGTCCCGTGCACTCAGACAGGCCGTCCATGAGCAGGAGTTGGAGGTCTATGGCCCGGGGGCCGGGACGGCTAGGGTTTCGCATCTGCTATTCGCTAATGACTGTATACTGTTAGCCCGCGCGACGAGCAGATCAGCCCGGGCCATTAGTAGGATCTTGGGGGCATATTGTGGCATGTCGGGGCAGCAGGTCAATCTGACCAAGTCTGCCATTTTCTTCAGCCCGAAGACTGACCATGGGGCGAGGCAGTCGATTATGAGTCTACTAGGGATTGGAGAGCAGGTGGGGACCCTTACATACCTCGGGGTGCCTATTACGGGACGCCGTCTACGTCAGAGGGAGTGTACATCCATGGAGCGGAGCATCACCCACCGTTTGGAGGGTTGGCAGGCGGGGGCACTGTCGATGATGGGCCGAGTCATCTTGGTACGGTCAGTGTTGAGCTCTATCCCCACTTATTTGCTCTCCAATACCCTGGTCCCTCTCGCTGTGATCCGGGGATTGGAGAGGATGTTTCGCACTTTCATCTGGGGACGGCGGGGAGGCAGAGACGGTGTTCACCTGGTGGCTTGGGAGTCTATTTGCCAGCCGACCGACAGGGGAGGACTTGGTATTCTCTCACTGGTCGAGCGGAGGGAGTTACTGGCGACCAGGTTGGCAGCCAGGTTTCTTCTAGAGCCTGAGGGCCTTTGGGGCTCTCTGTTGAGGGCGAAGTACGGGGACCCTGCCCCCCACTACGTCCTACGTACTGGCCGAGGGGCTTCCTTTATTTGGAGAGAGATCTGCGTTCGCGCCCCAGGAGTGTTGCCAGAGATCAGGTGAGAGATTGGGGATGGGCGGTCGATCAGCATTTTGGAGGATAGATGGCTGGCTGAGGTAGCATTGCAGGGGTGGCCCACCGAGATTGACCATGGTTGGATGGAGGGACGTAGAGTGTGTGCCTTATTTGCCCAGGGGGAGCGGAGGTGGGACACGAGCCTTGTTCGACAGGTATTCGGGGAGCACCTTGCTGAGCGCGTCCTAGCTCTGCCGATCCCGGAGGGGGAGGCAGTGGACAGGAGGGTATGGAGCAGGACAGGCAGGACGACTGTGAGAGTTCGGGACCTTTTAGCGATTGGTAGAGGGCCCTCTGCGAGACAGATGGACTGCGGCTAGATTTGGAGGATGCACATTCACCCCCGAGTGGCCTTGTTCCTGTGGAAGGTGGCTTGGGGGTGTTTACCTACTAGTGGGGTTTTGGTGAGACGGGGAGTGAGAGTCCAGGCTGGATGTGGAGCTTGTCAGGCGACAGAGGAGACCATCTATCATGTTCTTGTTGAGTGCCCTAGAGCTAGTCAGATATGGAGACATGCTTCAGCTCAGCCCGACCAGAGGCAGTTGTGGGCGTCCGTTGAGGAGTTCCTTCGTCACTTGGAGGCCTCGGTCCGGGGGTCTGGACGCGAGGAGAGGGGGACTCGTGATGCCTACCTGGCCTATCATTGTTGGCTGGGGAGGAATACATGGGTTTTCGATGGTGAGAGCCACCATCCGAGGGTGGTGGCGGATCGAGCTCTACGGCTTGCGGCGGAGATCATCGGCGCTGTTGAGGCTACACCTACTGGGTTGGCTAGGGACATCTGGGGCTCCCATTCTGCTCTTGCAGCGTCTAGAACGATACTTGTATCCTGGGTGCCCCCACCCCCTGGCTTTCTCAAGGTGAACTTCGATGGCAGTGTATCAGCGGATGGGAGCTGCGGAGGTGTGGGATTTATCATTAGGGATCATGATGCCAGACTTGTGGCGGCAGGTGGACGCAGGATTTTTGACTCATCAGTGGCGACCGCAGAGCTTCAGGCGGCCTGGGAGGGTGTCTCCTATGCGAGGCGGGTACTTGGTGAGGGTCACTTCCTTCTCGAGGGAGACTCGACCACGGTGGTTGGGTGGATCCGGGAAGGGGGGTACTCAGTCGAGGACCGGCCGCTGCTTCATGATATCCGTAGAGCGCTGGGGGAGACTGTCTCCTACCAAGCCTCGCACGTATATCGGGAGGCAAACGGTGCGGCTGACTGGGTTGCTTCTTTCGCGGCTCATCATTCGGAAGATTTTCTTTGGACGGGCCACGATGCTGTGCCTGCGTCCTTGCGTAGCATTTTGTTTTCTGATTTTGTAGGCCAGCTTCACGCCCGTCATGTGTGAGCGGCCGATTTACCAAAAAAAAAGAAAAAGGCTCGGTATACTAGCCCTCCTTTCATTCCAATATTGCGTAAATACCCCGCAGGTCATCATAATTACCCCGCTTTTTTTTTCTTTTCCTTCTTTCTCTTCTGACCGTTGGAAAACTTGATTTAAAAATTCTTAAACCCAAATCGGCCTAATTAAACTCTATCAGCGATGGTGCACAGGATATGGCATCATTTTTTTTTTTTTTGCATACATGGTAACGCTATATCTTTTCTAATATATTGCCAATGATCTTGAGCTACCTCTTGATAAATCATGTTATATTTTTGTCTATCATATATAATGGGAAAACGACCTAAAGATTGGATGCACATGCTAGATTATGAAATCTCTGTTTTTTTAATTAAAATAATAAAATATGTTCTTGCATATAGAAGTATTTTTTTTTAGTTTCTTATTCTATTTTTTCGAAGGAATTTGCTCTCCTATATATGCATCACACATGCCCATATAATTGTCTTGGTCCAAAGAACAAACTAAAACATCGATGTATTGATTTAAAGTACATTACATTAATATAAATAATCTGAAAGGTTTGTAATGCCGGTAGCAATTTGCAAAAATGGCCACCATGCATATTTTATTTTTGGTATTGAAGGAATGACCATTTTCACTTTTCTATGACCAAGATGTTTCTCACCATGTCATCTCAAAATATATGAAGAAAAGAGACCCTGCCCGATGTTTCCCATCTCTTTGGCCACCCACCATCACCTGCCATCCCATCATCAACCACTATTACCGGTGATTTCCATCATCATCATTGTCATAGATCATGGAGTTTGACGGTGGTCGTAGAGGGTGGTGGAGATTATTGTCGATGATTAAACATGTTGAAAAAGTTGGTGATGGGTCGTAGTAATGATTATCATCATGGCTAGTGGTGGCATAGTGTATCATCGATGGTGAGCAATGGTGGACTTCATTAGTAGTAATAGCAGCTATCGCTAGAGATCATCGATGATGTTGGATGATAGTGAAGATTATTAACGATGGAGGATGATAGTGGAGATTATCAATGGTGGTAGGTAGAGACAAAAATTGCTAGCCACGATGCATGGTGATAAAGATCCTCAATAATAATGAGCTGTGATGAAGATTAGGATGATGCCGAGCAGTGGTGGCTATCAGTAATAGTAGTGGACAAATTGGGGAGCGCCAACAATCATAGATGGCATGAGGATCATCGACAATTGGAGGCGGCGGTTAGATGGTAAGTGGGGAACGATGGTGGGCAGTGAGAGAGAAAAGAGCTCTTTTTATTCCCTCTTAAGCTCTTATTTTCTCCTATATTTTAGTTTATATAGATTATACATATTCATCTCACTTCCTAAAATCTGTGGGAGCGATCGTTATTCACTTGGAAGGACAAGGGTATTTTGTTAAGAAGTTTTTATGGGCTCGCCGATTCGAAGTGAGGATCCGGTGGGCCCAACGGCTGAGCAAAAGGAAAGAGACGCGCAGGAATAATTCGCCTAACACCCCTAAGCGGCGGCACACCGTTCGAGGTCAGACGATCAGGACCGTCCACATGACGTATCCTCGTCACCTTGTCCCCAGAACTAGATGGTGACGAGGTGAGCCCGATCTCATCCATGGTCTCATAACGGCGTTATAACTATTATAACGGTTTCAACCATCTCCTATTACACTATTAAATTAAATAATATGAAAAAAATATAATAACAATTATTTTCTATTATATCTCATTATTTTCCGTTAACGGACTGCTACAACAAGGACCATTATTTTTACTTCTACTTTCTTCTTTAATAAAATAATATTTATTTTAAAATTTTAATTCCCTTCATTTGATCACACGATTTCAAAAAATATATTATTGTATTAAATAAAAAAATTAAAAGTATTTTTTGAGATAAATAATGATTATTATAATTATTAGAAAGATGTAGTTTCGATGGGAGGCTATTGGGTTAATCCATGATGTAACTTGATTAGGTTTGGCTTGACCCAATTATTTATACCGATGGATCAGGATCCAAAATATGACTTGTTTGTCGAATTGAACTAGGTTCGAGCCATAAATTTTGCTAATTTTATCATCCTAATCCAAACCATGAGCTAACCAATTAGTATAAAATGAGTTTACAAATTTTTTTACTTGATCCGCCTAGTTTGATTGAACTCAATTTAGAATCCCTTTAATTGATACTAAGGTTAAATTCCATTGTTTAGGTCACTATTAGATGTCTAATTCTATATCAATAACTTGTGTTGAAAAAAAAGGGACTTTCTCTACTCTGTTCAGAAAATTTTGATTACATATTATCAAACAACAAAATATTCACATGGAAATACAATTGTACAGTGAAAATAAGAAAACATTCTTATTATTTACAATAAATTAAATAAAAAAAACTAGGCTGGGCCCGGGCGGGGGTGGCCCGGCACGGCTCACCTGCGCTCCTTTTCCGGGAGTAAATGGATCAACCGAGTGCCGTCCCGCGCACACTCCTTTTGGATGCGTCCGAAGAGATCGGTGGGTTCGCACCCGGATCCTCCACAGAGAACGTCCGAGTTGCTGCGAATGCATTTGGCCGGTGAGAGCAAACAAATACCATTTGCAATCAATAATATCTTAGAGAAACTAAGTTGAATACTGAAGCCATTAGTTCCGGCATCAGTTACAATGGAAAAGCTATAAGTAGCAGCGACGTCAGCCGTTGGATTTTGTAATAGCCGCTTTGAGTGTGCGGACGGATGGAGGATGACACTGGAGTGCTAGGAATGCTTTGAGAGCTGTGCAAGATGCAATCCAACGGATGAAAGATGATCGATCATTCTGTCATATGCAAAAGATGCAACTTGAATCCGATCGATTACGTACGCGATTTATTCAAAATAATATCAGACGCTGCTCCTAGCTGCCAGCCGTTCAGCTTTGTGCAAGGTGAGGATACGTCAAGTACGCTCTATGGCACACCTACCGTTTTTTTTGGGGGAAATTAATCACCGGTACATTTATTGACCGGTCTTTAACGTTTAATCCCTGTTGACTGGTTGTTTAACGATCAGTCCAGCCATATTTCAATACTTTATTATGAGACGAAAACGCCCCCTAAGAATATTAAAATGCCCCTGCCCCTTTTGATCTCCCATTCCCAAAAGAAGAAGAAGAAACAGGGGCAGCCGCCACCGACCACGGCCCGTCCCCGCCCGAGCTCCCTCCCGCGGTCGCCACCGGCGCCGTCTCGCTCCCTACCGAGCCCCATCCCGCGGCCCCGCCACCTCCCGTGCCCCTTCCCTTCCTAATCTCCCGTTCTCAGAAGAAAAAGAAGAAGAAGAAGGCCCGGCCGCCGCCGACCACAGCTCGCCTCTGCCCGAGCTCCCTCCTGCGGCCGTCGCCGGCCCCTGCTCGCCCCCTCTCGCGGCCTCTTCCCTCCCGAGCCCCCTCCCATGGCCCGCCCCCGTCCGAGCTCCCTCCCACGGCCCCCGCCCGAGCTCCCTCCCGCGGCCGCCGTCGGCCCCGGCTCGCCGTCGCCCCGCCCCCTCCAACGGCCGCCACGGCCCGGCCCCCTCCGGCGCCGCCGGCTCGCAGGAGGAGAAGAAAGAAGAAAGAAGAAGAAGGGAAGAAGAGAAGAAAAAGAAAAGAAAAAAAAAGAAAAAGGAAAGAAAAAGAAGGAAAAAAAAGAAAAAAAATAAATAATTAAATAAATGCATAAATAAATAAATCAATAAATATAAATGAACAAATAAAATAAATAAAATAAATAAATAAATAAATAAATAATATATTCTATAATAAAATAAAATAATTATAAATAAATAAATAAAGCCGCCACGGTCGGGCCCTCTCCTGCGGCCCCCTTCTGCGGCCGCCATGGCCGGGCCCTCTCCCCCGGCCTCCGGTGGCGCCGGCCTGCGGGAGGAGAAGAAAGAAGAAGAAAGGAAGAAGAGAAAAAAAAAGAAAAAGAAGGGAAAAAGGAAAGAGAAAGAAGAGAGGGAAAGAAAAAGAAAAAAGGAAAGAAAAAGAAGAAAAGGAAAGAAGAAGAAAAAAGGAAAGAAAAAGAAGAAAAGGAAAAAAAGAAAAAAAGAAAAGAAAAAGGAAGAAAAGGAAAGAAAAAGAAGAAAAAGGAAAGAAAGGAAAGAAAAAGAAGAAAAAGAAAAGAAAAGGAAGAAAAGGAAAAAAAGAAAAAAAGAAAAGAAAAAAAGAAGAAGAAAAAGGAAAGAAAAGAAGAGAAGGAAAGAAAAAGAAAAAGAAAAAAGAAAAAAAGAAAAAAGAAAAGAAAAGAAAAGAAAAAAATAGAAGAAAAGGAAAGAAAAAGAAGATTCATGTATGTGCAGAGAATACTTAATTGTGTACAGAGAACATTTAACTGTGTGCATCACACAGTTAAGTGTTCTCTGTACACAATTAAGTCTTCTCTGCACACACTTAACTGTGTGATGCGTAGAATACTTAACTGTGTGCAGAGAAAATTTAAATGTGTGCATATAAGACTAAATTGTGTATAGAGAATATTTAACTTAACTGTGTGATGTATAGAATACTTAACTGTGTTGAGAGAAGATTTAAGTGTGTGCACAGAAGACTTAATTGTGTGTAGAGAAGGAAAGAAAAAGAAAAATAAAAGAAAAAAAAGAAGGAAAAGAAAAAAAGAAGAAAAAGGAAAGAAAAAGAGGAAAAAGGAAAGAAAAAGAAAAAAAGAAAAGAAAAAGAAGAAAAGGAAAAAAGAAAAAAAGAAAAGAAAAGAAAAAAAATTGTCGATTAACTGTGTGCAAAAAGCAGAAAACTGTGTGCAAAAAGCACAAAACTGTGTTCGGGGGTAAATTTAGTGTGTGCCAACGTTAATTAAGTATGTTTCCAGGTTACATGCTCTAGGCTTACAACAATAAGTGTGTGCAAATGACACATATCTGTGTGCAGTAAACAATAAATTGTGTGCACAGAGCAGAATGCTGAACTTAACTGTGTGCACATGGCACATATCTGTGTGCAGTAATCGATAAACTGTGTGCAAAAAGCAGAAAACTGTGTGCAAAAAGCATAAAACTGTGTTCGGGAAATTGTGTGCATGGAGCAGAATGCTTAACTTAACTGTGTGCACATGGCACATATCTGTGTGCAGTAGTCGATTAACTGTGTGCAAAAAGCAGAAAACTGTGTGCAAAAAGCACAAAACTGTGTTCGGGGGTAAATTTAGTGTGTGCCAACGTTAATTAAGTATGTTTCTAGGTTAATTGAGTTTGTGCCATGCTCTAGGCTTACAACAATAAGTGTGTGCAAATGACACATATCTGTGTGCAGTAAACAATAAATTGTGTGCACAGAGCAGAATGCTGAACTTAACTGTGTGCACATGGCACATATCTGTGTGCAGTAATCGATAAACTGTGTGCAAAAAGCAGAAAACTGTGTAAAAAGCATAAAACTGTGTTCGGGTAATTGTGTGCACAGAGCAGAATGCTTAACTTAACTGTGTGCACATGGCACATATCTGTGTGCAGTAGTCGATTAACTGTGTGCAAAAAGCAGAAAACTGTGTGCAAAAAGCACAAAACTGTGTTCGGGGGTAAATTTAGTGTGTGCCAACGTTAATTAAGTATGTTTCCAGGTTAATTGAGTTTGTGCCATGCTCTAGGCTTACAACAATAAGTGTGTGCAAATGACACATATCTGTGTGCAGTAAACAATAAATTGTGTGCACAGAGCAGAATGCTTAACTTAACTGTGTGCACATGGCACATATCTCTGTGCAGTAATCGATAAACTGTGTGCAAAAAGCAGAAAACTGTGCAAAAAGCAGAAAACTGTGTTCGGGTAATTGTGTGCACAGAGCAGAATGCTTAACTTAACTGTGTGCACATGGCACATATCTGTGTGCAGTAGTCGATTAACTGTGTGCAAAAAGCAGAAAACTGTGTGCAAAAAGCACAAAACTGTGTTCGGGGGTAAATTTAGTGTGTGCCAACGTTAATTAAGTATGTTCGGGGGTAAATTTAGTGTGTGCCAACGTTAATTAAGTATGTTTCCAGGTTAACTGAGTTTGTGCCATGCTCTAGGCTTACAACAATAAGTGTGTGCAAATGACACATATCTGTGTGCAGTAAACAATAAATTGTGTGCACAGAGCAGAATGCTGAACTTAACTGAGTTTTCTGCTTTTTGTAGAAATAATCCTTTTCTTCTTTTTCTTTTCTTTTTCTTCTTTCTTTCCTTTTTCTTCTTTTTCTTTCATTTTCTTCCTTTTTCTTTTCTTTTTTTTCTTTTCTTTCTTTTTCTTCTTTTTCTTTCTTTTTTTTCTTCTTCTTTCCTTTTCTTCTTTTTCTTTCCTTTTTTTCTTTTTCTTTCCCTCTCTTCTTTTTCTTTCCTTTTCTTCTGTTTTTTTTCTTTTCTTTTCTTTTCTTTTCTTCTTTTCTTTTTTCTTTTCCTTTCCTTTTCTTCTTTTTTCTTTTTCTTTCCTTTTCTTCCTTTTTCTTTCTTTATTTATTTATTTATAATTATTTTATTTTATTAGAATATATTATTTATTTATTTATTTTATTTATTTGTTTATTTATATTTATTGATTTATTTATTTATGCATTTATTTAATTATTTATTTTTTTTTCTTTTTTTCTTTCTTTTTCTTTCCTTTTCTTTTTTTTTCTTTTTCTTCTCTTCTTCCCTTCTTCTTCTTTCTTCTTTCTTCTCCTCCTGCGAGCCGGCGGCGCCGGAGGGGGCCGGGCCGTGGCGGCCGTTGGAGGGGGCGGGGCCGCCGTCGACGGCGAGCCGGGGCCGACGGCGGCCGCGGGAGGGAGCTCGGGCGGGGGCCGTGGGAGGGGGCGAGGCCGCAGGAGGGGGCGAGCAGGGGCCGGCCGCGGCCGCAGGAGGGAGCTCGGGCGGAGGCGCGCCATGGTCGGCGGCGGCCGGGCCTTCTTCTTCTTCTTTTTCTGCTGAGATTGAAAGATTAGGAGGGGAAGGGGCACGGGAGGTGGCGGAGCCGCGGGATGGGGCTCGGTAGGAAGCGAGACGGCGCCGGTGGCAGCCACGGGAGGGAGCTCGGGCGGGGATGGGCCGTGGTCGGTGGCGGCTGCCCCTGTTTCTTCTTCTTCTTCTGGGAATGGGAGATCAAAAGGGGTAGGGGCATTTTCGGTATTTTTTGAAAAAACAAAAGGGGCTGAAGGACCGGGAATTAAACTTAATAGAGATAATGGACGAAAAATTTTAAGACCGGTCAACGGGGACTTTTTGTTATAGCGTGGTCTAAAAGAGGGTGGGTGATTAATTTCCCCTTTTTTTTTCCCTCTCTGGAACTGTTCCATCCTAAACCGAGAGTATCAAAAAACTCGAGAGCAACTTTTCTGATTGAGCCGTTGCCTTCATTGCCTCCATTTTGCATATTTTCTTTTGGGTAAATATCATTTTTCATCTTGAAATCATCCTCAAGGATGAAGAAAGAGATTTTCTGATTGTTTTGCTCGCCTCCATGGTCTCCACCTTCTCCTTTCCTTTGGCCTTCTTGAAGGAGGAAAGTGCACCATATCCCCCATCCATCGTGCCTCTGCTGTAAGAAGGCTGGAGATGCTATTAGCTCTAGCTGGGAAAATAATAGATTAAGGGCCAGAGACGCACATATCAGCTGGCTGGGACGGATAGCATATGAAGGGGGACAGATAGCATGCAAGCAAGCATATATGGAAAACATAAGGCCTCGGAGCACTGAGTACATATGAATAACGTTACAAAACTAAAGACCAAAGAGAGAGCAGACATGGCAATAAATCTCGTTGGTGGGTCCTTGTATTTTTCGGCAATGTAATCGCCGATCCCTCTGTATACTCTGCTACGATGAAAAGTCCTCGTTGATCACCAGCTATTAAGGCCCTGTTTGGGGGAGCTTTTGGAGGGCCAGAAAAGCTGTTTCAGATTTTGCGGGAAGCTGAAAACAGCTTTTGGGAGGAAGCTCCAATTTGGAGCTTTTGGGAGGAAGCTGTTTCAGCTTTTTCGGAAAGCTGTATTTTTGACAAAAATGCCCATATTAAAATAACATAATTACATAGTTTATCCCTATATAAACCTAAAAATCTGCTGGAGCCAAGAACCCAAGCCGTCAGACTCCCTTCCGTAAAAAAATATATTTTTCTTTTTAATTTTTGTATGCATCTCTTGAACCACATTTTAGAAGAAAAAAAATTTAATTTTTTTCCATACCTTCCAAAATCAATCTATTGTTTTTTTTTTATCATCAACCTTGCGGCCCACGCTGAGGTCCTCCTCGAGCGTGGACCACGAAGAAGAGCCCTTGGACCACGGAAAATTATTTTATGGAAAATTATGGAAAATTAATTTATACTAATAATTATAATATTTTATACCTTTATTTTTGTATTATACTATAAATATAATATCATATTATATTATATCATAATACATTAATATGTTATGTTAAATAATTTAATATTATGTTATATTATGAAAAATTAATTTATACTAATAATTATAATATTTTATACCTTTATTATTGTATTATACTATAAATATTGTATTATATTACATTACATTATAATACATTAATATGTTATTTTAAATAATTTAATGTTATGTTATATTATGAAAAATTAATTTATAATATTAATTATAATATTTTATACCTTTATTATTGTATTATACTATAAATATTGTATTATATTACATTACATTATAATACATTAATATGTTATTTTAAATAATTTAATATTATGTTATATTATGAGAAATTAATTTATACTAATAATTATAATATTTTATACTTATATTATTGTATTATACTATAAATATAATATATATTACATTATATCATAATACATTAATATGTTATGTTAAATAATTTAATATTATGTTATATTACTAAATATTAATCTACTCTAATAATTATATTACTATTATGCTATATTAACATAATATTATTTTATATTACAATAATATTATACTATATCGTATATTTATGTATTAATTTATGTTATGTTTTATTATGTTGTGTTGTATAATACTATGTAATGTCCTTTATGGTAATTTTGTCATATAAAAGTACTTTCTCAGTTTGTTTACCAAACATAAAATAAAGTACCACAGCACTTTACGAATGTAGTTACTAAACAGCAAACAGCATTTTATAACAGCTCTACTTCAGATAGCTCTACTTCCAACAACTCTACTGCCAACAGCTCCCCCAAACAGGGCCTAAGTCTCGTTTGGAGGATCTTTTGAAGGGCTAAAAAGTATTTCCTAGCCTTCCAAAAGCACTTTTAGATCAGGATGTTTAGTAAAAAATTTGGAAAGCTGTTTTAGTTTCCCATAAAGTTAAAAACAACTTTTTGGAAGAAGCTCCATTTTGGAGCTTTCCGAAAAAGCACTTTTACGTCCGGTCGGAAAGCTATTTTTTCGATCAAAATATCTGTGATAAAATATAACAATTACACAAAATGTCCCTTTATAATTTTGAAAATCTAATAGAAAATTTATTACAGAGATAAAAATCATCAGAAGGGTGAAACATTAATTTACACTAATAATTATAATATTTTATACTTTTATTATTGTATTATACTATAAATATAATATTATATTACATTATATCATAATACATTAATATGTTATGTTAAATAATTTAATATTTATTATATTATGAAAAATTAATTTACGCTAATAATTATAATATTTTATACCTTTATTATTGTATTATACTATAAATATAATATTATATTACATTATATCATAATACATTGAAATGTTGTGTTAAATAATTTAATATTATATTAAATTATTATGCTATAGTATACTGATGATCCAAAGATTGAGTTAAAGATTGATTTTGATGATCACAAAATCTTGAAGTATAATTACTAATGTTTGTGTTGCAAGAAGAAAGATAATTTATTTTGCAAGAAACATAGCAAGTTGGAAAAATACAAGAAGGCCTCAAAAGCTCTCAAGAAAAGTTGGAAGAAAGCTACACTTCATTTGCCCAAGTTTCAAGTTCAAAGGATTCAAGTTGGAGGAGCAAATTCAAAGAAAGATTCAAAAGAATAGTCCTCGAGTCGACTCCTGGAAGTTCAGAGTCGACTCTGGCACTCTAGAGTTTCAAGGAACAGTGCTCGAGTCGACTCCAACTGAGAATAGACAAAAAGATAGAGAATTGATTTTCAGCGCTACAGTGCTCGAGTCGACTCCTACTTCAGCGCTACAGTGCTCGAGTCGACTCCCAGCTACAGTGCCGGCAGACTACTATTCACGAGTCGACTTTTGTTTCAGCCGAGTCGACTCGAGCACGTTGGAAGGCATAACGGCTAGTTTTTTCTCAACTCCAACGGCTCTATTTTTGTCTCTAACGACTAGATTTTTGTTCCCACTCCCTCTAAAGCTATAAAATCAAGGAGAGAGAGCAAGGGGAGAAGATAAGGAAGTGGGAGATAACACATAGGGAAGAGATTTCAAGGAGACTTCAAGAGAAACCTTCCAAAAGCACAAAAGGGCCATTCAAAGCCAAAAGTGAGAGAAGAACAGCATCCGAGTGAATCCCAAAGCTTCCTCTCCAACAGCGTGATGCCTCAGTGATTCTCTACCTCATGCGAAATCAAAAGAGGGTCAAGTAAAGAAGAAGCCGAGTTCCTTCATCTACAAAACTTGTGTGAGGGCTTCTCTTTACTCTATTTGTTTACATTGTTATATTTGCTTGTTTAAGAAGCTTTGATTTATTTTAAACTCTTGTTCTATTATCTTGTAACTTGATTCAATCCGGATTGAATCAAGGGGTTAAGGTTTGTTGGTGAGCCAAAGGAAAAACCAACGGTGTAAGGTTGTGGTTGGTGAACCGGAAAAAACCAACTGGGTTTGATTGTGAACCCGAAAAAACAATCGGGTGGTTCTAGTCGGTGAGCCTGTGAAAACCGACCGAGTTCGTTGTGATCTCGTGAAAACAACAAGTTAGGTTGTGAGCTTGTAAAACAACCGGCTGTAATCTGAGGGATTATAGTGAAATTCCTAAGAGGTCTTGGGGAGTGGATGTAGGTGCTGGGGTGCACCGAACCACTATACATCTTTGTATTTGTGATGTTTTATCTCTTGTGTTTTATGTCTTACATTCATACTTGATTGTTTAATATCTCTAGCTTTGTTTCCTATTGATGTATAAGTGATTGTTTAGAACTTGCTTAGCTTCCACTCCATTCTTACCATTCATATAGTTTAAAATTGACCATACAACTATGTGGAGTGATTGATTAAAACCCCATTTGATTTTGATGAGCTCAAAGCATTTGAGTATATCTTGTGATTACTAATGAATTCAATTGAGTGTTTCAGTGAAAATCCTGTCCAAGTGTCTCTAGATTTGGTTCATAGTATTTTGGATAAGTTAAGAAGTCTGCTGAACCAAAGTCTGAGACTCGAGTCGACTCCCGAGTATCACGAGTCGACTCCAAGCGTATCAAGTTCACTGGCACGAGCTCGAGTCGACTCCAGACTAGTACGAGTCGACTCCGACTGAGAACAGAAAGAAGAACAGAAAGCCTCATCTCAGAACCTGTCAACGAGTCGACTCCTGAAGTGCGCGAGTCGACTCCAATGTTCAACGAGTCGACTCCAGGGTAGTAAGAGTCGACTCCAAGAGGTACACAAAGAAAAGGTCAGAGAGCATTTTATGGACTCTGAGATTCGAGTCGACTCCCGCAATACGCGAGTCGACTCCGAGACTGTGCGACCATCGACAGACAGAAAACCATGTTACTGCCTCTGAGATTCGAGTCGACTCCCAGACAGCTCGAGTCGACTCCAAGACAAGCTTCACGTCAAAAGACAGAAGACCAACTTTCGGAAACTGAGAGCCGAGTCGACTCCAAGGAAGTTCGAGTCGACTCCAAGACTGGATGAGCCAAAAGACAGAGAATCGGGAGTTCGGGCTCTGAGATTCGAGTCGACTCCAAGGACAGTCGAGTCGACTCGAGTGGACAAAATTCAAAATTGGATCCACGGACTTCTGTGGATGAGCCGACTCCAAAATTGCCAGGTCAGCTCCAGAAGTTGGCGAGTCGACTCCGGGTCAAGACGAGTCGACTCCCAGTCGTGACGGCAACTTTAATTCAAATTTGGACAGTTGCCGAGTCGACTCCGGAAAAGCTTGAGTCGACTCCCGCTACAGCCGAGTCGACTCCTGATCGCGCGAGTCGACTCCAACCCACTAACGGTCATATTGTCAGGCTGCGCAGAGTGTGCAGAACGGACAGAAAAAGCAGTGTAACGGCTAGTTTCAGTGGGGGTTGGCTTAAATAGCCACAGAAGACTGTAGCAAGAGAGAGAACAACCATTCCACTCCAAGCATTCAAGCTTTTAACTCTGCAACTTGTTCTTCAACGAAAAAGAGGGAAGATCTGCAATAACTGCATCCAACTACATCTTCTCAACATTAAAAGCTTCCTCCTCCTGCATTCAAGTCGACCACTCTTTCAAGAGGAGACCAGAAGTTCAAGAAGCCATTCCTCATCTCCGATCTAAAAGCGTTTGAGGCTTCTTAACTTCATTTATTGTTCATATTGTTTTTATCTGCTTTTTGAGAAGCTGTTTTCTGTTTTCTTTTACACACTGTAATTACTTGGTTCAATCGGGGGATTAAATCAAGGGGATTAAGGTTGGTTGGTGAGCCAAGTTAAAACCAACGTGTGTAAGGGTTTGATTGTGAGCCCGGGAAAACAATCGGGGTTGGTTCTAGTCGGTGAGCCTGGAAAAACCGACCGAGTTCGTTGTGAGCTCGTAAAACAACAAGTTTGGTTGTGAGCTTGCAAAACAACCGGCTGTAATCCAAGGGGGTTATAGTGAATTCCCAAGAGAGACCTGGGGAGTGGACGTAGGAGCAAGGGGTAGCTCCGAACCACTATAAAACTCTGTGTTTGCATTGGATTGTCTCTTCTCTTCTTCCTCTCACATCACTCACAGCACTTAGCATTAATTAAATAACTTGCAATAGTTTTTAATTAATCATCCATAACGTTTTAATTATTCAAACTAATTTAAAACCCAATTCACCCCCCCTCTTGGGTTGTCTATCTGGGCAACAAGTGGTATCAGAGCCAAAAACTCTTCCACTCAAGAGTTAAAAGATCAAAATGACAACCCCATTTGGATCTTCTCACATTGAGGGTTAGTCCACCCAAAGACCCCCTTTCTTCAATGGATCCGACTACTCATACTGGAAGGCTAGGATGAGAATATTCATCCAAGCCCAAGACTATGAGATGTGGACCATTGTAGTGAATGGCCCATACATCCCATCCACATATGTAGAGGGTGTTAAGGTACCCAAATTAGAAAAGAATTGGGATGAACATGACATGAGGAAGGCACAATTAAACTCTAAAGCTATGAATGTGTTTTATTGTGCCTTAGACCGTAATGAATTCAATAGGGTTTCAACTTGTAATTCTGCAAAAGAAATTTGGGACAGACTTGAAGTGACCCATGAGGGCACGAATCAAGTCAAGGAATCCAAAATAAACATCTTGGTTCATAAATATGAACTATTTAAAATGGATTCAAATGAAACAATCACATGCATGTTCACTAGGTTTACTGATATTGTCAATGGCCTAAAAAGTCTTGGCAAGAACTATACTAACAGTGAGCTTGTCAGGAAAATCCTTCGGTGTCTACCAAGGTCGTGGGAAGCTAAAGTGACGGCAATCCAAGAAGCCAAGGACTTGAACAAGCTACCACTTGAGGAGCTTCTTGGATCCCTTATGACGCACGAGCTCACCATGAAACAACACAACGAGGAAGAGTCCTCCCATAAGAAAAAGGTAATGGCTTTAAAATCTACTTCATCTAACAAAGACTTATCTTGCAGTAGCAGTAGTGAAGAAGAAGAAGATGAGGAAGATGGTGGTGAGGCACTTCTTGTGCGCAAGTTCAAGAAATTCATCAACCACAAGAAGTCCTATCATCAAAGGAGAGGCCCCTCAAATTCCTACCGCAAGGACAAAGGTAAGGAAAGAGAAAATGAGGGGATTGGGTGCTATGAGTGCAAAAAGCCGGGACACATCAGAGCTGAGTGTCCCTTACTAAAGAAGGGCAGCAAGTACAAGAAGAAGAAGAAAGCCCTTGTCACCACCCTATCGGACTCCGACGCATCATCTTCATCATCGGATGAAGAACAAGAAGAGAAGGCCAATTTCTGCTTCATGGCCAACGAAAACGAGGTAACTTCCGATACGCATTTTGATTTTACATTTGATGAACTTTATGATGCGTTTAATGAATTAATGATTGAATATAAGAATATAAATGTTAAAAACAGAGAACTAAAAGTAACTAACCAAACTTACATTCATAAGCATGATTCATTAATTAAGGATAAAGATAATCTTACCAAAGAAAATCTAGAACTTAAGACAAGCAACCAACTCTTAATTAAGAAGACTAACAACTTAACGAAAGATAATGAAAAACTAACTAAGGAACTTTCAGAACTTAAAAACCATAAACAAATCTTAAACAAGGATCTCACAAAAGAACTAAATGATTTAAAAGCAGAAAATCAAACATTAACTAAAGAACTTGGAAAATACAAACCTTTAGTTGAAAGGTTTACGTATAGTTCTGAAAAGTTAAATATGATACTTAATAATCAACGAGCCGTATTTAATAAAGCGGGTTTAGGATATAAACCAAGAAATAAACAAAAACTTCTCAGTAACTTCTTTGTTAAAGCTGGGGAAACTAAAATTAAGAAAATAACTTGCTTTTGTTGTGGTACAGTAGGTCATAAAGCAAATGTGTGTAATTTTAGGAAAAGTAAAACTAAAAGAAAAATTAAAAAGGTATGGGTTCCAAAAGGAACCAACTTGACTAACCATGAAGGACCCAAGAAAACTTGGGTACCTAAGATGACATGATTTGCTTGTGTAGGAGTGTCTTGCAGCCAAAGTCAACAAAAACTGCTGGTATTTGGATAGTGGCTGCTCAAGGCACATGACGGGTGATAAAGATCAATTTTTCACCCTTGAAGCTAAGAAGGGAGGTGCTGTGACGTTTGGAGACAACAACCAAGGTCACATCATTGGTTTTGGTAAAGTTCAAATCACCCCTTCTACTTTTATAGATAATGTTAGATATGTTGATGGTCTTAAGCATAACTTGTTAAGCATTAGTCAATTATGTGATAAAGGATATGATGTTATGTTTAAACCATCACTATGCATTATAACAAATCCTAATGATAATAGTTTAGTTTTTAAAGGAATTAGACGTGGAAATGTATATGTTGTAGACCTAGAAGATCTTGCAAAACATAACCAATGTCTAGTTGTAAATGAAACTAAAGATAATGATGCTAGTTGGTTATGGCACCGTAAGTTAGGTCATGCAAGCATGGACACAATAACTAAACTAGTTAAAAGAGACTCCGTGATAGGTTTGCCAAAATTAAAATTTGAAAAGAACAAAATATGTGAAGCATGTCAATTTGGCAAACAATCTAGAAACTCTTTTAAATCCATAAAATGTGTCTCTACTTCTAGGCCTCTAGAATTACTACACATGGACCTATTTGGTCCAACTAGAACAACAAGCCTAGGTGGAAATAAATATGGTCTAGTTATAGTAGATGATTACTCTAGGTACACATGGGTCATGTTTCTAGCGCATAAGGATCAAGCATTTTCTATGTTTAAGAAGTTCAATAAGGAAGTAACAAATGCTAGAGAGTCTTCAGTCATAGCCATTAGAAGTGACCATGGTACCGAATTCGAAAATCAATTATTTGACGAATTTTGTAGTAAAAAGGGGATAACCCATAATTTTTCTGCACCTAGGACACCACAACAAAATGGAGTTGCGGAAAGGAAGAATAGAACACTAGAGGAAATGGCTAGGACTATGTTATGTGAAAGTAACCTCCCTAAGTACTTTTGGGGAGAAGCCATTAATACCTCTTGTCACATATTAAATAGAGTTTTATTAAGACCCATTATAAAGAAAACACCTTATGAACTTTGGAAAAACAGAAAACCAAAAGTTAATTACTTTCATGCCTTTGGATGTAGGTGTTTTGTACATAATAATGGGAAAGATAATCTAGGGAAATTTGATCCTAAATCTGATGAAGGAATATTCTTAGGTTATTCTACAACTAGTAAAGCCTATAGAGTCTTTAATAAAAGAATCCTAGTTATAGAAGAATCTATACATGTTGTTTTTGATGACTCTAGTGACATCTCATTTAGTAAGAAGGTTAATTTTGATGATGATGTTGAAATACTTGAAGAAAAGATAGATGAGATGGGATTACAAAAGGATAATCAAAAATTGATTGAAGAAGCATCATCAAGCCAAGAGCCTATTGTGGATCATGGGCTAACAAAAGCTTGGAGGTATGCTCACGGGCATCCTAAGGAACTCATCCTAGATGATCCATCTCAACCGGTTAGGACTAGAGCATCACTTAGAAATTTGAATAACCATCTAGCTTTTGTTTCACACTTTGAGCCCAAACATATAGAAGAAGCCGAAAATGATGTAAATTGGATAAATGCAATGCAAGAAGAACTAAACCAATTTACTAGAAACAAAGTGTGGGATCTAGTAGAGAGGCCTTCTGAATATCCAATTATAGGTACAAAATGGATATATAAAAATAAGCTAGATGAAAATGGAATTGTTATAAGGAATAAGGCTAGACTAGTGGCAAAGGGTTATAATCAAGAAGAAGGTATAGATTTTGATGAAACCTTTGCTCCCGTAGCTAGACTTGAGGCTATTAGACTATTATTAGCATATGCATGCTCTAAGGATTTCAGACTATTTCAAATGGATGTAAAAAGTGCATTTTTAAATGGGTATATTAATGAGGAAGTGTATGTAGAACAACCTCCTGGTTTTGAAAATCATCAATACCCTAATCATGTGTATAAACTGAACAAAGCACTTTATGGATTAAAACAAGCACCTAGAGCATGGTATGAGAGACTTAGTAAATTCCTATTAGAACATGAATTCTCTAGGGGAAATATAGACACAACATTATTTCTGAAAAAACAAAACAAAGATATGTTATTAGTACAGATTTATGGATATCATTTTCGGTGCTACTAACAATCGCCTCTGCGAAGAGTTTGCTGATTTGATGCAGAGTGAGTTTGAGATGAGCATGATGGGAGAGCTGAACTACTTCCTAGAGCTTCAAATCAAACAATCTGAAGGAGGAATCTTCATCAATCAAGCAAAATATATCAAGGAGATGCTCAAGAAGTTTGATATGGAGGAAAACAAGTCAATCAGCACCCCATGAGCTCATCATGCAAATTAGATCAAGATGAATCAGGTAAATCTGTAGATCAAAAACTTTATAGAGGTATGATAGGATCTTTACTGTATCTTACTGCAAGTAGACCTGATATTATGTTTAGTGTGTGCATGTGTGCTAGATATCAGGCTAATCCTAAAGAATCACACCTAGCTGCAGTTAAGAGAATTTTTAAATACTTAATAGGAACTAAGAACATAGGGCTATGGTACTCTAAAGAATCTAGCCTAAACTTAATAGGATACACAGATTCAGACTTCGCTGGATGTAAGCTTGATAGAAAAAGTACCAGCGGGTCTTGTCAATTTCTAGGAGAAAATCTTATCTCATGGTTTAGCAAGAAACAAAACTCGGTTGCATTATCCACTGCTGAAGCTGAATATGTGGCAGCCGGGAGTTGTTGTGCTCAAATCTTGTGGATTAAACAACAATTAGAAGATTATGGCATTAAACAAGATAAAATTCCCATTAATTGTGATAATACACGTGCCATAAATCTAACTAAAAATCCAATTCAACATTCAAGAACTAAACACATTGAGATAAGACATCACTTCATAAGAGATCATGTATTGAATGGTGATGTGACACTCCAATTTGTTTGTACTGATAATCAATTAGCAGATATTTTTACAAAACTCCTAAGTGAAGAGAAGTTTAGTGTGCTTAGGAGGGGATTAGGAGTGATTGATCCATCCTAGTGGTGGTTTTCACTAGAATAATTGATTTTGATGATTACAATGTGGTTAAAATAGAGTTTTTTTTCAATGATCATCAAATCAGATCATAATTAGGTGATTTTCCCTCATTTGGCACGATTATAGCATGAGTTTTAGGTGCGTGCCAAAGTTAGAGACGACTCGAGTAAGTTTCAGAGCCGGCTCCTAAGGGGGAGTCGACTCGCGCATTTGCGGGAGTCGACTCGCAAAGATGGCAGCTGAGGGGGAGTCGACTCGCACATTGTCGGGAGTCGACTCGAAGTCTACAGGCGCATAAGGAGAGTCGACTCGCGCATATTCTGGAGTCGACTCGAGGTCGAGTCGACTCGCGACTCAGGGGAGTCGACTCGCAGTCGGGATCCGACTTTTTAACCCTAGGTTTGTCGTTTCGCAAACACTTTTCTTTCAAGCCGCCACTGTTCAAAAAGCCCTAGAGCCGACTCCTAGGTCGTCCCCGATCGTCTCCATCCTCTGTTCGGACGATTTTTCACCGGTTCTTAGGGTTTTCGTCCGTTCCTAGGTCGTCTGCTGTCCGTCCCGAGTCTCCTCCGTCGACCTTTCTCCGTCCTTTAGGTGTTTCTTCCCGTTTAGGTCAAGATGCCTCGTAAGACCGTGGTTAGGAAGAGGTCCCGTCCCGAGGCCGGTCCCGAGCGGCGCTCCAAGGCGCGGCACGATCCCGCGAGGGAACCACCTCCGGCTCGTTCCCCGCCTAGGGCGGTTCCCGCAAGGCCGTTAGCCGGTGATGACCCAAAGATTGATTCATAGATTGATTTTGATGATCACAAAACCTTGAAGTATAGATACTAATGTTTATGTTGCAAGGAGAAAGATATTTATTTTGCAAGGAACATAGCAAGTTGGAAGAACACAAGAAGGCCTCCAAAGCTCTCAAGTTGGAAGAAAGCTACAATTTATTGGCCCAAGTTTAAAGTTTAAAGGATTCAAATTGGAGGAGTAAAATCAAAAGAAAAATTCAAAAGAACAGTCTTCGAGTCGACTCCAGTGGAACGCGAGTCGACTCCGATGGTTGGTAGGTCGACTCCAAAGAAAGCAAGAGTCGACTCTCAGCGGAACACAAAGAAAAAGTCAGAGAGCATTTTTGGGACTCTGAGATTCGAGTCGACTCCCGCATTGCACGAGTCGACTCCGAGACTCCGCGACCATCAACAGACAGAAAAACCAAGTTACTGCCTCTGAGATTCGAGTCGACTCCCAGACAGCTCGAGTCGACTCCAAGGCAGCGCTACACCAAGATGGCAGAAGGCTGTGTTTCGCAAACTGAGAGCCGAGTCGACTCCAAGGAAGTTCGAGTCGACTCCAAGACTGGACGAGCCAAAAGACAGAGGATCGGGAGTTCGGGCTCTGAGATTCGAGTCGACTCCCAGGACAGTCGAGTCGACTCGAGAGGACAAAATTCAAAATTGGATCCACGGACTTCAGTGGATGAGCCAACTCCGAAATTGCCAAGTCAGCTCCAGAAGTTGGCGAGCCGA
The DNA here is from genome assembly GCF_009389715.1 of Phoenix dactylifera. NCBI lineage: Eukaryota > Viridiplantae > Streptophyta > Magnoliopsida > Arecales > Arecaceae > Phoenix > Phoenix dactylifera. The sequence goes on from NW_024067701.1 coordinate 200,247, forward strand.
CTCCAGGTTAAGACGAGTCGACTCCCAGTCGAGGCAAGCACATTAATTCAAATTTGGAACAGTGGCCGAGTCGTCTCCGGTAAAACACGAGCCGACTCCTGCAACAGGCGAGCCGACTCTTGATCGCGCGAGTCGACTCCGATCCCAACGGTAACATTGTCAGGAAATGCAGACTGTGTCCAACGGCTCTTTTTCTTGTCTCTAACGGCTATATTCTTGTTTCCACGCCATCTAAAGCTATAAAAACAAGAAGAGAGCTAGGAGAGAACTCATGGAAGTGGGAGAGATCATCTAGGAAAGAGATCTCAAAGAGATTACAAAGGAAATCTCCCATAAGCACAAAAGGGCCATCCAAAACGAAATAGAGAGAAGAAGAGCATCCAAGTGAATCCGAAAGCTTCCTCTCCATCCGTGTGCTGCCTCAGGGATCCTCTACTTCATGCCAAATCAGAGGAGGATCAAGTAAAGAAGAAGCCGAGCTCCTCCATCTTCAAAACTCGTTTGAGGGCTTCTCTTTACTCTATTTGTTTATATTGTCATATTTGCTTGTTTAAGAAGCTTTGTTTTGTTTTATACTTTGTTTTAATATCTTGTAACTTGATTCAATCAAGGAATTGAATCAAGGGGTTAAGGTTTGTTGGTGAGCCAAAGGGAAAACCAACGGTGATAGGTTTGTTGGTGAGCCGAGGGTAAAACCAACGTGTAAGGGTTTGATTGTGATCCCGGGAAAACAATCGGGGAGGTTCTAGTCGGTGAGCCTGGAAAAACCGACCGAGTTCGTTGTGCGCTCGTAAAACAACAAGTTGGGTTGTGAGCTTGTAAAACAACCGGCTGTAATCGGTAGGATTATAGTGAAATTCCCAAGAGGTCTTGGGGAGTGGATGTAGGTGCTGGGGTGCACCGAACCACTATATGTCCTTTGTGTTTGTAATGCCTCTAGTTATTGTCTAACTAACACACTTACTTACTTAGATAAATTGCTTGCTTAATTCTTATCCGTACATCCTTTAGTTGCAAGCATATTTAATCAAGTCGAAGTCTATACATCAAACCCTTGCTAAGTTTAACTTTCACTGTGCATCTATACAACTTAGCATAGTTAATCAAAAAGTTTTAGAAGTAGCATAAAAGTTTTAAAAGACCCAATTCACCCCCCCTCTTGGGTTGTATCTACTGGGCAACAAGTGGTATCAGAGCAGGTGCTCAAATATTATTTGTAGTCTTAACCGACTAGAGCCAAAGATCATGACAACTCAAATAGATAGTTTTCTAGGAGAAGGACAATCAATTAATACACCTCCACTATTTAATGGCATAAACTATACACATTGAAAAATACGCATGCGCATCTTTATTCAATCACAAAACTATTACTTATGGAAAATCATAATAAATGATCTTCACATACTCTCTCAAACTTTTAATGAAAAGGACTTAGCACAATTGAATGCTGATGCTATGAACATATTATATTGTGCTATTCAAGAAACAAAGTTTAATGAAATTTCTGCATGCTTATCTGCTAAGGAGATCTGGGATACTTTAGAAAATATTTATGATAAATCTCAGATTAGCTCTCATGTGCTTCAATTACATTCTAACAATGAGACTGCAGAAAAAGGTGTTGAATCTCCCACCGCAGTCGAGTCGACTCCAAGTATTTCAGAGTCGACCCTCAAGATAACCGAGTCGACTCCAATAAGGTCCAAGTCGACTCCGAGGCAAATCAGCTTCCTAAAGACAAAGAAAAAGAGGAAGCAAGAAGAAAGGAAGAAAGAGATAAAAAGGAAGAAAGCCTTGACCAAGAAAGAGTCAAGCCAGAAAATAAAAGTTAGGAGCAACAATGATGATATTAGCTCCAAGAAACTACAAGAGGTAACGGACTTGTGCTTTATGGCACAGGAAGACAAGGTAAAATCTGAATCTACTTTTACCTCAAATGATTTTCAAGACGAATTATCTTATGATGAATTATTAAATGCTTTTCACGATTTGTATAGTGAATGTAGAAAATTAGCTGTAAAGAATAAAAATCTTAAGAAACTAAATCTGAAAATTTCAAAAGAAAGAAATTCTAATGATGAAATACAAGAGAAACTAAATTCTGAAAATGAAAGCTTAAGGTCATTTTCAGAAGAATTAATTCAGAAAAATCATAGCTTAATTAGAGAAAATCAAAACTTAAGTAAAGAAATTAATCAATTAAAATCTTTTATTAACAAATTCACCGTAAGCTCAGAACGATTGAAAATGATGTTTGAAAGCCAATATGTTGCTTATGATAAATCAAAACTTGGCTTGACTCCTTTACTTAACAATAAACCTCTAGAGAAAAAGGTTATCAATTCACCATGCAAACCATTAAATAAGATAACTTATCTCAAACATGAAAAGAATGGGCATAACAACCTTTTCCATCATTCTAACACAATTAAATCAAATGGTAAAATTATTACTATTAAACAGATTTGGATTCCAAAAGGAACCATATGTCCTAACTCTCAAGGACCCAAGCAAGCTTGGGTACTCAAAATGAAAATATGAGGATGTAGACATAGATGTGCCAAGATACCCATGGAACAAATAAACTCATACAAGTGGGTGTTCTAGACACACTGAAACTTAAAACATACTTATGAAAAGTAATTTTAAATAAAAATAATAATAATAATAATAATAAGGAAATCAGTAATTCTTGCATTTCATTATTATTTGTGCTTTAGTATTTGATATGATTTGCTAGTAGTGATCAATTTTGTGATATAGAAAATACTTTTGGAAATATAATCAAATCATTTCATTTTACTCACTATTGGATAAGGTGCTAAATGATTAATCAACTTATTAAGAATAACTCTATGAATTCTCTATATGCTTGATTGAGAGTTTTTATCTATGGCATTATTGTTTATTGATCATAGATATGATAATGTGTACTTGGTATGCTTTTGAATATATGCACTATGAATACCAAGATTAAAGAAACCATATTTGGCATATGAAATCAGCTCATGCTAGTATGTACTTAATCTCAAAAGACCTTGCCATAGGCTTACTTAGATTATCCTCTTAAAGGTCAAAGTTTTACTATGCATGCTAACTAAGGAAACAAACAAAAATAATTTCTAAATCTAGAGATGTTGTTTCCAACACTAATTTTTCAAAAGCTTACATTAGCCTTGTTCTTGGCACTCAAATTGAAATATTTTCTGCATTGGCACAAACTCACAAAAAGCGATCAAATGATAAAGGTTTGCAAACTATGAATCACGGCATAGTTTTGAAAACCAATTTTTGTGTTAAGTTGTGCACAGAAAATAATATTGAATACAATTCTTTCTGCACCAAGAACACTATAGGTAAAATAGGATTAATAGAATCTTTGAAGAATTGAAAAAGGCAATGTTGTATGATAGTCATCTACTTAAAATGATTTTTAAAAGCTATCATCACTGCTTGTCATACATATGACTTCTATTAGATCTATCTTTGATGAAAACTTCTTTTGATCTTCTGAAAAATAGAAAACGAACTATTGCGTATCTCTCATATTTTTCAGTCGTACATGTTATGCTTGATATGTTCTCTTGAAAAATAATGCCAAATCTAATAAAGATATTTCTATCCTTGGATATCATTCATCAAGCAATGCATATAGAACATTCATGAAAAATTCTAGATGTAGAAGTATCAATTCATTTTATTCTTTATGAGACTAATGATCTATTATCAAAATACTAAAATCAAATTATATGGTTAAATCTTTTACATATAACAATCTGAAAAACTTGTTAATTAGAACCAAATTGGATTTTTCAGATATACACTTAATGATGACTACTAAAAGATTAAATCAAGAAAAGATGAAATAGATCTTGATAAGATTCTTGCATGATTAGAAGTAAAAATCACCTTTATCATTTGTTTGCTTTATAAACGTTATATCCTATCAAATGAGTGTGTAGAATGGACTCCTATGTGCTTACTTTATATATGTTAAATAACCACCATATTTGAAAACACTCATTACAAATATGATAAAGCAATATATGGTTTGATACAAGCATCAAGAGCATGATATAAAAGCTTAAATAACCTTTTTGATAGAAGGTAATAGTGATAATTCTTTGCATCAAAAAATGTGTGACACCTCACTTGCTCAAAGTATACATTAATGACATCATTTCTGGTTCTACTAATGAAGAGTTATATTGCAAGGTGAGTTTGAAATATGTATGATGAATGAATTAACATCTTCTCTCAAACTCCAAATTAAGACAAACAGGAAAGGGGATCTTCATTGACCAATATTAGTCCACAAGAAAACTCTCATAGAAGATTGGCATGAAGAAGGTATGTCTATGACCCCATCTTGTAGAATTTGAAAAGAATGAGCAAAATAGATCTACTGTTTAAAGCTGTATTGAAGCATGATAGAATAATTATTTTACCATACAGCTAGTAGACCAGGTTGTATGCTCATTATGTGACCTTGTGCAAGACATCAATCTAACTTTAATGAATCATATTTTATTGATAAACAAATAAATCATAATCTGAATTGTGATAGAAACAACTGTTTAAGATAAGTTGATTAAAACTTAGCTAGCGTGCCTTATTGAATAAAATCTAAACTAAATTGATTTTAAAAATAAGAAATTGATTTGACCTTGATAAATCTACCTATTGCCTCACATGCTTGTCCTTGAACCATCTGATTTAATGAAACTATCTCTTTAGTTCAAGTGATATGTGCTTGCTTATATTTAGGGAATCTCTTGAGTAAAGTGACTCAACATGCAACTATTGTCATATCTTATATTGAGTCATCTAGTTAAAAAATATATATATTGGATGAATGCTTTGTATCTTAAAGAAACTAATAACCTTCCTTCAAGAAAGAAAAATGAGAAATTTCAACTTGAAGGATATCTTCATGTAAGATACACTAAACATTCACATGCAAACAAGAGAGAGGATCTTCTTCAGCCAAAAGTTCACACATAAGAAATCTAGTTTGGCTTGAAGAACATACAATGAATAGGTAATTTTAGATACCTTTCTCACAAATTAATTGAGCAAAGTCAATAACTTAAATCCTATTATGGCATGATTAAATTCTTTAATTATTAATTTTTGATATCATGTCTATATGTGTATTGACTGACTTATACTTTTAGAAATTATTTCATGGTTTGCCCAAACTAAAATATATCTTTGCCTATGTCATAACCATGAAATACACAAGTATATGCTTAAAATTTTGATGTAAAATAACTTGTGAGAAGTTATGAATCCTTGAGCACAATGAAAATGTTGTTTGCATATTCTTTATTCTGCTCTTTCATGTAAATTACTTGAGAATAACAAAAAGAGAGAGAGATAAAGAAAAGAAAATGGATGTTATTCAAGAGAAGTAAAATCTAAGTAAAGGCAAATACTTCAATCTTAAGGAAAAGCAAAACGAACATAATATATTCGGCACATTTGTGAGACTTGTGTGAGCATTCTTTTGGAAGGGATAAAATCCATAATTAATTACACTTAAACAGGGAGAGTTTGAAGTGAACATTTTAACCTTTCTATATTGCTCATCATAGGGATGGTGCCAATGGGGAGGCTAGTGGTAGTACCCGGCACTATTTGACCCAACTATTCGGTGTAGGGCATATTAGGGACGACACAAGAGGGAGGCTAGTGGTAGTACCTCGTGCCCCTTCCCAACTCCACCGGATAGGGAGCAAATAGAGTATAAAGCATAAGAAAGTAAAAATGAATGACAAAGTAAATGAAAGTATATAAGAAGAATCAAGTCAAGTTTTAATCACTTGGAAACACACCTTAAGGATGAAATTAGTGGAAGATTATATTTAAATAGGGGGAGTTAATTCGAAAAGAATTGATTTCGATCCTTGACATGCTTGTTCTTAATATTTCAATGTATGACTTAACACACACTATATTTTGCATATAGCATGATATTTTAAATTATGGGTTCTCAATATTTTTTGTAGTTCCCCATACTTGGACAACTTGATTGAATGAAATACTACATAACATCTTTGTTTAGTTTTATTGAAAAGAAATTTCAGATTTGTCATTCACAATCATTGTTAAAATCTGAAAGCTAAATAAAATTGTAGAAAGGAGAAGAGAAGAATATCTCTATTTAGGGAAAATAAATTGATTTTGATCTATCTTTCTACTTGCCTAACTTTGATACATAATGTCCTAATACTTGTTAAAATATCCTTTATTGTGTATCGAAACTCAAAATTAAACACAAAGATTCTGAAAGTGCTTTAATGTTATTGAAATATGTATTTTTCAATCGTAACAATTTAAGATGAGCTACATTGTGAAAGATACATATCTCATATTATGACTTAGAAAGCTTTTATTGAAAATTCTATGTAATTCAGAATCTGATTTTGTATAAAAGCTTAAACTAAATGTGATTTTTAAAATAAAGTCTTACTTTAAGAAAAATAGAATTAATTTTGATGCCTTTGGTGATTGCTCCGATACGCATCCGAAACATATCATTTCTTATCTTCAAAGTATACTAATATTGGTTCAAATGATGTGTCTTTCGATGATCTTGATTACAAACAAAAATTTCTAAATATATGATTTTATTTTGATATTAAAAAGATTTATTGTGATTCATGTATACATCGCTGAAAAACTATCATTAAGAAATTGAGTTCTATAAATATATATACCTCAATGATCATCTATATGTTTTTCTCTCCTACGTTCTTAAAGATTTCTATCAGAATATATATAGAGTGAATGATCTAAAAGCTAGAAATATTTCACCTCACTCAAATGACTCTAAAAGAAAGAAAATGTAAATGCTGTTGAAAGAAACTGAGCGTCAAATGAATCATTTTCTGATTAATATTTCAGTACATTTTCTCAAAGATTAAGAGGAAGCATAACTTGTTCTTGATAGATTAAAAAGGGTGATTGCTATAAATTTTGAATAATTCTTGATCACTCTCCATTCTCGATATCATAGAATTTCAGTTCTATTCACGTTTGTCATTAAAATCTGAAATTCAACAAAAGAAAAGAATGATTAAAGAAGTATGCATCTTTTGAGGGGGAGCTTTAGATATTCAGTATCTTATCCTAAAGTTACTTCAATTTGATGTATACCTTAAATCTTATGGATTGATTTTTATGAACTTCCTTATATTGCAAGACATGCTTTAAATTACCTTGAGATGAGTTCTATAAAGGTTGTCTTATCTCAAACCTTGAGTCTTATGAAAATAAGCTGAAACTTATAGAAAATATATTTTTGAGATTGACAATTTTATTGAACATTATCTTAGGATTCTAAACTCTTAAATGGAATGATCAATTGAGGGGGAGAAAGAAAATTTCAGAAGGAGAGGTCTTATGGAACTTAATCGCATAAATCTATAACTAAAGGAGAGAGAAAGAATACTAAATGAAAAGTGATTCCAATATGTATCATCTGAAATTTAAATCTGAAAATCTTTATGATACACCTTGAGGCATGTTATTTGGTTAATATATCTTCTGCACAAATCATGAACCAAATTGCAATTCAAATAGTTGATCTTAAGAGCCTCTAATTTAATGAAAAAAGGGAAGAATAACGTGTTAAATTTTCTTGAGTATCTCGTAGAAAATCTATTTTGGAATTCACTAATGAGTCCTAATTGGCTTGCTCTTTAGAACTTCAATATTGTGCCAATTCATATTTTTATATATGTATCAAATCGTGCTTATTTTCTAAAGGAATAAAAGAAAGTCCTTAAAAGAGCTCTAAGATATATCATAAATTGCATGAATTCATATTTTGGTATTTGTGCCCCAATGCTCTTATTATCATAAAAAGAACTTTGAAGTCATGATCCAACATTATGATATGTTTTTTCAAGTATATAAGTTTTGATCTTTTACTCTGAAAATCAATTAAATTGCTCTCATGTTGATAAAATACTTAATAGATTGGGCAAAAGGTCTTAAATGAACAAGCTTTCATACTTAGTGAAGAGAGGTTAGATTTCCACTCATATTTTTCCTTGAATATCATTTGTGGTACTTCTTGAATTAACCTAAGCAAGATTCCACCTACACTTGATTAGAAAACTATCTGTGGTATCAAATTAAAAAAACCTCTTGAATTCACACTCGATGTGTTCTGCTCTGATCTTTGTACTTAATGTTTCACTATCTTTTTGATGTTGTCAAAAAGGGGGAGAAATATCTAAGTATATGCTATATACTCAGAATGCTTTATTACTTTGAATTAAATACAAATCAGCTTAAAATTTAAATATGTTGATTGTGTTAAGCTGATTAAATCTAAAGCATTATCATGAAGTATGTTTTTAAATATATATGTTTTCCACTTCATGCAACTTAGCTATGTATTACTTCTAGAAATCAATATCTTTTATATTGCATATACTCCAAGTTTTGTCATCATCAAAAAGGGGGAGATTGATGACCCAAAGATTGATTCATAGATTGATTTTGATGATCACAAAACCTTGAAGTATAGATACTAATGTTTATGTTGCAAGGAGAAAGATATTTATTTTGCAAGGAACATAGCAAATTGGAAGAACACAAGAAGGCCTCCAAAGCTCTCAAGTTGGAAGAAAGCTACAATTTATTGGCCCAAGTTTAAAGTTCAAAGGATTCAAATTGGAGGAGTAAAATCAAAAGAAAAATTCAAAAGAACAGTCTTCGAGTCGACTCCAGTGGAACGCGAGTCGACTCCGATGGTTGGTAGGTCGACTCCAAAGAAAGCAAGAGTCGACTCTCAGCGGAACACAAAGAAAAAGTCAGAGAGCATTTTTGGGACTCTGAGATTCGAGTCGACTCCCGCATTGCACGAGTCGACTCCGAGACTCCGCGACCATCAACAGACAGAAAAACCAAGTTACTGCCTCTGAGATTCGAGTCGACTCCCAGACAGCTCGAGTCGACTCCAAGGCAGCGCTACACCAAGATGGCAGAAGGCTGTGTTTCGCAAACTGAGAGCCGAGTCGACTCCAAGGAAGTTTGAGTCGACTCCAAGACTGGACGAGCCAAAAGACAGAGGATCGGGAGTTCGGGCTCTGAGATTCAAGTCGACTCCCAGGACAGTCGAGTCGACTCGAGAGGACAAAATTCAAAATTGGATCCACGGACTTCAGTGGATGAGCCGACTCCGAAATTGCCAAGTCAGCTCCAGAAGTTGGCGAGTCGACTCCAGGTTAAGACGAGTCGACTCCCAGTCGAGGCAAGCACATTAATTCAAATTTAAAACAGTGGCCGAGTCGTCTCCGGTAAAACACGAGCCGACTCCTGCAACAGGCGAGCCGACTCCTGATCGCGCGAGTCGATTCCGATCCCAACGGTAACATTGTCAGGAAATGCAGACTGTGTCCAACGGCTCTTTTTCTTGTCTCTAACGGCTATATTCTTGTTTCCACGCCATCTAAAGCTATAAAAACAAGAAGAGAGCTAGGAGAGAACTCATGGAAGTGGGAGAGATCATCTAGGAAAGAGATCTCAAAGAGATTACAAAGAAAATCTCCCATAAGCACAAAAGGGCCATCCAAAACGAAATAGAGAGAAGAAGAGCATCCAAGTGAATCCGAAAGCTTCCTCTCCATCCGTGTGCTGCCTCAGGGATCCTCTACTTCATCCCAAATCAGAGGAGGATCAAGTAAAGAAGAAGCCAAGCTCCTCCATCTTCAAAACTCGTTTGAGGGCTTCTCTTTACTCTATTTGTTTATATTGTCATATTTGCTTGTTTAAGAAGCTTTGTTTTGTTTTATACTTTTTTTTAATATCTTGTAACTTGATTCAATCAAGGGATTGAACCAAGGGGTTAAGGTTTGTTGGTGAGCCAAAGGGAAAACCAACGGTGATAGGTTTGTTGGTGAGCCGAGGGTAAAACCAACGTGTAAGGGTTTGATTGTGATCCCGGAAAAACAATCGGAGAGGTTCTAGTCGGTGAGCCTGGGAAAACCGACCGAGTTCGTTGTGCGCTCGTAAAACAACAAGTTGGGTTGTGAGCTTGTAAAACAACCGGCTGTAATCGGTAGGATTATAGTGAAATTTCCAAGAGGTCTTGGGGAGTGGATGTAGGTGCTGGGGTGCACCGAACCACTATATGTCCTTTGTGTTTGTAATGCCTCTAGTTATTGTCTAACTAACACACTTACTTACTTAGATAAATTGCTTGCTTAATTGTTATCCGTACATCCTTTAGTTGCAAGCATATTTAATCAAGTCGAAGTCTATACATCAAACCCTTGCTAAGTTTAACTTTCACTGTGCATCTATACAACTTAGCATAGTTAATCAAAAAGTTTTAGAAGTAGCATAAAAGTTTTAAAAGACCCAATTCACCCCCCCTCTTGGGTTGTATCTACTGGGCAACAAGTGGTATCAGAGCAGGTGCTCAAATATTATTTGTAGTCTTAACCGACTAGAGCCAAAGATCATGACAACTCAAATAGATAGTTTTCTAGGAGAAGGACAATCAATTAATACACCTCCACTATTTAATGGCATAAACTATACATATTGGAAAATACGCATGCGCATCTTTATTCAATCACAAAACTATTACTTATGGAAAATCATAATAAATGATCTTCACATACTCTCTCAAACTTTTAATGAAAAGGACTTAGCACAATTGAATGCTGATGCTATGAACATATTATATTGTGCTATTCAAGAAACAAAGTTTAATGAAATTTCTGCATGCTTATCTGCTAAGGAGATCTGAGATACTTTAGAAAATATTTATGATAAATCTCAGATTAGCTCTCATGTGCTTCAATTACATTCTAACAATGAGACTGCAGAAAAAGGTGTTGAATCTCCCACCGCAGTCGAGTCGACTCCAAGTATTTCAGAGTCGACCCTCAAGATAACCGAGTCGACTCCAATAAGGTCCAAGTCGACTCCGAGGCAAATCAGCTTCCTAAAGACAAAGAAAAAGAGGAAGCAAGAAGAAAGGAAGAAAGAGATAAAAAGGAAGAAAGCCTTGACCAAGAAAGAGTCAAGCCAGAAAATAAAAGTTAGGAGCAACAATGATGATATTAGCTCCAAGAAACTACAAGAGGTAACGGACTTGTGCTTTATGGCACAGGAAGACAAGGTAAAATCTGAATCTACTTTTACCTCAAATGATTTTCAAGACGAATTATCTTATGATGAATTATTAAATGCTTTTCACGATTTGTATAGTGAATGTAGAAAATTAGCTGTAAAGAATAAAAATCTTAAGAAACTAAATCTGAAAATTTCAAAAGAAAGAAATTCTAATGATGAAATACAAGAGAAACTAAATTCTGAAAATGAAAGCTTAAGGTCATTTTCAGAAGAATTAATTCAGAAAAATCATAGCTTAATTAGAGAAAATCAAAACTTAAGTAAAGAAATTAATCAATTAAAATCTTTTATTAACAAATTCACCGTAAGCTCAGAACGATTGAAAATGATGTTTGAAAGCCAATATGTTGCTTATGATAAATCAAAACTTGGCTTGACTCCTTTACTTAACAATAAACCTCTAGAGAAAAAGGTTATCAATTCACCATGCAAACCATTAAATAAGATAACTTATCTCAAACATGAAAAGAATGGGCATAACAACCTTTTCCATCATTCTAACACAATTAAATCAAATGGTAAAATTATTACTATTAAACAGATTTGGATTCCAAAAGGAACCATATGTCCTAACTCTCAAGGACCCAAGCAAGCTTGGGTACTCAAAATGAAAATATGAGGATGTAGACATAGATGTGCCAAGATACCCATGGAACAAATAAACTCATACAAGTGGGTGTTCTAGACACACTGAAACTTAAAACATACTTATGAAAAGTAATTTTAAATAAAAATAATAATAATAATAATAATAAGGAAATCAGTAATTCTTGCATTTCATTATTATTTGTGCTTTAGTATTTGATATGATTTGCTAGTAGTGATCAATTTTGTGATATAGAAAATACTTTTGGAAATATAATCAAATCATTTCATTTTACTCACTATTGGATAAGGTGCTAAATGATTAATCAACTTATTAAGAATAACTCTATGAATTCTCTATATGCTTGATTGAGAGTTTTTATCTATGGCATTATTGTTTATTGATCATAGATATGATAATGTGTACTTGGTATGCTTTTGAATATATGCACTATGAATACCAAGATTAAAGAAACCATATTTGGCATATGAAATCAGCTCATGCTAGTATGTACTTAATCTCAAAAGACCTTGCCATAGGCTTACTTAGATTATCCTCTTAAAGGTCAAAGTTTTACTATGCATGCTAACTAAGGAAACAAACAAAAATAATTTCTAAATCTAGAGATGTTGTTTCCAACACTAATTTTTCAAAAGCTTACATTAGCCTTGTTCTTGGCACTCAAATTGAAATATTTTCTGCATTGGCACAAACTCACAAAAAGCGATCAAATGATAAAGGTTTGCAAACTATGAATCACGGCATAGTTTTGAAAACCAATTTTTGTGTTAAGTTGTGCACAGAAAATAATATTGAATACAATTCTTTCTGCACCAAGAACACTATAGGTAAAATAGGATTAATAGAATCTTTGAAGAATTGAAAAAGGCAATGTTGTATGATAGTCATCTACTTAAAATGATTTTTAAAAGCTATCATCACTGCTTGTCATACATATGACTTCTATTAGATCTATCTTTGATGAAAACTTCTTTTGATCTTCTGAAAAATAGAAAACGAACTATTGCGTATCTCTCATATTTTTCAGTCGTACATGTTATGCTTGATATGTTCTCTTGAAAAATAATGCCAAATCTAATAAAGATATTTCTATCCTTGGATATCATTCATCAAGCAATGCATATAGAACATTCATGAAAAATTCTAGATGTAGAAGTATCAATTCATTTTATTCTTTATGAGACTAATGATCTATTATCAAAATACTAAAATCAAATTATATGGTTAAATCTTTTACATATAACAATCTGAAAAACTTGTTAATTAGAACCAAATTGGATTTTTCAGATATACACTTAATGATGACTACTAAAAGATTAAATCAAGAAAAGATGAAATAGATCTTGATAAGATTCTTGCATGATTAGAAGTAAAAATCACCTTTATCATTTGTTTGCTTTATAAACGTTATATCCTATCAAATGAGTGTGTAGAATGGACTCCTATGTGCTTACTTTATATATGTTAAATAACCACCATATTTGAAAACACTCATTACAAATATGATAAAGCAATATATGGTTTGATACAAGCATCAAGAGCATGATATAAAAGCTTAAATAACCTTTTTGATAGAAGGTAATAGTGATAATTCTTTGCATCAAAAAATGTGTGACACCTCACTTGCTCAAAGTATACATTAATGACATCATTTCTGGTTCTACTAATGAAGAGTTATATTGCAAGGTGAGTTTGAAATATGTATGATGAATGAATTAACATCTTCTCTCAAACTCCAAATTAAGACAAACAGGAAAGGGGATCTTCATTGACCAATATTAGTCCACAAGAAAACTCTCATAGAAGATTGGCATGAAGAAGGTATGTCTATGACCCCATCTTGTAGAATTTGAAAAGAATGAGCAAAATAGATCTACTGTTTAAAGCTGTATTGAAGCATGATAGAATAATTATTTTACCATACAGCTAGTAGACCAGGTTGTATGCTCATTATGTGACCTTGTGCAAGACATCAATCTAACTTTAATGAATCATATTTTATTGATAAACAAATAAATCATAATCTGAATTGTGATAGAAACAACTGTTTAAGATAAGTTGATTAAAACTTAGCTAGCGTGCCTTATTGAATAAAATCTAAACTAAATTGATTTTAAAAATAAGAAATTGATTTGACCTTGATAAATCTACCTATTGCCTCACATGCTTGTCCTTGAACCATCTGATTTAATGAAACTATCTCTTTAGTTCAAGTGATATGTGCTTGCTTATATTTAGGGAATCTCTTGAGTAAAGTGACTCAACATGCAACTATTGTCATATCTTATATTGAGTCATCTAGTTAAAAAATATATATATTGGATGAATGCTTTGTATCTTAAAGAAACTAATAACCTTCCTTCAAGAAAGAAAAATGAGAAATTTCAACTTGAAGGATATCTTCATGTAAGATACACTAAACATTCACATGCAAACAAGAGAGAGGATCTTCTTCAGCCAAAAGTTCACACATAAGAAATCTAGTTTGGCTTGAAGAACATACAATGAATAGGTAATTTTAGATACCTTTCTCACAAATTAATTGAGCAAAGTCAATAACTTAAATCCTATTATGGCATGATTAAATTCTTTAATTATTAATTTTTGATATCATGTCTATATGTGTATTGACTGACTTATACTTTTAGAAATTATTTCATGGTTTGCCCAAACTAAAATATATCTTTGCCTATGTCATAACCATGAAATACACAAGTATATGCTTAAAATTTTGATGTAAAATAACTTGTGAGAAGTTATGAATCCTTGAGCACAATGAAAATGTTGTTTGCATATTCTTTATTCTGCTCTTTCATGTAAATTACTTGAGAATAACAAAAAGAGAGAGAGATAAAGAAAAGAAAATGGATGTTATTCAAGAGAAGTAAAATCTAAGTAAAGGCAAATACTTCAATCTTAAGGAAAAGCAAAACGAACATAATATATTCGGCACATTTGTGAGACTTGTGTGAGCATTCTTTTGGAAGGGATAAAATCCATAATTAATTACACTTAAACAGGGAGAGTTTGAAGTGAACATTTTAACCTTTCTATATTGCTCATCATAGGGATGGTGCCAATGGGGAGGCTAGTGGTAGTACCCGGCACTATTTGACCCAACTATTCGGTGTAGGGCATATTAGGGACGGCACAAGAGGGAGGCTAGTGGTAGTACCTCGTGCCCCTTCCCAACTCCACCGGATAGGGAGCAAATAGAGTATAAAGCATAAGAAAGTAAAAATGAATGACAAAGTAAATGAAAGTATATAAGAAGAATCAAGTCAAGTTTTAATCACTTGGAAACACACCTTAAGGATGAAATTAGTGGAAGATTATATTTAAATAGGGGGAGTTAATTCGAAAAGAATTGATTTCGATCCTTGACATGCTTGTTCTTAATATTTCAATGTATGACTTAACACACACTATATTTTGCATATAGCATGATATTTTAAATTATGGGTTCTCAATATTTTTTGTAGTTCCCCATACTTGGACAACTTGATTGAATGAAATACTACATAACATCTTTGTTTAGTTTTATTGAAAAAAATTTCAGATTTGTCATTCACAATCATTGTTAAAATCTGAAAGCTAAATAAAATTGTAGAAAGGAGAAGAGAAGAATATCTCTATTTAGGAAAAATAAATTGATTTTGATCTATCTTTCTACTTGCCTAACTTTGATACATAATGTCCTAATACTTGTTAAAATATCCTTTATTGTGTATCGAAACTCAAAATTAAACACAAAGATTCTGAAAGTGCTTTAATGTTATTGAAATATGTATTTTTCAATCGTAACAATTTAAGATAAGCTACATTGTGAAAGATACATATCTCATATTATGACTTAGAAAGCTTTTATTGAAAATCCTATGTAATTCAGAATCTGATTTTGTATAAAAGCTTAAACTAAATGTGATTTTTAAAATAAAGTCTTACTTTAAGAAAAACAGAATTAATTTTGATGCCTTTGATGATTGCTCCGATACGCATCCGAAACACATCATTTCTTATCTTCAAAGTATACTAATATTGGTTCAAATGATGTGTCTTTCGATGATCTTGATTGCAAACAAAAATTTCTAAATATATGATTCTATTTTGATATAAAAAAAAATATATTTATTGTGCTTCAGGTATACATTGCTGAAAAACTATGATTAAGAAATTGAGTTCTATAAATATATATACCTCAATGATCATCTGTATATTTTCTCTCCTACATTATTAAAGACTTCCATCAATAGAGTGAATGATCTTAAAGCTAGAAACATTTCACCTCACTCAAATGACTCTAAAAGAAAGAAAATGTAAATGCTTTTGAAAGAAACTGAGCTTCAATTGAATCATTTTCTGATTAATACTTTTATACATTTTCTCTAAGATTAGGAGAAAGCATAACTTGTTCTTAAAGGATTAGAAAGAGTGATTACTATAAATTCTGAATAATTCTAGATCACTCTACATTCTTGATATTACAGAATTTCAGTGTTATTCACGTTCATCACTAAAATCTGAAATTCAACAATTAAAATGATTAAAGAAGAATGCATCTTTTGAGGGAGAGCTTTAGATATTCAGTATCCTATCCCAAAGACACTTTATTTATGGATACTTTGAATTTTATGGATTGATTTTGATGAACCTCCTTATATCGCAAGACATGCTTTAATTTCCTTGAGATGAGTTCTATAAAGGTTGTCTTATCTCAAACTATATTTTTGAGATTGACAATTTTATTGAACATTATCTTAGGATTCTAAACTCTTAAATGGAATGATCAATTGAGGGGGAGAAAGAAAATTTCAGAAGGAGAGGTCTTATGGAACTTAATCGCATAAATCTATAACTAAAGGAGAGAGAAAGAATACTAAATGAAAAGTGATTCTAATACTCTCCAATATGTATCATCTGAAATTTAAATCTGAAAATCTTTATGATACACCTTGAGGCGTGTTATTTGGTTAGTATATCTCATGCATCACTCTTGAACCAAATTGCAAATCTTAAGAGCCTCTAATTTAATGAAAAAGGAGGAGAATAATGTGTTAAATTTTCTTGAGTATCTCTTAGAAAATCTATTTTTTTAAACTTCACTAATGAGCTCTAATTGGCTTGCTTTTTGGAACTTCAATTTTGTGCAAATTCATTATTTTATGTATCAAATTGTGCTTATTTTCTAAAGAAATAAAAGAAAGTCTTTAAAAGAGCTCTAAGATGTATCAAAAATTGCATGAATGTATATTTTGATATTTGTGCCCCAATGCTCCTATTATCATAAAAGAACTTTGAAGTCATTAAGAGAATTAATTAATTTGCTCTCATGGTTGATAAATACTTAATAGATTGGGCAAAAGGTCCTAAATGAACAAGCTTTCATACTTATTATTGAAGAGAGGTTAGATTTCCGTTCGTGTGGTACTTCTTGAATTAACTTGAGAAAGATTCCACCTACACTTGATTAGAAAAACTATCTGTGGTATCAACTTAGAAAACTTCTTGAAAACTATCTTAATTGGCTCTGATCTGTGCTCACTAATCTGATTCCAATATTATTGCCTTAAGTTATATGATTCATATCCTTGCAATAATTTAACATTCAAATCAGAGTACAATAAGGGAAAGAAATATTTGAGTGTTCTTATCTTTGTGCTTAATGTTTCCCTATCTTTTTGATGTTGTCAAAAAGGAGGAGAAATATCTAAGTATATGCAAATATCTAAGTATATGCTCATAAAGCCTTTATGCTTTGAATTGAATACAAATCAGCTTAAATTGAAATATGTTGATTGTGTTAAGCTGATTAAATCTAAAGCATTATCATGAAGTATGTTTTAAAAATATAAAATATATGTTTTCTACTTCATGCAACTTTGCTATGTATTACTTCTAGAAAACAATATCTTTTATATTGCATATACTCCAAGTTTTGTCATCATCAAAAAGGGGGAGATTGATGACCCAAAGATTGATTCATAGATTGATTTTGATGATCACAAAACCTTGAAGTATAGATACTAATATTTATTTTGCAAGGAACATAGCAAGTTGGAAGAACACAAGAAGGCCTCAAAAGCTCTCAAGAAAAGTTAGAAGAAAGCTACAATTTCTTGGCCCAAGTTTAAAGTTCAAAAGGTTCAAATTGGAGGAGTAAAATCAAAGGAAAAATTCGAAAGAATAGTCTTCGAGTCGACTCCTGAGGAATTCGAGTCGACTCCAATGTTTACCGAGTCGACTCCGGGAAAGTATGAGTCGACTCCTAGGAGTCACAGGCAGAAAAGTCAGAGAGCAGTTTTCGGGTCTGAAATTCGAGTCGACTCCAGTGGAACGCGAGTCGACTCCGATGGTTGGCAGGTCGACTCCAAAGAAAGCAAGAGTCGACTCTCAGCGGTACATAAAGAAAAAGTCAGAGAGCATTTCATGGACTCTGAGATTCGAGTCGACTCCCGCAATACACGAGTCGACTCCGAGACTGCGCGACCATCAACAGACAGAAGATCAAGTTACTGCCTCTGATATTCGAGTCGACTCCCAGACAGCTCGAGTCGACTCCACGATAGCTTCACGTCAAAAGGCAGAAGACCAACTTTCGCAAACTGAGAGCCGAGTCGACTCCAAGGAAGTTCGAGTCGACTCCAAGACTGGACGAGCCAAAAGACAGAGGATCGGGAGTTCGGGCTCTGAGATTCGAGTCGACTCCCAGGACAGTCGAGTCGACTCGAGAGGACAAAATTCAAAATTAGATCCACGGACTTCAGTGGATGAGCCGACTCCGAAATTGCCAAGTCAGCTCCAGAAGTTGGCGAGTCGACTCCAGGTTAAGACGAGTCAACTCCCAGTCGAGGCAAGCACATTAATTCAAATTTGGAACAGTGGCCGAGTCGTCTCCGGTAAAACACGAGCCGACTCCTGCAACAGGCGAGCCGACTCCTGATCGCGCGAGTCGACTCCGATCCCAACGGTAACATTGTCAGGAAATGCAGACTGTGTCCAACGGCTCTTTTTCTTGTCTCTAACGGCTATATTCTTGTTTCCACGCCATCTAAAGCTATAAAAACAAGAAGAGAGCTAGGGGAGAAATCATGAAAGTGGGAGAGATCATCTAGGAAAGAGATCTCAAAGAGATTACAAAGGAAATCTCCCATAAGCACAAAAGGGCCATCCAAAACGAAATAGAGAGAAGAAGAGCATCCAAGTGAATCCGAAAGCTTCCTCTCCATCCGTGTGCTGCCTCAGGGATCCTCTACTTCATGCCAAATCAGAGGAGGATCAAGTAAAGAAGAAGCCGAGCTCCTCCATCTTCAAAACTCGTTTGAGGGCTTCTCTTTACTCTATTTGTTTATATTGTCATATTTGCTTGTTTAAGAAGCTTTGTTTTGTTTTATACTTTGTTTTAATATCTTGTAACTTGATTCAATCAAGGGATTGAATCAAGGGGTTAAGGTTTGTTGGTGAGCCAAAGGGAAAACCAACGGTGATAGGTTTGTTGGTGAGCCGAGGGTAAAACCAACGTGTAAGGGTTTGATTGTGATCCCGGAAAAACAATCGGGGAGGTTCTAGTCGGTGAGCCTGGAAAAACCGACCGAGTTCGTTGTGCGCTCGTAAAACAACAAGTTGGGTTGTGAGCTTGTAAAACAACCGGCTGTAATCGGTAGGATTATAGTGAAATTCCCAAGAGGTCTTGGGGAGTGGATGTAGGTGCTGGGGTGCACCGAACCACTATATGTCCTTTGTGTTTGTAATGCCTCTAGTTATTGTCTAACTAACACACTTACTTACTTAGATAAATTGCTTGCTTAATTCTTATCCGTACATCCTTTAGTTGCAAGCATATTTAATCAAGTCGAAGTCTATACATCAAACCCTTGCTAAGTTTAACTTTCACTGTGCATCTATACAACTTAGCATAGTTAATCAAAAAGTTTTAGAAGTAGCATAAAAGTTTTAAAAGACCCAATTCACCCCCCCTCTTGGGTTGTATCTACTGGGCAACAATCATGAACCAAATTACAATTCAAACAGTTGATCTTAAGAGTCTCTAGTTTAATGAAAGAGGGGGAGAATAATGTGTTGAGCTAAATTTCTTTCAGTATTTCTTATGAACAGAAATTTAAAGTAACTACTATATGTGATAGATTTATAGATGGTAAAATACACCTAATTGGGAAATCAACTGTTTTGAAATTTTTTTTAAAAAAAATCCATCTGTCTCTATTAGAAAATATTTTGGAATTCACTAATGAGTTCTTATTGGCTTGCTCTTTAGAGTTTCAATCCTATGCCAATTCATTTTTATATATATCAAAATGTGTTTCTCTCTAAAGGAATAAAAGAAAGTCTTTAAAAGAGCTCTAAGATGTATCAAAAATTGCATGAATCATGTTTCGGTATTTTGTGCCCCAATATTTTTTATATCATAAAAGAACTTTGAAGTTATTAAGAATTAATGATCCAACATGATGTTATATTTTCGCGTATATAAGTTTTGATATTATACTTCAAAAAAAATTGATTAGATTGCTCTCATGTTGCTATATATTTAATATATTGGGCAAAAGATCTTAAATGAACAAGCTTTCATAATTGTTATTAAAGATCTTTCAAAAAAAAGGGGGTTAGATTTTCATTCGTACCTTCTTTGAATATCAGTCTTGATACTTCTTGAATTAACTTGAAAAAGGTTCCACCTACACTTGATTTGAAAACTATCTTTGGAATCACAATCGATGTGCTCTCATTATAACTTGCTCTGAAATCATCTTAATTGGCTCTGATCTATGCTCATTAATCTTATTCTGACATTATTACCTCGAGTTATATGATTCATATTTGTGCAATAATTCGACATGCATTAACTGAAAATCAGAGTACAATAAGAAAAAGAAATATTTGAGTATCATTATCTTTGCGTTTAATGTTTCATTATCTTGCAACCTTTTTGATGTTGTCAAAAAGGGGGAGAAATATCTGAGTATATGCTCATAATGCTTTATGTGTTGATTATGTTATATGCTCATAATGCTTTATGTGTTGATTATGTTAAGTTGATTAAATCTAAAGCATTATCGTAAAGAATATTTTAAAGATATATGTTTTCTACTTCATGCAACTTAGCTACGCATTAGTTCTAGAACACAATATATTTTATATTGCACATACTCCAAGTTTTGTCATCATCAAAAAGGGGGAGATGATCATAATTATTTTATATTATATTACATTATATCATAATACATTGATATGTTGTGTTAAATAATTTAATATTATATTAAATTATTATGCTATAGTATACTGATGACCCAAAGATTGAGTTAAAGATTGATTTTGATGATCACAAAATCTTGAAGTATAATTACTAATGTTTGTGCTGCAAGAAGAAAGATAATTTGTTTTGCAAGAAATATAGCAAGTTGGAAAAATACAAGAAGGCCTCAAAAGCTCTCAAGAAAAGTTGGAAGAAAGCTACACTTCATTTGCTCAAGTTTCAAGTTCAAAGGATTCAAGTTGGAGGAGCAAATTCAAAGAAAGATTCAAAAGAATAGTCCTCGAGTTGACTCCTGAAAATTTAGAGTCGACTCTGGCACTCTGGAGTTTCATGGAACAGTGCTCGAGTCGACTCCGGGACTCTGCGAGTCGACTCCGACTGAGAACAGACAAAAAGACAGAGAGTTGATTTTCAGCGCTACAGTGCTCGAGTCGACTCCTACTTCAGCGCTACAGTGCTCGAGTCGACTCTCAGCTACAGTGCCGGCAGACTACTATTCACGAGTCGACTTTTGTTTCAGGCGAGTCGACTCGAGCACGCTGGGAGGCATAACGGCTATTTTTTTCTCAACTCCAATGGGTCTATTTTTGTCTCTAACGGCTAGATTTTTGTTTTCACTCCCTCTAAAGCTATAAAATCAAGGGGAGAGCAAGGGGAGAAGATAAGGAAGTGGGAGATAACACATAGGGAAGAGATTTCAAGGAGACTTCAAGAGAAACCTTCCAAAAGCACAAAAGGGCCATTCAAAGCCAAAAGTGAGAGAAGAAGAGCATCCGAGTGAATTCCAAAGCTTCCTCTCCAACAGCGTGCTGCCTCAGTGATCCTCTACCTCATGCGAAATCAAAAGAGGGTCAAGTAAAGAAGAAGCCAAGTTCCTTCATCTACAAAACTTGTTTGAGGGCTTCTCTTTACTCTATTTGTTTACATTGTTATATTTGCTTGTTTAAGAAGCTTTGATTTGTTTTAAACTCTTGTTCTATTATCTTTTAACTTGATTCAATCCGGATTGAATCAAGGGGTTAAGGTTTGTTGGTGAGCCAAAGGGAAAACCAACGGTGTAAGGTTGTGGTTGGTGAACCAGAAAAAACCAACTGGGTTTGATTGTGAATCCGAAAAAACAATCAGATGGTTCTAGTCGGTGAGCCTGTGAAACCGACCGAGTACGTTGTGATCTCGTGAAAACAACAAGTTAGGTTGTGAGCTTGTAAAACAACCGGCTGTAATCTGAGGGATTATAGTGAAATTTCCAAGAGATCTTGGGGAGTGGATGTAGGTGCTGGGGTGCACCGAGCCACTATACATCTTTGTGTTTGTGATGCTTTATCTCTTGTGTTTCATGTCTTACATTCATACTTGATTGTTTAATATCTCTAGCTTTGTTTCCTATTGATGTATAAGTGATTGTTTAGAACTTGCTTAGCTTCCACTCCATTCTTACCATTCACATAGATTAAAATTGATCATACAACTATAAGTTAATTTTAGATCAATTGCACCCTAAAGCCATAGTACAATTGCTCTAGCTTAATTTTCCACTGCTTTACTTGTAATTGCCTAGAGCTTAAGTAAGTAGCATCTTATCATCCCGCTGCATTCAATTCAAAGTAAAAATTAGAAAACATAATTTTTAGAAAACCCAATTCACCCCCCCTCTTGGGTTGTCATCTTGGGCAACATATACAATATTATATTGATATATTATAATAATATTATATTATATTACAGTAACTATATTTATATTTATATATTAATACATATTATATTTTATCATACTCTATTGTATAATACTATGCAATGTCCTTTATGGTTATTTTGTAATACCAAAAGTACTTTTTCAGTTTGTTTGCCAAATACATGTTAAAGTGGTACAGCACTTTAGAAATGTAGTTACCAAACAGCAAATAACTTTTTTATAAAGCTCTACTTCAGAAAGCTTTACTTTCAAAATCTCTACTACCAACAGCTCCTCTAAATGGGGTTTAAATTGTCAGTCCAGGGGGCAAGTACTGCTTTAATTTCTAGTCCCCATCCTTCACCATACCGTATAGAAATTCCAACACTGCCTTTGACCCGCCCTTCCCCACCCACCCCTACGCACGCTAAAAAAAGGTTTTTTTTTCATGAATACCTTCTAAAAATTTAAATTTACGTGAATATTCTCTTAAAATTTATATTTATTTATATATCCTCATAGAATAGTGTTTTTACACAAATGCCTCTAATATAATAGTTTTTCTAACACCATTTATAAAAACCATATTTATTTTAATTAAAAAAATAAGTCATCTAATCATCGAATACATATTGTGTCACTAAAATCCGATCTGATGATTTGGCAACGAAGAGGACGTTAATCAATCTGCTATGATGGAACATCAACACATATTTAATTGAGGCGTCAAGTACTCACTACAGGAAAAACTACTTTTCCCGATTTTTGTCTGCCGACGCTAAGTAGAAGCGTCGGTAATTTTTGCTGAGCGCCAAAATTTACCGTCAGTAGGTCTGGCTAAGACGATGCTTATAAGCATCGTGAAAGGTTCCATCGACGCTTATAAGCATCGTCGGAAGCCGTAGCTTGGGCCGACGCTTTTAAGCGTCGTCGAAAGCAAAAAATCCCCCAACCGCAGCCATCTCCTTTTTTTTTTCTTTTTTTCCTCCCAACGACGCTTTAGAAAGCGTCGTCGGAGGCCATTATCCCCCCTACCCTCTCCTCGCTGCAAATTCCTCCCGATCCCTAATCCATCCAGCCGCCCCCCTCTCCTTCTCTCTACGCCGCTTGCCCCCTCCCCCCTCCTCTCTACAAATCCCCTCCCCCCTCCCGATCCCTCAAACCCCCTCCCTTACAAATCTCTAACCCCCTCCCGATTCTCGATCAAATCCCTTCCAAGAAGCGAGAGAGAGAGAGAGAGAGAGAGAGAGAGAGAGAGCGGCCATGCTTCATAGACAGTTCGATGGAGCTTCTTCTCTCTTCTCCGGCATCGGCTTCATGCCTTCTCAGGCCACCCAGGCCCCCGATCCCTCCTCCTTCTCCCCCGCCAAGGTACCCATCGCCTCTCTCTCTCTCTCTATAGAATCGCGATCTCGATATCTCGACCTCTGAATCCTTGTTCTCGATCATGCTCTCAATCTCAGATTCGCGGGGCTCAGGGTGCCGTCCCACTGACCGTGAAGCAGATCGCCGAAGCCTTCTCGCCTCACTCAAGGATGAGATCTGTGCCCTCCGATCCTGGCAGTCCCTCCTGGAGCCGGAGTCCGGCTCCCCGGACTGGATCTGCGCTGGCCTCGCCCGGATCGAGCTCCTCCACGCCTCCCTCGATGACCTCCACCAGCTCCCCCAGGCCCAGGATACCCTCCGCTGCCGCTCCTCCATCCCCTAGACCGACCGCCTCCTCGACGACTTCCTCCGCTTCGTCGACGCCTACGGCTCCTTCCGATCTGTCCTCATCTCCCTCAAAGAAACCCAGTCCAAGCTCCAGACCGCCATCCGGTGGCGCGACGAGGCCCGGGTCGCATCCTCTGTCCGGTCCCAGAAAAGAATCCAGAAAGATCTCGCCAAGCTCGCCGTTTTCATTCGAGAAGCATCTAGATCGCCCACCCCCGCACTAGCGGCGGATGCGGCGGAGGCGGAGATGATGGGGATCATAAGGAGGCGACGGCGGCCACGGTGATGGCTTCGGCGGTGGTTTTCTTGGGGATCGGGGCGGTTTAATCCTCCGCGTCGGAATCCTTCCGATTTTCTTGGAGATGCCCCCCTTAGGTTGTGGTAAGAAAATATATTTTTATATATTTTTTTCTTTAAAAAAAATTATGACGACGCTTTAAAGCGTCATTAATTTAAAAAACAGGAGTCAAACCCGACGCTTTAAAGCGTTGCTAGACGGATTTTAGCGACGCTTTTAAGCGTCGCAAAAAATAACCTTTAGCGACGCTTTTCAAACGCGTCAGCAATTTTTTTTCCACCCCGACATAGCCGATGCCTTGGCGACGCTTTGAAAGGCATCGAGAAGAAAATTACCGACGCTTATAAGCATCGGTAAAAGCCTTAAAAAGCATCACCAAAGCCCCTTTTTCTTGTAGTGACTAGTCTCCTCCACAGCGTGGCATGCAAGAAGTCTATTTCTTGGAGAGTTTCCGGTGAGGACTCTTCGATGCCTAGGTCAGAATAACGATGCAATAGTGTGGAAGGGAGAAATCTCAGCAGAGAGTAATCAACCTCAAGTTTCTAGGATTGCCTTCTTTATATAGAGGAATCAGCCTTATCGTTATTTGGGCCAATATGATATGCAATAATCTCAGACAGCTACTGGTGGTACGGCTACGATGTGGAGGCCAGTACGCATGGGCAGAATGCGACGTAGGTCTGACACGAGATGTGGGGCTGCCACGACTGTGAACTGCCAGGACTGTTGGTTCTTAGGGTTATTAGCCCTGCTTGACGCATTTTGATGGTTCTTCTCGGCTGGCGACTCCTCGGTTGGAGCTAAAGTCGTTCACCACTGTTCATGTTCGAGATCAGGGAAGTTAGTCTAGCCTGAGATCAAGGTGTCCCATATTTTCTCCATCAAGGTCATATACTTATGATGCTGGCATAAAACATTAGCATAATATAATAATATTAATTTGTTGTAAAGTATGCTAGTGGGCTAACTAAGTGAAACGGTGCTTGGAAGACCATTAGTTGTTGTGAGATAAGGACCGGGCTCAAGAAATCTCTCGCTCGCTGTCACACTCTCTCTCCTCCTCTCCAAGCCATAGGGCAAACAAGTTAAAACTGGCAGAACATTACCTAACGAGGGGCTTGGGACTCGACAATGCACGTGAGCTGGGGGGAGGTGGGGAGCGCCTGAACTTCAGCCAATACAAAGTCACATCACAATGGTGAATTTGCTCGCCAACCATTGAGGTGGTAGCCCAATGGGAGCGTGGTCTTACTTCCAATTAAGTGGTTCTGAGTTCGAAACGCACGAGCGTCGATTAAATTGTGGAGACTAAATGCTCTCTGCTCGAACACGGGGTCTGGAAGGGCGTATCGCTCTGCTAGTAGTCTCAGTGGTGCCAGGTGTGACGTACTTACACGTGGTATTCGAGTCGGAGCCGAGAAGGGTAATCGAGCCGGGCCCACGGGTGGGGAGGGTATGAGTAAAACCGGCCAAGGTGCCCAACACACGGTCATTTTTGCCCGCATCGAACATTCTCCTGGCGGGGTGGGGGCCCAGTGGAGGCTGCTACGCAGGGGTGGGCTTGTCTTTTCCTCCCTCCTTCCCCTTTTGCTTTAGCAAAAAAAAAAAAAACAAAACAAAACAATGGACGGATTTACGGATTGCTGTCCTGCACACTCTCCATCTACGTGCATCCGGGGAGATTGGTGGGGTCGCCCCCGGACCCTCCTGAGAAAACGTGCCAGTCATTCCGAATGCCATTAGTCAGTATTAGCGAACAATAAGCGTTTTCAATCAATAATATCTTACAGAAACAAGGTTAAATACTGCATATATCATTAGTTCCAGCATCAGTTACAACAGATAAACTATTAAGCAGTTAGGTACACGGTTTAAAAAGTTCCACTTGCAAGCTTAATTTACATTGACGGGGAGAATTCACACAAGTAGCTACCACGACACTTATTAGTAATTACACCAAAAGAAGATGAAAAAAACTTGGTCTCCCCCGATGGGGGGAGGATCCCTGAAATCTAGGGGAGACACATCAGACAGCTTACAATATATATAACACAGGAAAGAACATTACAGCTGAGACAAGTGGGACGGATCATGCGCGATGGATTACATTCATGCACGATTTATTCAGCATAACATCAAACGCTGCTCCTAGCTAGCAGCGGTGCCATTCATTTTCTCTTGTAGCCCTCGACGGCGTAGATGGTCTGGATGAGGGCGAGAACTGATAGAGCGATGCCGGCAACAAACGACATGCTCAGCCATACATTGGAGCAATAACGTTGCTTCCCATCGGCATAGATTCTGCGCCACTTGCTGGTGCAACGATCATTCACCTCCTCGTATACGCTAGCCAAGTAACCGGGCGTCTTATAATGATCGATCACATTATGTAATTGCCTGAAGACAGCGACCACCTCCGCACGGCTGGTCAATCTGTGCTCCAACACCCCTCTTGTATCAAGCAGCTCCACGTCTTCTTCTCTCTGCACGATGTGATTCAAGAATGCGACGTAGGCTGTGATGTACGAGTCCATGTTGCCAAGAGACTGCTCAAAGTTGATTAGATTATGGAGGAGAATATTGGTATGGTCATAGACGCCCAATGCCGGCACCTGGATATCTCCAGATTTCCTCGTCGTTACGTCGAGCACGCATTGTGGCACACCTACCGTTTTTTTCACCTTAAAATTCACCGCGGACTTTCGTTGGAGCTCTGTTGCGCTGGGGAGATATCGCCGTGGATTGATAATTATAAATGTATCTCCAGGAAGGCTTGCAGCACGATGCTTCGTTGGCTTCAAATACATGTGGTACAAATGAAGCAGATGATGAACCTCCTCTGTTTCTGTGTCATTCGAACCGTTGCATTCTAAACCGAGAGTACCAAAAAACTTGAGAGCAACTTTTCTGATTGTGGGTTGGCCTTCATTGCCTTCAGTGTAAATATATTCGTTTGGGTGAATAGCAATTTGCATATTGAAAACATCCTCAAGGATAAAGAAAGGGATTTGGCTGTTGAGCAACAGCAAGTCAGTCTTGACAAGCTCCGATGCCCCCACTATATCACGTGGTGCCCATGGTCCATCTTCAAGGCCACCCACAAAAGGGAGTACCTTGACAGGATTATAATGCAATGAAAGCGCAAACAAGATGAAGCAGCTATCAAGCATTAGCATCTCCAGAAAACTTTTGGAATTCATGCCGAAGTTATTGTCTGTCCCATAACATTCACGATAAAAATTCACAGCATCTCTTTCCCTCTCCTTCATCTTACCGAGGAATTTACCGAGGTCTTGTTTGTAACTATCGCCGATCACTTCTTCTTCTTCTTCTTTTTTTGGGTGAAAGCCGATCACTTCTTGCACACACCACAGTTTGTGTTTATCCGTGATTCTGAAATAATTATTCTCCGTCTTCCGGTGGTAGGGACCGATGGCCACCGCCCTTGGCTCGTAAAGCTTCTTGTCACGGTCCTCAGTGCTTGCAGGAGCTGTGCTGATGCTTTTGGATGCAGTGTGACTAGGTGGCTTCTGAAGGACTTTGATTTTATCCAGCATTGTTTCGGCCCAAACGTCCGTAGCTAGGATATCGCCAGGGGAAAGGCCGCCTGCTGCACTGGGGTTACCCTCCCCTCCAACAGAACTGATGGTTTCGCTCACTTCCATGGTCTCCACCTTCTCCTTTCCTTTGGCCTTCTCGGAGGAGTCCATCGCGCCTTTGCTGTAAGAAGGATAGAAATGCTATTGGCTCTAGCTGGGAAAATAATAGATAAAGGGAGAGCCACACAAGCAAGCATATATGGTAACATAAGTCATCGGAGCACTGAATACATATTGTGCTGCTAAAAAATCCGGTCTGAGGACGTTGATCTGCTATGATGGAAAATAAAGTACCAATGAAGAGGCCTCTAGAGCTTTAAAGAACAGAATATGTAGAAAGACCAAGAAGAAGAGGAAGTAGAGTGCTCATAATTTGTGTTCGTTCATAGAGTCCTGAGTCTTTTCTTATAGATAACGAGTACTGGTCCCATTAGAGTGAGACTCCAGAATTTAGAGTCCGACTGGGAGCTGATTTCTTATTTTCCTTTTCTAGATTGATCCAAAAAAATAAGCCCAATTGAAACTGGTCCCTCCTATACTACATGTCGGCTTACGATTGGCAAACCCGGTTTTAGTCACATCATATGTGAATCACGTTTCCTAAATAAAGGCCAAGGAGTGACCAAATATAGCAATAATTTTTGTTGATGGGTCCTTATATTTTTTGGCAGCAAGTCCAGATGCTTCATTATTTGAAGGGCAATGATAGGGTAACTCAGAAAAATTACTCAAAAACAAGGCACTTATTTCATACCAACTATGTTGTTCTATTAAATGGCACGCTTGTGGTAAAAATTATTGGTTGAATCAAATCTACCTGCTTAGAACCAATGTAATTACAAAGGAACATACATAAATATGCCTATATTGCTCTCTTTTTCTTCTGTTCCTTTTTCGTCAACATCTGTATTGCTTGGTGGTGAAATTATGGTGCATTTTTTTATGATTAGATTGAAATGGTCCATCTGATCCAATCAATAATTTTTTCAACTCATGATATAAAATAGAAAAGAGTAAAACTGGAAATAATATTTTTTTTATGAAAAGGGATAATGAGTTGAGATGGGCGCCATATCACCTATCAAAAATGAATCTGGCAGTTGCCCATCCTATTGGCACGTCAAATGCCGCTGGTATGTCTGCAACTTGGGTTAAGAGAGGGGTCCGTCTCCGTAATGACCCTCGTAACGTTATTTGCTGCATTTAGGAGGCCAAGTGAACTATAATTTACAATGAACAAATATTTTTCCTTGGTGGGGCCGGTCGCTCTCGTCTCGTTGTTCCTTCTATTTACGAAGGCTGACCCACCAGAGTTGACAAAAGAACAAATTAACAGTGCTACGTCCCCGGATGCGTGCGCAGGAATCTCGATTCGGCTGGAATCATATCTTCCATCCATCATACCAGGGACCGGAAGAATGGACGAAGATCGCTTCTTTTGGATAGGTTCCACCATTGTGGATGGATATCATATTTGAATGAGCGCCACACGGTCTATCTTGAAATTGAATGGCTATCATCCATCATATTGGCATGTAAAAAAACAAGTTGTTAAGTCAACCAGATGAGCCGACAGAGAGGTCCACCATGATAGCCCTTTTAGCGTTGTGTTCTATTTATAAGACTAAGACAGTGATGGATAAGTTTTTTTAGAGCCAACACAAACTGCCCAAATTATATCCTACACCACATGCATATACATCACATGATCGATGCACCATGGCAATCACAAATATTTATTCCTGTATATCAATTATTGAGATGAGTACTTGATTTATGATCCGGAAAAAAGCAAGTGCTTGGCATGGTGCAATGCTACTTGATGCACGTAGGGTAGGATAAAATTTCCAGCACAAAAAAATAGTGCTACGTTGGTGGCATGCCAGCCGCATTGATCTAACTCCACACGTCCTACTATTTTGGAGATGTGTCTCCACTTGTCCAAATCCTCACGTCCCACGTCAGTAATGGAAACAAAAAGAAAAATTGGTGCTTTTGCGTTAGAACATATTGATCCATCAAGTGGCGGACAGAAAACATTCATTAGATACCAATCGCATGCCAGTTATCTAGTTTTGACAATTGAATAATATATGCTGAAGTAACAATGGATAATTTGCCTGATCTACTAAGCTGGCATCCAACTTGGCACTAAAATTAACACCTCTTCCTCTTCCTGTTCCTTTTCGCTAGGTTTGGCAGCGGCATCTGTTTTTTTTCTTCTAATTTTCTCTTCCTTAGAGGAATAGGGGTATTAATTTTATGATCGTGCTGCACATCACCTCAATATGCCATGTAAATAGCGTATAGACTTAATAAATTTTTTATATAGCTTTTATATATTCCTCTAGTGTTGCTTTGACGAGTTTGGATTCTCTACCGCACCATATAGGGCTTGTTGGGAGATGGCCAACAACCATCTCACGTATGGTCTTGCTAGAACTCAGCCCTCAATCCGATGAGGTTGATGTCCCTAATTTTCCCTATCCTTTTTCTGATATTAAGAATAGTCCTAATTAATACTTCCGCCTGATTAATTTGATATACTCTATGCCCTCTAGTTTCGAGATTGTCATCTTCCTCTCATATGGGATGAGATTAGAATCGATCTTTCAGATAACTTAGTTTTAATGTTCGCATCAAGCTAGATCTGAGGAATAACTCATCTGCTTTGAAACAGAGTGATGCAGGACAACTGCAGGAAGGAGAGGGAAGGGGGAAGAAGAAGAGGAGGAGAAGAAGAGGGGGAAGAAGAAGACAAGGAGGCTAATTTTCATTCATCCTTCATCATAGCATAACCCTAAACAATGTATGGTCCAACATATTTATAGACCCAAAAAATACAAACAACCCCCTAAAAGAAACTAGTCCCATAAAAGACTTTCGAAATAACGAAACACCAAAATATGCTCTAAATACTGTCAAATAACAAACTACTCTAATAAACCCAAATAACATTAAATCAATTCAAAATAAAATCAAGTCGACTGAACTAGCTGAACTAGCACTGGTGTCTGCACCAACTCTTCCCGGATGAAAAGAAGTCGACCTCGACGAACGTGACTAGTGTAGCTCTGCTAGTACTCCAATAGGTCCGGGTCAATCAACTGAAGCTCCTCGCATGTGAGCCAAGTGGAACCGGATGCTGGTCGTCCTCCCCAACAAACCAAGAAGCACTGGATATCTCCATCACTGGTAAAAATTGGGCTAGAGACGACGATCAGAGATGCGGTCGCGGCAAGCGGGCTCTTCAATTGACGCAAATAGGACCTATTCACAATAGCTTAGCGGGCCTGATTTCAGCAACTCGTAGGCCTAATCAATTCTATTTGGCGGGCCTGCAGATTAGGGGTGGGGTGGAGTGTGTTCTGGGCCTAATAGGCCTGTGGTTTAGAAGGAGGGAGCGGGGGAGGGGGGCGTTGTGGTGGAGTGCGGTGCGGACCGGAAGATTAAATAGGGGAATGGTGCGGTTGGGCCCGTTGGCCCGTGAAATGAACAGGGAAAATGGTTGCAGTGGGTGGATTGAACTCAAAAGTGGGGTGCGGGCCTGATAACTTGTGCCGTGAGAAGCAACTTGGGGAGGGGTGGGGGGAATCGTGTGTCCTGGTGGCAAGGGTTCGATGCTGGGGAAGAAGGAGCAGAGACAGTCAAAGGGAAGAGGGGCAACGGAGCTCAGGCGGTTGTGTCCTGCCGTCCGACGCCGCAGATGGAGACGAAGACGGAGACGCGGGGAAGGCGCTGTTGCGACGGCCGTGAAGGCGGAACGACGATGCAGGGAAGATCTCGGGAAAGAAGAAGAAGGAAGAAGAAGAAACGGCGGAGGGGGGGGGGGTGCGGCCGTGGTAGCAGCGGGAGTCGAGGAAGATGGGGGAGGAGACGGATCGGCAAGGGCGAAGGCGGAAAGGCGGAGCGGCGGAGGAAACGGGAGGGGCAGAGGCGTCAACGGCGGAGGCGTCGACGGCGGAGGCGGGAGTGGTCGACGGGGAGAAGGGGCGGCGCTCGGGCGGCGGCGGAAACAAAACAGAAGGAGGGAGATGAACAGGTATTTTTCTTTCTTTTTTTTTTGTTTCTCTTTTTTTTTCTCTCTCGCTCTTTTTTTTTTTTAAAGCTCAAATCCGATAGGGTTCGGGTTAACGGGCATGACCCGCTCCGTAACCCAGTTAATGCCCGATACGGAGTTTTTAATCAAAACCCAAAGGATTTGGGTTAACGGGCTCGTACCGACCTGATAACCCGTTACGTACCCATTACTGTGCATCTTCTCTGTGGGTTGTTGCAGCTGGTTACGCCGGCTTCCGCGGCGAACAGCGTGCGGGGCGCGGCGGTGGTTGAAGGCGACGGTGCATGGAGCACGGCGACGGGACGGTGACAGTGCGTGGAGCGCGGCAATGGAACTCTCGGAGACGGCGGTCAACGAAGGAGAACGAGCAGTACTGGCGGCGTGAGAACGATGGGGTGCTTGGGGAGGGGAGGCGGTGCTCCTCCTCTCCAAATCTGTCCACGGGTGGCGGCTGCGGCTAGGGATCAGGCCGCAGATGGCGACGGCACGCTCGGAGGGGGGGGGGGGGGGGGGGGGGGGGGGGGGGGGGGGCGAAGGTGCTCTTCGCGATGGGGTTTTCCCTTTTCTTCCTTTCACAATTGGAATCCACCAGTAGAAGAGAGCACACGGTGAAAAAAGCACGCGGGAGAAGAAGGCTTGGAAGGTGGAACCGTGGAGAAGACGCCCTGATCCCCCACGTGAAACTTAATAGGAAGAGGCTTTTGGCTTGAGGAAGATGAATCCCGTGAAGGAACTCACGTGACAGCGAAACATAGGGCCGCAAGATCGGAGAGCTTTGGCGACGAAGGCAAAGCTCTAGGATCTGATACAGAACAACTGCAGGAAGGAGAGGGAAGGGGAAAGAAAAGAAGGAGGAAGAAGAAGAGGAGGAGAAGAAGAGGGGGATAAAGAAGAGGGGAAAGAAAAAAGACAAGTAGGTTAATTTTCATTCATCATTCATCATAGCATAACCCTAAACAATGTACGGTCCAACATATTTATAGATCCAGAAAATGCAAACAACCCTCTAAAAGAAATTAGTCGGGTAAAGAAGAGGGGAAAGAAAAAGACAAGTAGGTTAATTTTCATTCATCATTCATCATAGCATAATCCTAAACAATGTACGGTCCAACATATTTATAGATCCAGAAAATGCAAACAACCCTCTAAAAGAAATTAGACTCACAAAAAATCTTCAAAATAACGAAACACCAAAATAAGCCCTAAAGGCTATCAAATAACAAACTACCCTAATAAACCCAAATAACATGAAATCAATTCAAAATAAAATCAAGTCGACTGAACTAGCTGAACTGGCATTGGTGTCCGCACTACAGAGTAGCTGGATGGATGCCATGCCCTTTTGGGCCTTCAGAATAAAATAATTAACTATGATTACGATAATGTCATTATTAGAGTAAAATATCACCTTTTTGACAAATTTGCCCATTCCTTGGTATATCTCTATATTTAGTTTTCTCTTGTTCTAGATAGCCGCATTATTTGATTAATTATGATTTGTTATGGTGCGATGAATTATTGCTGCATAATTGTATTATATGTATAATTATCCAAAGGCAAGGAATGCATGCCCAACAGTGAAATTTCATATATATATATATATATATATATATGTGCCGTTTGAAAGGGACCATGATGAATTATGTGGATTCAATAGGAGAAAACTAGGTCATTTTCTTTTTGAAAAGGAAATTTTTAGCTTCCACATAGTGCAGCTTCGGTTCGAAAAAGAAACCGAGCTCCAAACTAGGCTACAGCTAAAATGTTCTTTTAAAATTCTGACTTGTGTCTGAGCTCGAGCTTGGTTGAAGATTGTGCTTCTCCCCTGAGATCCAACACAAATGAGATGAAAGGGGGGGGGGGGGGGGGGGGGGGGGGGGGGGGGGGGTTGTGGAGAGCATGGAGGATAGAAGAGATAGGGGAAAGAGAGATTGGAAAGGAGAGAGGGGGAATAAAGATTAGGAGGGAGAGAGGGGGGAGCATAGACCTTTTTAGGCCAGGCCGAGCACTAGCCCAAGCTTGGCCTGAAATTTTTTCGGCCGAGCCCGATCCATACATTCTCGGCCCTGGTCCAAGGCCTGAAGCTTGCCTTGGCCGACAGGCCTCAGATGGTTCGGGCCTATTTCTAGCCTTAGATCCAATGGTCTTTATTGCATAGGACCATCAAATGGTCTAATAGGCGTTCCTCAACACAAATAACTTTGATCATGTTAGTGTAGACATGCCACCAACAACATGACCTCTCTGTTGCAGCATTAAAAGTAGAGAACAAGTCTCGATTTAAGGCTTAGGTTTAATATTGACTTGTCATAATTACTGTTCCCTATAGTATCTTTGTGGTTAAAATTTATTATCTATATTCTCATTCTTAGATCTACATAAAAGTCTGTGAAATCACCTTTAGTATTGTTTCAAATGTGATTCTTTTTCTTTTACATATTTTGAAACATCTCTATGTTTTGAGATTCCAACCTAGTTAACAGTGATGGGAACGTATACTTAAAAGAAAAGTGACAGATAAGTCACAAGCACGCATTCTTCTTAGAAAAGTGACAAATACACTTAAAAGAAGTACATTATTTAGGCATATCCGTTCTAACATGAATACATTAAAAAAAATTAAATGTAACATATTCCGAAATACCCCCGGGGCAAGCATACAATCTGTCCAAAATATATGATCAGAAAGATAAGCTACAAAGAAGGCCACCTAATGATCCGCAACTCCATTTGCTTCACGTTAGAAGTCCCTTGCAATAAAGATGGTACCCTCTCTCATCTGGCTCTAGATTACTGTAGCACGAGTACTGCACCCACCTTTCTATCTTGCTGCTGAATCCAAACAATCAGCATAGCAGAGTCGCCCTCAACTAAAAAGAAATACACTTCACAAGTGAATCAACAAGCGAGATACAAAGATGATCAATCCTATTAGTTATTAGGATAATAGCTATTGTTCCTGCTAGTGGCATCATCTATTGGCGATAATAACAAAAGACGGTATGATAGGTATTTATGAAGGTGAGAACGAAGGGAATGGCCGCAATTACCAACATGGTCAGCTATGGGTTTCGGAAACAATCGGGCTTCATATTGACATACAAACAATGCAAATGCTTTCTTCTTTCTAAACAAAATGTTGCCGTGGCGTATTATGATAATCCAGAGACATCAGATAGATAATCTGCCATTTCAAGGCAGAGTTAAAACAGTAAAAAGAAAAAAAAGAAAAAAAAAGGGATAGGAAGAAACCTTATGGAACTTACTTTACAAAACAAAAATTAGTAATAACAAGAATAGCTGGTCATTATTTTACAATGTAGGTATTTATCTTACTGTTTTCTTTTCAGATTTGAATTTTTATAGTAAATATTAAAAATTTACATAAATGATCATTTTAAAAAATTAAAGACTATTATTCTTCGGTTATTGTCATTTATTCTGTTATACTGGATAAAAGCAACTACATTAACAACAAATATTTAATTTCCAAATGAACCAAGTCCAAGTTCAATCGGACAAATAAAACCATTATTTTGGTTGTATTGGAGAGGGGGAAAAAAAGATTTGGCAAATGACTCTCATTTGGTGATGTTGGTGTCATTGAAACCTTGAACAATGCCCCCTAATGAGAACTTTCCAAATGCATTGCTTGCACCTTAGGTTAGGAAACACATCTAAGAGCTGCCCTGTAAACAGAATTTACAAGGTATTGACTTACAGAAGCTGGAAATATTCATCCAACTGCTGACTTCCGCAACAAAACCTAGGCAAATAAATGATGGAAATTTAAATCAATAAAGAAGGCATCTAATGTCTTTATCCAATGCTCGTATCTTAAGAATCATCTTGCATGGCTAGAATCAGATTCATGTTAGATGACACCAAATTTGCAAATTTTCTTCAATCAAGTTGTTCTTCGATCTTCGCAACCTTCTGCCTTTGATGGCGACTCACATGTCTTGCCGACTACATATTATTCTTGTAACAAGATTGAACCACAACAGCATCAACCCACCTGATTCCCTTCACGGAAACAATCTAACTCAGCCACGTGTGATACTTAAAACAGCTAGCCGCTTGTCCTTTTTAGAGAAAAGATTGGGCAAGCCCAATAACATTCATTATCGTAGTATTCAAATTCCATCATGATCCAATTCTGATTTCGATTTCAATTACAATTACGGGCTAAATACATCAAAAAAATATAGCTATTTTGATCCTCACTCCAATTCCAATGCTATATATTTATTAGAAAATTAAATAAAGTTCGTAAAACTTGCTCAACATAAACTTCCAAGTGCCATGTAAATAACATTATGAAACACACAAATAATAAATGATAAATCAAAAGAGTGACCGATGCCTAGTCTATACTACTTCAGCTATTGATACAGCAATGTTATACTATGATAAATCAAATGAGTGACCCCCAGCTACCTAATGTCCTCTCCCATCAATTAGGCCCCATTTGGCAGAGCTTTTGGAGGGCCAAAATCACTTTTTGGCCCTCCAAAATTACTTTTAGATGAAATAGAGATGTTTGGTAAAAATTTCGGAAAGCTATTTTAGCTTTACCATAAAGCTAAAACAGCTTTTTGGTTTTGGAGCTTCTCCGAAATAGCACTTTTAGGCCCCGTCGGAACGATGTTTTGAGTTATAAATTTTTTTTCTTTTTGGACCAAAATACCTATAATAAAATATAATAATTACAAAAAATGTCTATATATAATCATGAAAATATGCAGGAGTCTCAATATTTTATACCTTTACGCTAATAATTATAATATTTTATATCTTTATTATTGTATTATACTATAAATATAATATTATATTACATTATATCATAATACGTTGATATGTTATGTTAAATAATTTAATATTATATTAAATTATTATGTTATAGTATACTATACTATATTACTATATTATATTACATTATAGTAATATCATACTGCATCATATATTTATGTATTAATATATATTATATTTTATTATGCTATGTTGTATAATACTGTGCAGTGTTCTTTATGGTCATTTTGTCATACTAAAAGTACTTTTTTAGTTTGTTTATCAAATACATGTTAAAGTTCTAAAGTACTTTAAAAATGTAGTTACCAAACGGCAAATAACTTTTTATAAAAGCTATATTTCAAAAAGTTCTACTCCCAAAAGTTCTATTTCTAAAAGCTCTGCCGCCAACAAACGTGCCAAACAGAGCCTTAAATCCTTAAAAAGGCTAGGTCTACAAAAGTTGCCTGCATAGCTTTTTGGTCCACATACTAGACACTAGGTCCAAGTTCCACCTATAAAAAGATTCTGAGAAGAGTTCTTATCAGTTGTGTTGTGAATTTGGTTTCTGTGACATGCGAAGCACTTCGTTACATGCATTTCCGGCTATAATTGAACGATGGACTCGTTCCAAAATTGTCTGAGGCATACATGATAAGCATGTCCTCAATTTACTTTTGTTGCTGCCAAAATTCGAGTTGAAGGCAAGCTTCGAGCTGAAGAGAACGGACGAGTTGAACAACTAGCTAGTGGTCGGCTGCTTAGACCTGAAAATAATAGGAAAAACACCAAAGGATTGTTGGAGTTTGTCCGATAAAAAATCCTCCGATACCTAAGTCAAGCAAGAATTTTGAAAAAAATGTATTAAGAAAGTAGAGAATAGCAGAGAACAAGTGAGAATAAATGTATCGAATGGTTCCTCGAATACTATTTATATAGGATGAGAGTCGGCTCTGTTACCGAGTAAGATAGTTATGCGCCTTAACTACTTGATAACCACCTACATATTTAAATTTGTAACAACCCAGAATCTCACCCAAAATGGCTAACTAGAATGTATTATTTGGGTTTCTTGATCCTGTATAAGTACCCAGGATCTACCCAGTGAATAACTGATGTATGACTAAACATACGTCCGCACGGGTCCTATATACTTCTTCCGTTCAAGTTCTGATATTTTCGTCAGGCTAAGGGTTCAAATTTATTCAAATCTAATCACAAACACCACGATCGGTCCATGGTCAGCCCCAATGGATTCATGCTGCAATGTTTTCTAGTTCATATAGGTTATGAGCCGAGTTCGCTCTGATACTATTTGTAATAATTCAGAATTTTACCCAAAATGGCTAGCCAAAAAGTATTATTTAGGTTCTTTAATTCTATATAAGTATCCAAGATCTATCCAACAAATAATTAATATGGGACTAAACACACATCCGCGCGGGTGCTCACATAAAGCTTAGCTATATGCATTTGCGGGCTAAGCTGAATTGTTGCCCGTTGGGGAAGTTTTTAATAGGCTTATGACACATTTAGTTGAAGCCACGTGATGAGCTGCCATTGGTCGGTTGGATGGTATTAGAAGTTGGATCAGGGGCATATCAAGTCATCTTTTTCCGTTTCTCTATTTCATTTATTTTAGAATAACATAAAGGGATATATTTATATTTATTATAAAGATGAAAGCTGGGATATATTCATCATAAAGGGGATGAACACATCAAATCAGAAAGAAAAAAAAGGGCATGCTCAAGGATGTTAGTCATGAGGCCTGCTCTAGAAGTCAAGGAAGTGAAATTTTTGGAATGGAGATAAAATAAAGTAGGTAAAGATGTGCGGGTCTCACTTTCCAGGCTTTGTCTTATAATATTGTAAAGGTATAAGTTCTAGAACAAGTCAATTTTATCTATCCTATCAAAATAAAAAAATTTCAACAGTTCACTAGCCAATTGGTCTTCGGTATTAGCATCTTGATTTGAACAATCAAAAGCTTGAATATAGAGTTCATAAACTAGAACGAAAGGAAGCCAAAATTAATTTATCTTTCTCCTCTTCCCTTATTTCGTGCAATCAATTTCAGACGACGTAATCATTGACCAATTCTCCTATCTCATTTTCATTTTATTCTTTATTTCTTCACAAACTAAAACTTTATTTTATTTTGCAATCAATCAGTCTCTCTCTCTCTTTTCTCCCCCTCTCTCTCTTTCATGTTTGAAACTAGATAGAATAATCGTTCTTGTTACCATCCTCTGGGATTGCAATTGGAATTCTTGTTGTTTCTTAGGGCTCGTTTGGTTCGCGGGAAGCATTTTTCTTCCTAGGAATATGATTTCTGGGAAACAAATTCCTAGGAAGAGGATGCCTAGAAAAGTACTTTTGGCATGTTTGGTTGACCATGGGAAAGTGACAAATTTCCAAGATGCTTATGTTTGGTTGGCCATCCACTTTCCTAGGAAAGTTATATATAATTCCTATTATGCCCTTAATAAAAATTAGATTTTTAATGCCTTTTTAATGCTTCTTTAATGCTGAAGGGACTTTTTGGAAAAAAGTAAAAATAGAGCGATTCTCGCCTTATGGGAAAGTAACTTTTCCATGTTTCTCATGGGAAAGACTTTCCCATGAAATGTGGAAATCACATTTCCATGGGAATACAACTTTTCCTTCTCTCTCCTTTGAAAATTCCAATCAAATAAGAGGTATTTCATTACTTTTTCGTTGACCACACTTTTTTCCCTTCTTTTTCCGCGAACCAAACGAGCCCTTAGAGAAAAGGAGAGGAAAAAAAAAAAAAAAAAGACAGAAGGGAAGAAAACATAAAAAGGTCCAACAACGGGCTTATAACCATGCCGCAAAGGTCCAATTCCCGGTCCGCCACGCTCCATTTTCACACATTTCAACCTGACGGGCGCAAAGAAACTAGAAGGCTGATAGCTGCACTCGGTCGAATCTCGCGATAATTTATTTAATTCAAAATGAGGCGGTCCGCGTTGCCGTTTCTCACATCGGTTCTCCACCTCGATTCCCGTGGCAACTACCTCCTCCTTTCTCTTCTTACCCTACCGAGACACTCTTCCTCTCTCCGGTCTGCTTCTATCCCTCCTCTCTCCTCTCCCGCTTCCATGGCATCCCCTTCTCGCTCCTCCCCCGTCACCTTCTCCGGCGGCGCCGTATCCGCCGGAGACGACTCCTACCTCGTGCTGGACGCGCCGCCGGGAGCTTCCAGGGCGAGGGCCCCCTCGCCGGGCCGGCCGGCGTTGCTCCGGCGGCGGATGGAGGAAGCGGGGCGAGGCGGAGTTCGGGTTCCAGCGGCCGGAGTTCGGGCGACAGGCGCTGGTGGGAACCGTCCAGATCTACGACCGCCACGTGTTCCTCTGCTACAAGTCGCCGGACGTCTGGCCGTCGCACGTCGAGGCGGCGGAGTCCGACCGTCTCCCGCGCCTCCTATTCGCCGCCCTCAAGGCCCGGAAGGGAGACATGAAAAAGCGGGGGAGTTCTTTTTCGTTCGCTGTTCTTCTTGATTCACAATCTAGGGTTGTCTTTTGTTCGCTATTTCCAATAGATTTTCTTAATCTTGCGTTTGTTTTTAGTTCTTAATCCCAAATAGATTTCGGTAATTTGAGGTTCTGAGAGGGGTTTAAGTGGAATTAGGATTTGGGCTCTGATGATGATTAGTAGAATTCGACTCTTTTTTTGTTTCTATCCTACTTGTTTTATAATAGAATTGGACTCTTTTTTTGTTTTTATCATACTGGTTTTATAAGTGAATGGAGAAGGAAATCAATTATTTCAAAGATTTGATCGTGCCTGTTTTCTGGCAGCTTGGAACCGCTGACCTTTATCATTTTATTGTTGCGGCTGTGTTGGTTTAGTACTGCGGATGAGATTGGGTGTATATTTTGTTGCGGCTGTGCGACCTGGTTTTGTTCTGCTTCTGATTCCGATTCCAATCAAGAACCAAAAGCGTCA
The DNA here is from genome assembly GCF_009389715.1 of Phoenix dactylifera. Lineage (NCBI taxonomy): Eukaryota > Viridiplantae > Streptophyta > Magnoliopsida > Arecales > Arecaceae > Phoenix > Phoenix dactylifera. Next base: position 241,393 of record NW_024067701.1, read on the forward strand.
AAAAAAAAATATGGCCATTTCGATTCTCATTCTTATTCTAATGCTATATATTTATCAGAAGGCTAAATAAAGTTAGGAGGAACTTGCTCAGCATGAAATTATAGGTGCCGTGTAAATAACATTATGAAACACACAAATAATAAATGATAAATCAAAATAGTGATTGTTGCCTAGTCTATACTACTTCAGCTATTGATGCAGTGATGCTATACTATTTTGCTAATATGCCTGTCCAGACCCCTAGCTACCTAATGTCCTCTCCCATCAATTAAATCCTGAGAAAGGCTTGGTCTACAAAAGTTGTCTGCATAGCTTACTGGTTCACGTACTAGACACTAGGTCCAATTTCCACCTTTAGCAGTATTCTGAGAAGAGTTCTTATCAGTTGCATTGTGAATTTGGTTTTTGTGACATGTGGAGCACTTCTTTACATCTATTTCTAGTTATATTTGAATGATGGACTCGTTCCAAAATTGTCTGGGGCATATATGGATAAGTATGTTTTTTGCTTGGGCTGTTTCCAACCGAAAGTGGTCAGTTGACACGTCAAGTCTTCGACGCAGTGGCCGATTCTCCTCCTTGGGCCATCTCGATCTAAGAGGGTCGGTAGGCATACCAAGCTTTTGGCATGGCAGGCAGTTCTCATTCTCAGGCTATTCTCGACCTGAAGAAGTCGGTTGGTATGCCGAGCCTTCGGCATAGAGGTCGGTTTTCCTACTTGGGCCATTCTCGACCTGAAGAGGTCGGTCGGCACTCTGAGCTTTCGGCACTCTGAGCCTTCGGCACAACGATCGATTCTCCTACTTGGACTATTCTCGACCTGATGAGGCAGGTCGGCATGCCAAGCCTTTGGTGCAGCGGTCGGTTCTTCTGCTCAGGCCATTCTCGACTGAAGAGGTTGGTTAGCACGTCAGGCCTTCGGCGCAGCAGACAGTTCTCCTGCTCGGGCCATTCTTAATCAGAAGAGGTTGGCTGGCACTCCAAGAGTTCGGCGCAGCGGGCAGTTCTCTTGCTCGGGCCATTCTCAACCAGAAGAGGTTGGTTGGCACTCCAAGAGTTCGACGTGGTAGACAGTTCTCTTGCTTGGGCCATTTTCAATTTGAAGAGGTTGGTTGTTACGCCAAGCGCGTAGCTGCCAGTTCTCCTGCTTGGGTTATTTTCGACATGAAGAGATTGATTGGCAAGCGGCGATAGATTCTCCTGTTCAGGCCATTCTCGACTTGAAGAAGTTGATTGACTTGCCGAGCCTTCGGTGCAACGACTGGTTCTCCTACTCAAACCATTATCAACTTGAAGAGGTTGGTTGACTCATCGGGCCTTCGGCGCAGCGGCTGATTCTTCTGCTTGGGTCATTATCGAACTGAAGAGGTCAATTGACTTGCCGCGCCTTCAGTGCAGCGGCTGATTCTCCTGCTCGAGCTATTATCAACCTGCGGTTGACTCGCCGAGCTTCGATGCAGTGGTCGGTTCTCCTGCTTAGGCCATTATCGACCTCAAGAGGTCGGTTGATTCGCCGAGCCTTCAGCGTAGCGGCCATTCTTTTCATCTCGGGAGTATGCTCCCCGATGCATCTCTAGGGTTAGCTCCTAGAGAAAATCCGAGTGGGCTTGGTCTTAAGGAGGCCAACACCTCCTTTCATATCCAGAGGATGCTTCCGAAGACATCTCTTGGGGTTGGCTCGTAGAGAAAATTTGAGTGGGCTTGGTTTTGAGGAGGCCCTAGGCATCCTCGGGGTGTCCCAAGTCGAATTCAATTTTTATGGTCGTCCGATTTGAAAGACAAACAAAATGAGAGAATATTGGCAATAAGTTCGGACGTCAATGAACTGTACTAATGACAGGTACGAAGGTTGCCGTAGCTCCAAGCATGCGGAATTGGGGCATCGTCGAGGTTCCTGTCTTGTACGCCAAAGGCCTCCAGTTTTCGGGTTCTGAGATTTAGTACTGAGCGCCTCATACTCAATTTCGTTACTTGAGGTGGAGAATTCGTACCAGATGGCGCACTCTGTGATTACTCCGCTAGAGCTGGTAAGCATGGGATCAACCCTGCTGCCTCTCAGACTCAATGACTATCTATATGCATGACTTGTGGCCCCTCTATGGTCTTCTTATTGAGGGGTTCGGTCGCTCGAAGCACTGCCAATAGTGGCTAGGTTGGTCAGATTCCGATTGGGCTGGCTCCGATTGCACTACGCCTGCTGTGGGCTCTGGACTGCCGCGGTCAACTCCTGCACCTATTGAGCGAGCAGATCAAACTGCTCCTTTTCTACAAGCACGGCGGGCTGTTCTGATGGAGTGGGTTTGGAGATCTACAACGACTCTCGGGAGATTAGGGTTCTCCTTAGCTAGCGACTCCTCGATTGGAGCTAAAATCGTTTTCCTTGGTTCAGGTCAGGAGCGATCCTCAAACTATGTTAGCAGTCTCGCGGAAAAGGCTTGGCTTTGTTATTAGGGCCCGCCCATTCTGTCTCGCCCGCCTTTCCGGTCCGTCCTTCATAGGGCGCACGGCATGTCTATTTCTTCCCTAGGAATTTTGCTACCTTCGTACCATTCGTTCATCTTTTGTTCTGCTCTTAAGTCTCTGAACTTGTGAAGTCTCGTTATCTGGCCTAAGATCGAGGTGTCCCATATTAAAAATTAGCATAATATAATAGTATTAATTGGCTGTAAATTATGCTAGTGAGCTAACCAAGCGAAACGACGCTTAGATAACCAAGCGAAACGGTGCTTAGAGGACCATTAGTTGTTGTAACATAAGGACAGGGCTCGGGAAATCTCTCTCCCCTCCTCCTCCTCAAGGCACAGGGCAAACTAGTTAAGACTGGCAAAACTTACCTAATGGGTGGCTCAGGACTCGACAATGCACGTGGCCTGGGGGGAGGCGGGGAGCGCCTGAACTTCAGCCAACACAAAGCGTCACATCACCATGGTAATCGATTGCCGTCTAGCGTACTCTTCATCTGTGTGCAGCCGAGGAGATTGGTGAGGTTGTGCTCGGACCCTCCAATTATTCCGAATGCGATTAGTCAGTAACAGCGAACAATAACCGTTTTCAATCAATAATATCTTACAGAAACAAGGTTAAATACTAGATGCATCATTAGTTCCAGCATCAGTTACAACGGAAAAAATATTAGTAGTTAGGTACACGGCTTAAGAAGTTTCACTTGGAAGCTTAATTTAGCCTAAGGGGGAGAATTCACACAAGTAACTACCACCACACTTATTACACCAAAAGAAGATGAAAAATACTTCGCCTCCCCCGATGGTGCGAGGATCCCTGAATCGAGGGGAGAGACATCGGAAAGCTTACAATATAACACAGGAAAGTGCGATGGATTACATACATGCACGATTTATTCAGAATAACATCAAACGCTGCTCCTAGCTAGCAGCGGTGCCATTCATTTTTTATAGGAGCCGGTGATGGTGTAGATGGTCTGGATGAGGGCGGCAACTGATAGAGTGATATCGGCAACAAACGAGATGCTCAGCCATACACTGGAGCAATAACGTTGCTTCGCATCGGCATACATTCTGCGCCACTTGCTGTTGCGACAACGAATCACCTCCTCGTATACCTTAGCCAAGTAACCCGGCGTCGACTTATAATGATCGATCACGTTATGTAATTGCCCGAAGAGAGCGACCACCTCCGCAGGGCTGGTCAATCTGTGCTTCAACACCCCACTAGTTTCAAGCGGCTCCACGTTTTCTTCTCTCCGCACGATGCGATCCATAAATGTGACGTAGGCTGTGATGTACGAGACGCCATCAGACTTCTCAAAGCTGATTAGATTGTGGAGGAGTATATTGGTATGGTCTTCGACGCGCAATGGCGGCATCTGGATATCTCCAGATTTGCCCGTCGTTACGTCGAGTACGCTTTGCATTACATTTTTTTTTCTCCTTAAAATTCACCGCAGACTTTCGTTGGAGCTCTGTTGCGCTGGGGAGATATCGATGTGGATCGATAAGTAAATCAATATCTTCAAGAATGTTTAAACTATGATATTCCGGTGGCTCCAAGTACATGTGGTACAAATGAAGCAGATGATAAACCTCCTTTGTTTCTGCGTCGTTCGAACTGTTCCTTCCTAAACCGAGATTATCAAAAAAATTGAGAGCAACTTCTATGATTGAGCCGTTGCCTTCATTGCCTCCATTTTTCATCTTGAAAACATCCTCAAGGATAAAGAAAGGGATTTGGTTGTTGAGCAACAGCAAACAAGATGAAGCAGCTATCAAGCATTAGCATCTCCAGAAAACTTTCCATGCCGAGGTAGTCTGTCCCATAACGCTCACGATAAACTTCAAAGCATCTTCTCTCCTCTCTTTCATCTTACCGAGGAATTTACCGAGGTCTTGTTCGTATCTATTGCCGATCACTTTTTTCACACACCACAGTTTGTGTTCATCTGTGATTCTGAAATAATTACCCTCCGTCTTCCGGTGGTAGGGGCCGATGGCCACCGCCCTTGGCTCGTGAAGCTTATTGTCACGGTCCTCAGTGCTTGCAGGAGCTGTGCTGATGCTTTTGGATGCAGTGTAATTACGTGGCTTCTGAAGGACGACATCGATTTTATCCAGCATTTTTTTTGGCCCAAATGTCCGTTGCTTCGTGCCCTTCAACAGCAATCATGGTTTCGCTCGCTTCCCTGGTCTCCACCTTCTCCTTTCCTTTGGCCTTCTCGGAGGAGGAAAGTGCAGCATATCCCCCATCCATCGCGCCTCTGCTGTAAGAAGGTTAGAGATGCTATTAGCTCCAGTTGGGAAAATAATAGCTAAGGGGCCAGAGACGCACTTATCAGCTGGCTGGGATGATAGTATAAGGGGGAGAGATAGCATGCAAGCAAGCATATATGGAAACATAAGGCATCGGAGCAATGAATATGCTTTCATCCCAGCCAAGCAAGCATATAGTTTTAATTAGCTGGCTTAAGTTCATCCCACACAAGCAAGCATATATGGTAACATAAGTAGCAGTGAATACATATTGTGCCACTAAAATCCAGTCTGATGATCTAGCGACGAAGAGGACGTTAATCGATCTGCTATGATGGAAGATCAACATATATTTAATTGAGGCATCAAACACTGGTCTCCTCCGCTCGGTAGCTCCGGGGCTTCACGCAAGCGTCTTTCACCCCTCTCCGGTTTTGTTTTCCACCCAAAACACGTCTGCAGGATTAGGAGACACCCGCCTCATATGTCCAGGCTCTAGAACGAGTCTTTTCGATGTGGGACTATTGGGCCTCACACCCTTCCCACCATCGGACAAGAGCCGTCCTCAGCTCTGATATCAAATGTCACGCCCCCGCCTGCGTGGAGCACGTAAGGCACCCAGTGCCCACGTGGGGGCCACATGAGGGGGGAATACGGGGCTCCCCTGCCAAATATTATCCGGTTCCGGGGCTTCACGCAAGCGTCCTTTATCCCTCCCCGGTTTTGTTTTCCACCCAAAACGCGTCTGCAGGATTAGGAAACACCCGCCTCATATGTCCAGGCTCTAGAACGAGTCTTTCCGATGTGGGACTATTGGGCCTCATACCTGCTAGAAATCCACTTATCGAAGACTTTCCGACAAGAGATCCTCTAATGCCAAAGTAAAAATTAATAACGAGACAACATTGTGGAAAGGATAAATCTCAATAGAGGATGGTTTTTGTGAGTGATAGTGAGTGTTTATTCTGTTCAAACAACAAGCACAGGAGTGCTACTTAAATGAATTGCCAACATTTTACATGCAATCAACTATCAAATTTATGGCATTTGAGAGACACTGTGATACACAGCAGAAATAGTCATCCCATGATACTTTGTAGCATTTATTACTAAGATGCAAGAAAAGCTACTAATTAATCTTTTTGCACAAAGAACAACCACTGTCTTTGACCTCCACCCCACCCACCCACCCAGCCCCCGCCGCCGAAAACAAAAGAAAAAAAGAAGCAAGAAGTAGTTGTGGGATGAGGAGAAAAAATTTTGAAGCATCAGAATATGGAATCACTGTTACTAGTGTTTCATAATATCAATGACACATAAATTGAAAATTTTACATAGAATACCATAGAAAAAAAAAAAATAGTCACAGCCTTAGACAAGTCAAGAAATGTCTGCTAAGATAGTAAACAAATTAAAATTTGCTATCAATATAAGAGAAAGAAAAAGAAATAAAGATGAAACTGTCTCCATCAAAAATTATAGTAGCTCACAGCACCAATGCAGCAATCATGGAATTATTGTTTCTCACCTGAATAAATGAGTGAATGGTTGCAGCCTCACTCAATAGAAAATTAAGAACAGGTACAGAAATAGCATAGATCGGTCCTAAAATGTCCGCTAGGATACACGAACAAAACAAAAATATACTTCTACTCAAAAGAAAAAAGGGAAAGAAAGGATGCAGTCCAGTTTGTCTAAAAACTATAGTAGCCGAAGCATGTAACACATAATCCATGGCAGGCTATTCTCACCTCATTAAGAGAGTGGATAAGCGCATCCACACCAAGAGATGCATATATTGTTGCGACTGTTATATTTTGGCGAAAGCATCCCTGATTAAAATAAGAGCAACTGTTATTAAGCATACTTATTATGTATGTAGAGGAAAATGATATGCATATATCTGATATAAACAACTACATGTCTACCTGCAAGGTAATGAACCACTCTGCCCTAGTATCAGAGAAAATTGCGGCACGACTCTCTGCACTGTGGCCCATTTTGATAAGACCAGAGGCAAAATTACAAGCACGATCAAATATTACCCCATAAGTTTGCCACAAGTATTCCCCAAGATGAAACTTTTCGAACTTCCTCCCATCAGCAGAGTCTACTACTTCTCTGGAGATTAGCTTCCGCGCTCCAAGAAACCGACGTTGAGTATGCTTCTTGCAAGATTGCTCAAAAAGAGCTGCCACTGTTGTGGCCCCTTCCCAGGGAACTTCAACTAAAGAGGAGAACTTAATATGTCGCATTGTAAGACCTGGCTCACCACCAACATTTACTTGCACTGCTCTTTGCTTATTCTTCTTCTTGAGCACATATAGTGATGAAACTACTAAAGGCAGAATAAGCCCAAGGATAGCTGCACCCACAATGCCATGCAACCTATATTCGTTTACGACCGATATATAGCTTCTAGAAAAGCAAAGTTTAAATGGCCTCTATCTGTATCTCCCATAATTCTTGCTTATAAATTTCCAATCAGCGTTTCTTTTCACAGGTTCTGTAGATAAAATCAGAACAGAGTAGCTTAGCATTAATTTCTTTGAACAAAATAGAGTTAAACAATCAAGCTAAATTATGCAATGCGTTAATTGATAAATCATCACAAGAATTATTTTTCACAAATTTATTTTTTTGTTCTCTTGTTGTGTGTGTGTGTGTGTGGTGATACGATTCAAATTAATACATAGTGAGCGACAACAAGCGTATATCCGAATCAAGAAACAACAGGTAATCCACAATTAAACAGGGCACCAATTATTCAACAAAGATAAGCATCAAGAAAGAGTAACGAAACTGGAAATCTTTTTGACACAACATCCTGCTTAAACGAAAGAAAATTCATCCCAAATCGGCTAACAACTTCTATAATACCCCTAACTCGTAAAAGGAGAACAGAACAAGAGGATGCTCGAGTGAGAAACTAATTTAAAAAATTAGCTCAAAATTGATCACAGTACACCACTTGAAGAGAAAATCCAAATCCTAATTCGTATAAAGAAGGAAAAGAAGAAATACAAGAAACTCTTGCTGTTCTTGATCCATGAAGAACGAAATTTACAACATATATATAAATATATGAAAGAAAAACTCATATATTTCAAAGAAGGGGAAAAAGAATAGACATGATTGGAATTTTCAGCTTCAGAACTCGGGAGAAAGTACCAAAATGAGCTTCTTTTACCCTCTTGCTACGGAAGCAGAGCAGCGTCCCACGAACAATGTTACGATTGCTCTGAGGCGGTGGAGGGTAGGGCGGGAAATACGTAAAGTGAGCTCTTTAAAGAAAAAGGCTCGGTATATTAGCCCTCCTTTCAGTCGAATATTGCGTAAATACCCCGCAGGTCATCATAAATACCCCGCTTTTTTTTTTTTCTTCTTTTCCGTCTTTTTCATCTGACCGTTGGAAACTTGATTTAAAAATTCTTAAACCCAAATCCAACGGCCTAATTAAACTCTATCAGCGGTGGTGCACAGGATATGGCATCGTTTTTTTCTTTTTTTGGGTACGTGGTAACGCTATATCTTTATTAATATATTGGCAACGATCTTGAGCTACCTCTTGATAAATCTTGTTATATTTTTGTCTATCATATATAATGGAAAAAAGAACTATAGACAGGGAGCATATGAAATCTCTGTCTTTTTTAATTAAAATAATAAAATATATCCTTGCATATGGAAGTATTTCTTTTTTTAGTTTCTTATTCTATTTTTCTGAAGGAATTTGCTCTCCTTTTTATACATCACACATGCCAATATACTTGTCTTGATCCAAAGAACAAACTAAAACATGGATGTATTGATTTAAATTACGTTACATTAATATAAATAATTTGAAAGATTTGTAATGCTGGTAACAATTTGCAAAAATGGCCACCATGCATATTTTATTTTTGGTACTGGAGGAATGACCATTTTCACTTTTCCATGACCAAGATGTCTCTCAGGCGTTTCTCTTTTTTTTGTCCATCACCATCATCATCATAGTCGTAGATCGTGGAGTTTAACAGTGGTCATAAGGGTGGTGGAGATTATTGTCGATGATAGGTGATGTCAAAGAAGTTGATGGTGGCGGGTCGTAGTAATGATTGCTATCATGGTTAGTGGTGGCATAGTGCATCATCAATGGTGAGCAATTGTGGAGAACATTAGAAATAGTAGCTATCGCTGGAGATCATCAATAACATTGAATGATAGTGAAGATTACTAACAATGGAGGATGATGGTAGAGATCATCAGTGGAGATAAACTTTGCTAGCCAAGATGCATAGTGATAAAGATCCTCAATAATGATGACATGTGATGGAGTGATAAAGATTAGAGTGATGCCAAGAAGTGGTGGATACCAATAATGGTGGTAGACAAATAGGGAGTGCCAACTATCATGGATGACATGAGGATCATTAGCAGTTGTAGGCGGCGGTTGGTGGTGGACGGCCAACGAGAGAGAAAAGAGCTCTTTCTCTTCCCTTATATGCTCTTCTTTTCTCCTATATTTCTGTTTATATAGATTGTACATATTCATCTCACTTCATATTTTTTCTTCTCATATTTTAAGATGACGTGGTAGGGATATTTTGGTCCAGAAATGTAGAAACAAATTTTTCGGCCCATATGGAAAAAACAATCCAAGTCTCAAAATAATAAAATTATGGTGCATTATAATAGAATTTTGGTGATTGATTTTACAAAACATCCCATCTTTATAGTTATCGCAGAATCATTAAAGTGCATTAATAATATAATATTATCTTAATAAAGTTTCCTTCGAATAGCCGCATTTATACTAAAAATTCAAAGTGGCCAATAGAAATGGGAAACAATGAAGGGATGCTAAAAGAGAATAATAAAGAGGGAGAGCATTCTATAAAAAATAAAATGAAAACCCATTAGGCACCACCTTTTCCATGACTTTGCTATTATTATATATAATTCCCATTACACCTACCATATTTTTTCTTACTATAATTTATTATTGAATATAAAATGTTTTTGAAAGTCGTCTTTGCTTCCCTTCCCACTTTCGTCTTTTTACCCAGAGAAGACACATTATGCCGCCTTGGCCTAAAATCTGTGAGAGCGCTCGTTATTTAATCGGAAAGACGAGGGTATTTTCTTAAGAATTTTTATCGGCCACAAACGAGAGGCTCGCCCATACAGTAAAGCAATAACGACATACATTCTGCGCCACTTGCAGTTGTAACAACCCATCACCTTCTTGTGTATCCGATTTTTTTTTTTGTGCTATATTAGCGGCTCACACACAACGGGCATGGTACAACCCAAAAAGTCAGATACCAAAATACACTGCAATGGAGCTAAAATAGAAGCATGATTCTCTCAGATAAAATCTCCAGAATGATGAGCAGTATAGGACGCCACCCAATCCGCTGCACTGTTGGCAAACCATGTCCCATGCCAGTAATTGGACGCCCCTGCTGCTCCCTTTATACCTCAGCCAAGTAACCCGGCGTCTTATAATGATCGATCACATTATGTAATTAATTGCCTGAACAGAGCCACCACCTCCGCCTACTAGTTTCAAGCAGCTCTACATCTCCTCTCCGCACGATGTGATCCAAGAATGCGACGTAGGCTGTGATGTACGAGCCCATGATGCCAAGAGACTCCTCAAGGCTGATTAGATTATGGAGGAGAATATTGGTATGGTCATCGACGCGCAATGCCGGCATCTGGATATCTCCAGATTTGCGCGTCGTTACGTCGAGTACGCTTTGCGGCACACCTACCATTTTTTTCACCTTCAGATTCACCGCAAACTTTCCTTGGAGCTCTGTTGGGCTGGGGAGAGATCGCTGTGGATCGATATGTGGAAGAATATCTTCAAGAATGTTTGCACCAAGATGCACCGGTGGCTCCGAATACATGTGGTACAAATGAAGCAAATGATGAACCTTCATATAAGTTTCTCTGTCTTTCAAACTGTTCCTTCCTAAACCAAGAGTATCAAAAAACTTGAGAGCAACTATTCTGATTGAGCCGCTGCCTTCATTGCCTCCATTTTGCATCTTTTCTTTTGGGTCACTATCATATTTCATCTTGAAAACATCCTCAAGGATGAAGAAAGGGATTTGGCTGTTGAGCAGCAGCAAGTCAGTCTTGAAAAGCTCGGATGCCCGCACTATATCACCTCATGCCCATGGTACAGCGGGCGAGCCCACCGTCATAAACTCACGAAATACATAGGCAAGATCGTAATGAAATGAAAGCGCAAGCAAGATGAAGCAGCTATCAAGCATTAGCATCTCCAGAAAACTTTGGGGATCCATGTTGTAAAGGCCCCCGTTTGGGTTTGGGCCGGCCTCTGAGCAAGGGCGGCCCAACACGTCAAAAAGGGGGAGGAAGTCTCCCGATTGAAATGCCCTCCCTCCCCTGTTTTCGAATCCTTCTCCCCTCCTCCCGAATCCATTGGAAGGGAGGTTATAGGGTGATAAAACCCTACCATATCAGGCGAGGATCCCCTCCCTTCTCTTCCTAAGGCATCAACGTTATGTCAACCAGGAATGGTGGGTATCAACGTTACCTTGTTCGGTGGAAAGACTGACCAAAGTCTGACGTGACGTAGATTTCTAGAGCCCAAGTTGCAGTGCCTTAACCCGGATCTCCTGGAGCAGTACGACAGCCGGCCAGACCTGTACTCGACGGGGTCGAGTTTTTTTCATCTGGAAGGAGTTGATGGGGACATCAGAGCCCTTCATTTAGATGATCCTGAGCCTCTAAATTGAGTCAGATCCGGATTGGGTCCATTTGAGTCCGAGTCATTTTTTTTTATTGCATTATTTGCTTTTGTCTTAGTCAAATCAATTTGATCAGTTGTTTTGTTATTAGACTAGTTAATTGGGTTTATATAATTGGGTCAATTTAGTGGACCAATGTTGGTAAGAGATTAATTGATGTAAGGGTCCAAATTTAGTCAGTGTCAATTGATTGATTTGGTCAATTGATTACTTAATTTGGTCAAGATGTAATAAGGTCTATATAAAGACCACCCTCTTATATATGAGGCAAAGGATGATTGAATGAAAAAATCCTAGCCTCCCTCTTGTTCTTCTTCTCCCTCCTCCTCTTCTCTTCTTTTTCCTGCATCTCCATAACCTCTTCTTCCTTCTCTCTTCCTTGTTCTTCCTCCTTCTCCTCTTCCCCTACAGTGTCCTGTGTCCGTCATCAGCTCCACATCTCTTCTCTCCGCACGATGGGATCCAAGAATGCAGCGTAGGCTGTGATGTACAAGCCCATGATGCCAAGAGACTCCTCAAGGCTGATTAGATTATGGAGGAGAATATTGGTATGGTCATCGACGCGCAATGCCGGCATCTGGATATCTCCAAATTTGCGCGTCGTTACGTCGAGTACGCTTTGCGGCACACCTACCATTTTTTTCACCTTCAGATTCACCGCAAACTTTCCTTGGAGCTCTGTTGGGCTGGGGAGAGATCGCTGTGGATCGATATGTGGAAGAATATCTTCAAGAATGTTTGCACCAAGATGCACCGGTGGCTCCGAATACATGTGGTACAAATGAAGCAAATGATGAACCTCCATAGTTTCTTTTCTCTGTCTCTGGAACTGTTCCTTCCTAAACCGAGAGTATCAAAAAACTTGAGAGCAACTATTCTGATTGAGCCGCTGCCTTCATTGCCTCCATTTTGCATCTTTTCTTTTGGGTCACTATCATTTTTCATCTTGAAAACATCCTCAAGGATGAAGAAAGGGATTTGGCTGTTGAGCAGCAGCAAGTCAGTCTTGAAAAGCTCGGATGCCCGCACTATATCACCTCGTGCCCATGGTGTAATGTCCGGGCCCAATACAGACCGAGCCCAATATTGTAGGGCCCAGTTGAAGGAATTGGGCCAGGGTGAGGGGTTAACAGCCTTGCAGGCCCAGGAAGAACAGAATGCCATCTCCCCCGATGGCTGAAAAGACAGGACCATCAGATGGCCAAAGAAGAGACCCCCACAAGCATGCACAACCAGAGCCCGCCACCTCCTCCTCCTCCTCGGCAGCTGAACCCTGAGCTGGCCTGAAGGGAGGGGCAGGTGGTGGCTCCCAGGGCACTGAGGAAGGAGAGAATGCCACCTCTCCTTGGGGTCAAATCCTAAGCCAAGCTTTTATAGCCCAAAGCCTGCAAACCTCCCCGAACCTTGCATCTACCCTCCCTAACCTCTAACCCCCTGGAATTGCTGTACCAGGAAGCTAGTCCCAGGAGCTGGAGGTAGAAGGTACCCGCAGCCCCAGGAGAGGAAGGAGGGACTGTGAACCGAAGTGATACCCCACAGCTTCAACCGACCACAAGAAAAGGTAAGGCTCTGTAAGTAGGTCTCTAGGCAAGGACAGGGTGGAGGTACCCCTCTGTGGGGTATTCTCCTCTCTGTTTCACTGATGAAACAGAGAGGAGGAGATTGGCACAGAGAGGAGGAGACCGGCACAGGAGGGAGAAACAGGAGGAGGGCCGCGGGCCGGACCCACGGGCTGCGAGCCGGACCAACAGGCCGCGGGCCGGTCTGAGAACGGCCCAAGCCGAGCCCAACGCCACCCGGGCCGAGCCCAGCCGGACTCGGCCTGCGGGTGACAGGCCCCGACCATGGCTGCCCTAGGGCTGAGGAGCAGCCAAGGGCCGCCGGGTCTGCCGTGCCGGCGACCAACGTGGCCTCAAGGCCGCCAGCCCCAGCCGAGCCCCACCTCTCCGCCGGCCGAGAGGTGGTGGCGAGACTCCCACAAGAAAAAGGAAAAAGGGGGAAGAGGGAAACAGAAGAAGAAGAAGAAAGACAAAAAAAAAATATATAAAATACTTACCTCGGGCCCCGGCCTTACCTAGCCGTGGTCGGAGCCGGAGAAGACCCCGGAGGAAGATCGGCCTCGATCCCACCTCCCGGCTTTTCTCCTCTCCTCCGGCATCACTTCGGAGAAGGGGGAAAGAGCCGGCCTTCCACCGCCGCCGCCCGAAAGGGGGAGCACCACCTCGGTCGGTGGATCGGGGGGAGCCTCGTCTCCCCGGTTGCCGCAGGAGAAGAAGGGGAGGAGAGTGGGTTTCGGAGGGGGACGAAGGGCCGGAAACTAGGGTTCGGCGAAAACAAAGAAGAAAGAAAGAAAGACAGAGAAAGAAGGAGAGGGAAAGGTCGGAAGGAAGAAGAAGGCCGAAGGACCGGCCGGAGCAACCGAGGTCGTCGGTAGAGACGAAGGAGGCCGAAGAAGGGAGAGGGGCGCACGAAAAGAGGCGGAAGCCTCTGGAACCACCTGCAAAGGACCCTTAACGGGTCTGCCTAGCGGGTCGGATCCAAGTCCGGATCCGAAACCCATTAGGCCTAAATCCTTTAATTCGATTTGGGTGAGTCCGATGAAGGATTGATTCAAGCCCAATCGAGTTAAATGGGTTAAATTAAGCCCAATTGAGCTGGGCCTGAACCCCCATTTATGCAATAGTAATCCCAGCAGGCCCAATTAATTGTATATCAGGCCCAGTCCAAGCTAATTAAGTTGGCAGAGGGCCTAATTGGCTGAAAGAGGCTGGACTTTGTTTTAAATCAGGCCCAACCCTGTCATTAAAAAGCCCAATTAACCATATGGACCCAAGTGGCTTTAAATGAACACCAAAGGCTTCAAATTGGCTAAATTAAAATGGGCTAAGACCCTTGGTTGGGACCCAAGCAAGTCCATGATAAGATGAACCAAATTCTATAATAAATAGAGAATAATATGATTCCTATAATGTGGTTTTAGGAATCAACGATTTGCCACCAAGACCTTGGATAACGAATTTGCAGTAAGTAATCTGTCTTAATCTTATCGTAGATCTGGTATTACGTTTTATAAGATGAACTAGTGTTTTTCATACAATTTGAATTGTATACATGATTTGTGAAGACAGTAAGTAATCTGTCTTAATCCTATCGTAGATCTTGTATTACGTTTTATAAGATGAACCAGTGTTTTTTTTATACAATTTGAATTGTATGCATGATTAGTGAAGAAAGTAAGTAACCTGTCCTAATCCTGTTATGGATCATGTTATGTTATTATTGTTTCCTAAGCATTTATTTTAAGTATATATGTTTCTTGCATGATATGTTACAATGCATAAGTAACTTGCATGATTCCAGAAGCTATAGCTATGTATGCGACATGATGATACTGATATTTTAATCATGCATGTAAGTTTGTAAAGTCTTAGCTAGCCAAGAGGCACTGTAATGGCTCAAAGATGCTACTGATCGAATGCAACTGAGCTGGCCTTGCTAGTGGCCGAGAATAACTTCGCTGGCCTTGCTAGTGGCCGAGAATGACTAGCTGGCCCCGCCAGTGGCCGAATGGACTTCGCAGTAGCATCCGAGAGAATGGACCACGGCATGCCGGGGGCACGGTTTCATATGCATATATTATGGAAATTTCAAAGATGCTACTGATCGAATGCAACTGAGCTGGCCTTGCTAGTGGCCGAGAATAACTTCGCTGGCCTTGCTAGTGGCCGAGAATGACTAGCTGGCCCCGCCAGTGGCCGAATGGACTTCGCAGTAGCATCCGAGAGAATGGACCACGGCATGCCGGGGGCACGGTTTCATATGCATACTTTATGAAAATTTTTGTGATTTGCACTATTGCTTTGTTTAAATCACATACTTATTGTGCCATGATGATTATTAGATGAATATGCATGTCAGCTTCTCAAACCCTGATTTATATATTTAGTCTACTGGTTGACCCGGTAGGATTATGCAGGATTACTTACTGAGCCGTGTAGCTCACATCTGTTTATGCTTCGTTTTCTTTCAGATCCTCATCAGTGATCGCCATCAGATATGTTTTTATTTTGTTACAGAGCTTCGTATTTTTGGAGAAGCTTATATACTATTGTACATTTGAATAGCATAGAAGTTCTGTATTTTTGGTTTAAAACTTGAAGGTTGTACTGCAAACTTTTAATATATATATATATATATAAGTTTGAATCCTTTTGGCTACCTGTTACCCCTGTATAAGGCTGCGTGCTACTGTGGGCGATAGTCGGCAATAGCACGGCCGTGTCACGGATCCGGATCCGGGGCGTGACACATGGTACAGCGGGCGAGCCCACCATCATAAACTCACGGAATACATAGGCAAGATCGTAATGATATGAAAGCGCAAGCAAGATGAAGCAGCTATCAAGCATTAGCATCTCCAGATAACTTTGGGGATCCATGCCGAGGTAGTCTGTCCCATAACGCTTACGATAAAACTTCAAAGCACCTTCTTTCCTCTCCTTCATCTTAGCGAGGAATTTACCGAGGTCTCGTTTGTAAGTATCGCCGATTACATGTCTCACACACCACAGCTTGTATTCATCTGTGAGGCTGAAATAATTATCCCCCGTCTCCCGGTGGTAGGGGCCGATGGCCACCGCCGCCCTTGGCTCGTAAAGCTTCTTGCCACGGTCCTCGGCGCTTGCAGGAACTGTGCTGATGCTTTTGGATGATGCAGTGTAATTTTAAGGCTTCTGAAGGACGACATCGATTCTATCCTGCATTTTTTTCGCCCAAACGTCCGTTGCTTCGTCCCTTCGGCTTGCATTTGCTCTGATATCGCCAGGGGAAGGGCCGCCTGCTGCACTGGAGTTATCCTCTCCTTCAACAGCGCTGATGGTTTTGCTCGCTTCCATGGTCTCCACCTTCTCCTTTCCTTTGGCCTCCTCGGAGGAAAAAAGTGCACCATATCCCCCATCCAAAGCGCCTCTGCTGTAAGAAGGTTGGAGATGCTATTAGCTCTAGCTGGGAAAATAATATATAAAGGGCCAGAGACGCACATATCAGCTGGCTGGCGTGATAATATATGAAGGGGGAGAGATAGCATGCAAGCAAGCATATATGGCAATATAAGGCATCGGAGCAATGAATATGCTTTCATCCCAGCCAAGTATATATAAGCATATAGTTTTAATTAGCTGGCTTAATTTCATCCCACACAAGCAAGCATATATGGTAACATAAGTCATCGGAGCACTGAATACATATTGTGCCACTAAATCCAATGTGATGATCTAACGACGAAGAGAACGTTAATCGATCTGCTATGATGGAAGATCAACACATATTTAATTGAGGCGTCGGGCACTGGTCTCCTCCGCTCGGTAGTCTGCTAGAAGTCCACTTGCTGGAAAGTTTCCGGCGAGGACCCTCCGATACCTAAGTTAGAATAACGAGGCAACAGTACTGTAGAGAGATCTCAGCAGAGAGTGGTCTCTGTGAGTAATTGTGAGCGCTTATTCTACGCGTACCTTAAGTTTTCTGCGTTACCCCCTTTATATAGGAAAGCCACTTTTGTCGTTACCTAGGGCGATGTGACGTGCAATGATGCCAGGCAGTAGTCAATGGTACGGCCATGGCGCGGATCAGTCCATGTGGACAAAGTACGACACAAGTCTAATACGGGACATAGGGCTGCCACAATTGCAGACTGCGAGAGTTATCGATTGTTAGGGCTATCAGCCATGGTCGACGCGTACTGATGGTTCTCCTCGGCTGGCGACTCCACGGTTGGAGCCAAAGTCGTACCTTAGCTCATGTCCGAGGTCATAGGGGCCAGTCTGGTCTGAGGTCGAGGTGTCTTATATTTTTCTAATCAATGAAAACATACTTATGATGCTTGCATAAAAAATTAGCATAATATAATAATATTAATTTGTTGTAAATTATGCTAGTGGGCTAACTAAGTGAAACGGTGCTTAGAGGACCATTAGTTATTGTGAGATAAGGAACGGCTCAGGAAATGTCTCGCTCGCTGTCTCTCTCTCTCTCCTTCCCTCAGGGCAAACAAGTTAAAACTGGTGGAACTTTATCTAATGCGGGCGCCTGAGCTTCAGCCAGCACAAAGCGTCACATCACCATGGTGAATTTGCTCACCAACAATAGACGGATTTACCGATTGCCGTCCTGCACACTCTCCATCTGCGTGCATCCGAGGAGATTGGTGGGGTCGCGCCCGGTCCCTCCTGAGAGAACATGCCAGCTATTCCGAATGCGATTAGCCAGTAATAGGGAACAATTAATAACCGTTTTAAATCAATAATATCTTACAGAAATAAGGTTAAATACCGCATCATTAGTTCCAGCATCAATTACAACAGAAAAACTGTAAGTAATTAGGCACACGGCTTTAAAAGTTCCACCTGCAAGCTTAATTTACATTAAGGGGGAGAATTCACACAAGTAACTACCACCACAATTATTACACCAAAAGAAGATGAAAAATACTTCGTCTCCCCCGATGGAGGGAGGATCCCTGAAATCTATGGGAGAGACATCAGACAGCTTACAACATAACACAGGAAAGAACATTACATCTGAGACAAGTGGGACGGATCATACGCGATGGATTACATACATGCACGATTTATTCAGAATAACATCAAACGCTGCTCCTAGATAGCAGCGGTGCCATTCAATTTTTCATAGTAGCCGATGATGGCGTAGATGGTCTCGATGAGGGTGAGAACTGACAGAGCGATACCGGCAACAAACGAGATGCTCAGCCATACATTGGAGCAATAACGTTGCTTCGCATCGGCATACAGTTGGCGCCACTTGCTGTTGCAACAACGATTCACCTCCTCGTATACCCTAGCCAAGTAACCCGGCGTCTTACATTGATCGATCACATTATGTAATTGCCCGAGGAGAGCGACCACCTCCGCAGGGCTGCTCAATCTGTGCTCCAACACCCTCCTAGTTTCAAGCAGCTCCACGTCTTCTTCTCCCCGCACGATGTGATGCAAGAATGCGACGTAGGCTGTGATGTGCGAGTGGCTATTAGACTTCTCAAAGCTGATTAGATTATGGAGGAGAATATTGGTATGGTCTTCGACGCGCATGACCGGCATCTGGATATCTCCAGATTTGCACGTCGTTACGTCAAGTACGCTTTGCCGCACACCTTCCATTTTTCACCTAAAAATTCACCGCAGACTTTCGTTGGAGCTTTGTTGCGCTGGGGAGAGAGCGCGGTGCATCGAAACGTAGATTAAGATCTCTAATTAGAAAGCTTCGAGCATGATGCTCCGTTGGCTTCAAATGCATGTGGTACAATTGAAGCAGATGATGAACCTTCTTTGTTTCTGTGTCCTTCGAACTGTTACATTCTAAACCGAAAGCATCAAAAAACCTGAGAGCAGCCTTTGTGATTGAGCCGTTGCCTTCATTGCCTCCATTTTGCTTCTTGTCTTTTGGGCAAATATCATTTTTCATCTTGAAAACATCCTCAACGATAACGAAAGGGATTTGGTTGTCGAGCAACAGCAAGTCAGTCTTGACAAGCTCCAATGCCCGCAGTATATCAAGGTCTGCCCATGGTAGAGCGGTTAAGATTTTATTAAGTGCCAAGACGCCCGCCAGCTGAGGGAGTGCCTTGGCATGATATCATGACGAAGTAAAAACACACGCAAGATGAAGCCGCTATCAAGCATTAGCAAAACTTTGGGAATCCATGCCGAAGTTATAGGCCCTGTTTGGGGGAGCTTTTGGAGGGCCAAAAAGCACTTTCTGACCCTTCAAAAGTACTTTTAGATAAAAAATGGTGTTTGGTAAAATTTTCGGAAAGCTCTTTCAGCTTTTGCGGGAAGCTGAAAACAACTTTTGGGGAGAAGCTCCAATTTGGAGCTTTCCGAAAATGCTATTTTCAGCTTTGTCGGAAAGCTGTTTTTTGGACCAAAATACCTCCATTTAAATCTCACTTTTTTCCCCAAAACCCTCATTCCACCTCTTCCTCCCTCACCCATCCTCTCCCTCTCCTTCTCTATCTTCTTCTTCCTCTCAACGCCGCCGCCTCTGTTCCTTCTTCCTCTTCTTTTTTTTTTCTTTTTTTTTGTTTTGGGAGCTCGTGGCTGCCCATGGTGGCAGCAACCATGCCGGCCACCACCCATGGCCGGCAACCCTTCTATATTTCAATAAAATAAAATAATAAATAAATAAATAACTAAATAAAATAAATAAAAAGAAGAATAATGAGTGAGTGGCAAATAATCTGATCTAAATAAATAAATAAATAAAAATATTAGTAATTATTTAACCAATTTTATTATCTAGCTAAAAAATTTGTTCGAGAGATAAATAGTCATTAGAAGGATGAAAAATTAATTTACACTAATAATTATAATATTTTATATATTTATTATTGTATTATACTATAAATATAATATTATATTACATTACATCATAATACATTGATATGTTATGTTAAATAATTTAATATTATATTAAATTATTATTCTATAATACAAAATGTTATAGTACTATATTATAATAATATTATATTACATTACATTAATATTATATTATATCATATATTTATGTATTAATACATATTATATTTTATTATGCTCTGTTGTATAATACTGATAATGTCCTTTATGGTCATTTTGTCACACAAAAGTACTTTCTCAGTTTGTTTACCAAATACATGTTAAAGTGCCACAGCACTTTAGAAATGTAGTTACCAAACAGCAAACAACTTTTTATAAACGCTCTGCTTCAGACAGCTCTACTTCCAACAGCTCTACTTCCAACAGCTCTACTACTAACAGCTCTCCCAAACAGGGCCATAGTCTGCCCCATAACGCTCACGATAAAACGTCATAGCATCTCCTTCCCTCTCATTCATCTTACCGAGGAATTTACCGAGGTCTTGTTTGGAACTAGCGCCGATCACTTTTTGCACACACCACAGTTTGTGTTCATCTGTGATTGTGGAATGATTACCCTCCGTCTTCCGGTGGTAGGGGCCGATGGCCACCGCCCTGGGCTCGTAAAGCTTCTTGTCACGGTCCTCAGTGCTTGCAGGAGCTGTGCTGATGCTTTTGGATGCAGTGTAACTAGGTCTTTTCTGAAGGACTTTGATTTTATCCAGCATTGTTTCGGCCCAAACGTCCGTTGCTAGGATATCGCCAGGGGAAAGGCCGCCTGCTGCACGGGAGTTACCCTCCCCTTCAACAGCAATTATGGTTTCGCTCGCTTCCGTGGTCTCCACCTTCTCCTTTCCTTTGGCCTTCTCGGAGGAGTCCATCGCGCCTTTGCTGTAAGAAGGATAGAAATGCTATTAGCTCTAGCTGGGAAAATAATAGATAAAGGGAGAGCCGCACAAGCAAGCATATATGGTAACATAAGTCATCGGAGCACAGAATACATATTGTGCCGCTAAAATCTGGTCTGAGGACGTTGATCTGCTATGATGGAAGATAAAGTACCGATGAAGAGGCCTCCGATGCCCAAATTTTATAGAGCTCTAAAAAACAGAATATGTAGAAAGACCAAGGAGAGGAGGAAGTAGAGTGCGCACAGTTTGTGTTCGTTCATAAAGTCTTGAGTCTTTTATTATAGATAAGGAGTAATAGTCGCACTGGAGTGAGACTAGAATTTAAAGTCCCACTGGGAGCTGATTCCTTATTCTCCTTTTTCTATATTGATCCAAAAAATAAGTCCAATTGAAACCAGTCCCTCCTATACTATATATCGGCTTACGACCGGCAAACCCAATTTTGGTCACATCATATGTGAATCACGTTATATAAATAAAGACCAAGGGGCGACTAAATATAAAGTCTTTGGCAGCAAGTCTGTGTGGGTTGATCTAGAAGCTCCATTATTTGAAGGGCAATGATAACTATAGGGTAACTTGAAAAAATTACTCAAAAACAAGGCACTTAAGTGTTTCGCACCAACTACGTTGCTTTATTAAATGGCACGCTTCATGGTGAAATTATTGATTGAACCAAATCAACCAACTTAATAGTGGACCAACATAATTACAAAGGAACATACATAAATATGTCTGAATTGCTCTCTTTTCCTTCTACTTCTTTTTCATCAAGATCTGTATTGCTCAGAGGTAAAATTATGGTCCATATTTTTTATAGTTAGATTAATATTCCACTGCTGAAAAGGTCGACCTGATCCAATCAATAATTTCTCCACCTCATAATATAAAAGTGCAAAGACTAAAACTATGATTAATATTTTTTTATTAAAAAGAATAATGAGTTGAGATGGGTGCCTTGTCACCTATCTGGAAAATGGATCAGGCAATTGTCCATCCTATCGGCACGTCAAATATGGCTGGAATGTTAACAAGCAAGCATATAAAGGGAGAACCACACAAGCAAGTATATATGGTAACATAAGTCATCGGAGCACTGCATACATATTGTGCCCCTAAAATCCGTTCTGAGAACGTTGTTTTGCTATGATGGAAGATAAAGTGCCGATGAAGAGGCCTCTAGAGCTCTAAAGAACAGAATATGTAGAAAGACCAAGAAGAAGAGGAAGTAGATGAGTAGCTTCTGTTCGTTCATAGAGTCTTGAGTCTTTTCTTATAGATAAGGAGTACTGGTCCCACTAGTGTGAGACTCAAAATTTAGAATCCGACTGGGAGTGATTCCTTATTTTTCTTTTCTGGATTGATCCAAAAAATAAGTCTAATTGAAATTGGTCCCTCCTATACTACATGTCGGCTTACGATTGGCAAACCCAATTTTGGTCACATCATACGTGAACCACGTTACATAAATAAAGGTCAAGGAACGACCAAATATAGCAATAATTGTTGTTGACGGGTCCTTATATTTTTTGGCAGCAAGTCTGTGTGGCTAGATCTAGATGCTCCATTATTTGAAGGGCAATGATAGGGTAACTCAAAAAAATTACTCAAAAACAAGGTGCTTAAGTGTTTCGCACCAACTAAGTTGTTCCATTAAATGGCACGCCTCATGGTTAAATTATTGGTTGAACCAAATCTATTAGCTCAGCAGTAGACCAACGTAATTACGAAGGAACATGCATAAATATGCCTGCGTTGATCTCTTTTTCTTCTGTTTCTTTTTTGTCAATATCTGCATTGCTCAGAGGTGAAAATATGGTTCATATTTTTTATGGTTAGATTTATATTCCACTGCTGAAATGGTCGGTCTGATCCAATCAATAATTTCTCCACCTCATAATATAAAAGTGCAAAGGCTAAAACTATGATTATTATTTTTTTATTAAAAAGGATAATGAGTTGAGATGGGCGCTTTATCACCTATCTAGAAAATGGATCAGGCAGTTGTCCATCCTATTGGCACGTCAAATACAGCTGGTATGTCAACAAGCAAGCATATGAAGGAAGAATCACACAAGCAAGCATATATTGTGACATAAGTCATTGGAGCACTGCATACATATTGTGCCGCTAAAATCTGGTCTGAGGACGTTGATCTGCTATGATGGAAGATAAAGTACCGATGAAGAGGCCTTTAGAGCTCTAAAGAACAGAATATGTAGAAAGACCAAGAAGAAGGGGAAGTAGATGAGTAGTTTGTGTTCGTTCATAGAGTCTTGAGTCTTTTCTTATAGATAAGGAGTACTGGTCCCACTGGCATGAGACTCAGAATTTAGAATCCAACTGGGAGCTGATTCCTTATTCTCCTTTTTCTGGATTGATCCAAAAAACAAGTCCAATTGAAACTGGTCCCTCATATACTATATGTCGGCTTACGACTGGCAAACCCAATTTTGGTCACATCATATGTGAATCACGTTATATAAATAAAGACCAAGGGGCGACCAAACATAGAAAGTCTTTGGCAGCAAGTCTGTGTGGGTTGATCTAGAAGCTCCATTATTTGAAGGGCAATGATAGCTATAGGGTAACTTAGAAAAATTACTCAAAAACAAGGCACTTAAGTGTTTCGCACCAACTACGTTGCTCTATTAAATAGCATGCTTCATGGTGAAATTATCGATTGAACCAAATCAACCAGCTTAATGGTGGACCAACATAATTACAAAGGAACATACACAAATATGTCTGAATTGCTCACTTTTCCTTCTACTTCTTTTTCATCAAAATCTGTATTGCTTAGAGATAAAGTTATGGTCCATAATTTTTATAGTTAGATTAATATTCCACTGCTGAAAAGGTCGATATGATCCAATAAATAATTTCTCCACCTCATAATATAAAAGAGCAAAGACTAAAACTATGATTAATATTTTTTTTATTAAAAAGGATAATGAGTTGAGATGGGCGCCTTGTCACCTATTTGGAAAATGGATCAGGCAATTGTCCATCCTATTGGCACGTTAAATACAGCTGGTATGTCAACAAGCAAGCATATGAAGGGAGAACCACACAATCAAGCATATATGGTAACATAAGTCATCGGAGCACTGCATACATATTGTGCCGCTAAAATCCGGTCTGAGGACGTTGATCTGCTATGATGGAAGATAAAGTACTGATGAAGAGGCCTTTAGAGCTCTAAAGAACAGAATATGTAGAAAGACCAAGAAGAAGGGGAAGTAGATGAGTAGTTTGTGTTCGTTCAGAGAGTCTTGAGTCTTTTCTTATAGATAAGGAGTACTGGTCCCACTGGCGTGAGACTCAGAATTTAGAATCCAACTGGGAGCTGATTCCTTATTCTCCTTTTTCTGGATTGATCCAAAAAACAAGTCCAATTGAAACTGGTCCCTCCTATACTATATGTCGGCTTACGACCGGCAAACCCAATTTTGGTCACATCATATGTGAATCACGTTATATAAATAAAGACCAAGGGGCGACCAAACATAGAAAGTCTTTGGCAGCAAGTCTGTGTGGGTTGATCTAGAAGCTCCATTATTTGAAGGGCAATGATAGCTATAGGGTAACTTAGGAAAATTACTCAAAAACAAGGCACTTAAGTGTTTCGCACCAACTACGTTGCTCTATTAAATAGCACGCTTCATGGTGAAATTATCGATTGAACCAAATCAACCAG
The DNA here is from genome assembly GCF_009389715.1 of Phoenix dactylifera. NCBI lineage: Eukaryota > Viridiplantae > Streptophyta > Magnoliopsida > Arecales > Arecaceae > Phoenix > Phoenix dactylifera. Next base: position 265,903 of record NW_024067701.1, read on the forward strand.
CTTAATGGTGGACCAACATAATTACAAAGGAACATACACAAATATGTTTGAATTGCTCACTTTTCCTTCTACTTCTTTTTCATCAAGATCTGTATTGCTCAGAGGTAAAGTTATGGTCCATAATTTTTATAGTTAGATTAATATTCCACTGCTGAAAAGGTCGATCCGATCCAATAAATAATTTCTCCACCTCATAATATAAAAGAGCAAAGACTAAAACTATGATTAATATTTTTTTTATTAAAAAGGATAATGAGTTGAGATGGGCGCCTTGTCACCTATCTGGAAAATGGATCAGGTAGTTGTCCATCCTATTGGCACGTTAAATACAGCTGGTATGTCAACAAGCAAGCATATGAAGGGAGAACCACACAATCAAGCATATATGGTAACATAAGTCATCGGAGCATTGCATACATATTGTGCCGCTAAAATCCGGTCTGAGGATGTTGATCTGCTATGATGGAAGATAAAGTACCGATGAAGAGGCCTCTAGAGCTCTAAAAAACAGAATATGTAGAAAGGCCAAGAAGAAGAGGAAGTAGATGAGTAGTTTGTATTCATTCATAGAGTCTTGAGTCTTTTCTTATAGATAAGGAGTACTGGTCCCACTGGCGTGAGACTCAGAATTTAGAATCCGACTGGGAGCTGATTCCTTCTTTTTCTTTTTTGGATTGATCCAAAAAATTAGTCCAATTGAAACTGGTCCCTCCTATACTACATGTCGGCTTCCGATTGGCAAACCCGATTTTGGTCACATCATACGTGAATCACGTTATATAAATAGGTTCAAGGAACGACCAAATACAGCAATAATTCTTGTTGATGGGTCCTTATATTTTTTGGCAGCAAGTCTATGTGGCTAGATCTAGATGCTCCATTATTTGAAGGGCAATGATAGGGTAACTCAGAAAAATTACTCAAAAACAAGGCACTTAAGTGTTTTGCACCAACTAAGTTGTTCCATTAAATGGCACACCTTGACCCTATGGCATTGGTCCAAGGTGTGTGTGGGATACTCTTGCATCATGATTTATATAAGTTGAAGACTTATTTAATAAGAATAAAGGAAAAAAGAAAAGATGTTAATTAAGGGGGGGAGTTGTGTCAACTGAAACTTTTATGTTTATGATTAATACATAGATAATAGGCCCTTGATACAAGACTAAGAGCATGATTAATGTATGTTTCAGTAGGCAAGAAGCTAGGAAACAAGAGAAAGAAGTCTTCTATTGCCTACTGTAGATTTTTGAAGGCGTATCGAGGCCGTGCCGGATTGACAGGTGAGTGGGAGTTATGTACTTTGCATCATGAGCACATTTTTTATTCATTTTCATGAATGTTGTCAAGTGTGACTTGATTCCACCTGAGCTTATTGATTAATTGTTGTAGTAGATTTCTCTATATTTTGTTCTCCATGCTTGATTATTCTGTACATGCATTTGAGGAAACATTGAGAGGAATTACGAGGGATAGATGAGTAATTAAATTGGTTCCAAATTGTGAAATGATTTCTTTTGTAAATTGATTTCATTTTCTCTATTTTAAAGACTTGTAGAGCCTTTTCAGTGGTATATTGAGTTGCATTGCACTTCCATGATTCCTCACTCCCAATCCTGATATTAGTTATGATTGGGTCGTGGCCGAGTGAGTGGTAGTCTTGATTATGCTCCTTTTTAGTAGAGTATTGGAAGGGTGCATTATGGCATTTATGCATGGCTTGGCAGTATCTACAGGACACCTATAGTCGATGGGGTTAGACATCGGCCTGTGTGCACATAGTAGCCTTCTGGGTGGGCGGAGCCCAGTCCCTTCCTGGGGGGACACGGCCCTAGGAGTAGGATCGGCCGGTCCTACGACTTATATTCTGCTTGCCGCCGGGCATAATAAGACCCCGCGAGGTGCAGTATAGCTTTCCGCGGATGTAGAATTCTCGCGAGGTGTCGTTTAGTATATAGATGTGAGATGTTTCTATGGATTTCTGTTCTGGATACTGGTCAGCATTTACATGATCAGTGTGGTGTCTTATCCTGCATATGCATGTGACAGTAGGAAGTTGTTGTGGTTCGCCTGGGGCGTAAGACCCACCTTCCGACAGCTGTCTAGTGATGACTTCGCATATTGACATCCTGATTTACATATTAGTGTGGTGTCATATTCTATGCATGCATATGGCAGTAGGGAGTTGTTGTGGTTCGCCTGGGGCATAAGACCCACCTTTCGATAGCTATTTATCAATGTTTCAGCATATTGACACCCGATTTGTATGTTCCAACATTATGATCTGTTGAGCATATTCATGAGTAGCATATATGTTTACTTGATTATTCCATATGTGCTCCAGATGAGTTAATTGTGATTGTGGTGATATTGATGATTTACTCCATATTCTCTATGTTGAGTTCATGTTCATCTTGTTATTGATCTTGAGATTTCATCTCGAGCCATGATTATATTCTGTCTCATATGCATAGTACTCTCTACTCCACTCACTGAGTATTCATATACTCACTCTCCAGTTTGGTGTTTTTGATTGCAGGGCAGGTATTGTATAGAGAGGAGCAGGATTAGTGGTTGCCTGCTAGCTGTGCCGCTCCATAGTATAGTATAATGTAGATAGAGGTTTATACCTTTTGGTGTATTATAAACCTTCTGTTGTATATAGTGTATAGTTACAGTCATAGATCCTGTTGTGGATATGGGTTTGACCATGGATGGAATGGGAACCAGATTTTTATGCAGATGAGTTATATGCCTGTGATGATGTATTGATATATATTGTCCAGGTTCATTATGTGACAGATTATGTGATTGCTGCTCTGACAGGTAGTGTTGTTGTACGTATTGAGATAATCCTGACAGGTCACCATAGGAAAGGTGATCATTTTGTACATGCATCATGCCAAAATTTTTCAGAATTTATTGATGATTGATAGGTAGTAGGGTTCTATGCGGTGGCTGGTGGCCTTATGCCTACCCGCACCCTAGGACCGTCGCGGCGGCCCGCCGGAAGTGGGGCGGGGGTCGTGACAATAGCTTACTGGTTCATGTACTAGACACTAGGTCTAAATTCCACCTTTAGCAGTATTCTGAGAAGAGTTCTTATCAGTTGCATTGTGAATTTGGTTTTTGTGACATGTGGAGCACTTCGTTACATCTATTTCCAGTTATATTTGAATGATGGACTCGTTCCAAAATTGTTTGCGACATATATGGATAAGTATGTTTTCTGCTTGGGCTGTTTCCAATCCAAAATGGTCAGTTGACACATCAAGCCTTCGACGCAGTGGCCGATTCTCCTCCTTGGGCCATCTCGATCTAAGAGGGTCGGTAGGCACTCCAAGCCTTTGGCATGGCAGGCGGTTCTCCTTCTCAGGCCATTCTCGATCTGAAGAGGTCGGTTAGTATGCCGAGCCTTCGGCATGGAGGTCAGTTTTTCTACTCGGGCCATTCTTGACCTGAAGAGGTCGACACTCTGAGCCTTCGGCACAACGATCGATTCTCCTACTCTGAGGCCGGTCGGCATGCCAAGCCTTTGGTGCTGCAGTTGGCTTTCCTGCTCAGGCCATTCTCGACTGAAAGAGGTTGGTTAGCACGTCAGGCCTTCAGCGCGGCAGACAGCCCTCCTGCTCGGGCCATTCTCGATCAGAAGAGGTTGGCTGGCACTCCAAGAGTTTGACGCAGCGGGCAGTTCTCTTGCTCAGGCCATTCTCGACCAGAAGAGGTTGGTTGGCACTCCAAGAGTTCGGCGTGGTGCACAGTTCTCTTGCTCGGACCATTTTCGATCTGAAGAGGTTGGTTGGCATACCAAGTGCGTAGCTGCCAGTTCTCCTGCTTTAGTTATTTTCGACATGAAGAGGTTGATTGGCACGCCGACCCTTTAAAGCGGCGGTCGATTCTCCTATTCAGGCCATTCTCGACTTGAAGAAGTCGATTGACTCGCCGAGCCTTCGGTGCAATCACTGGCGAAATTTACGTAACGGGTGGCTCGGGACTGGACAACGCACGTGGGCTGGGGGGAGGCGGGGAGCGCCTGAACTTCAATCAACGCAAAGCGTCACATCACCATGGTAATCGAATTTGCACTACCAGAAAACACGCGTATAGTGACGGGAAATTAGTGACGGACCGTTATCAGTCACTATTTGTGACTGATTAGTGATCGCCAGAAATTTGGTCACCGTGGTGTAAACTTAGTGACCGATTAGTGACAGACCGGTCACAGAATGCGCGGGTAGGATGGGCGCCAAACCTTAGTAACCATCATAGTGACGGGATATCTGTCAGCAAAATGATAACCGAAATTGCAACCCCGCAGTGACAAATTCAACCGTCACAAATATCGTAACCCAAGTATTTATAAATTTTTAAAAGATTATTTTTGGCGGTGACAGGTTATTGACAAAAATTTCCGTCACCAAATTTAATTTTTAATTCCATAAATATTAAAAATATTATTTTTGAGTAAATCTAAATTAAAAAAAGATAAAAGGAGGAAAATCCAACATGAAACTAAGTATGCCCGCCGTTTCGCCCAAATTTCTTCGATAACTCAAATTCCAAACGCTCTCCAGAAAACTCAAATTCCTTCTCATTTTCAAATCTCATGGTGTTGGCCATGACCCATTTGTACCCCTATTGCAACTTTCCTGCAATGGGATTGGATTTTGGAAGAAGGTCTCGAATTTTTTTTACCATGCTTTATAGTTCAAAAATATTTTTTCCAGCAAGTTCCGTCCAATCAGCCTTCTTCCAATCAACCTTATAGATAAAAAATAGTTCAATATGAAATTTGGCTTGCACACCGACTTAGTCCAAAAATAATTCAATATGAAATTTGGCTTGCAGTCCCGTCCCGATTTGGAGCTGGGTGACAGGGTGAGCCTGGGACTCGAAGCATTTGGTCTCGATTAAAAGATTGGCGTGGTTAGGGATTTGGCATCGCGGCTTCCTATCTCCTCTCCTCCCCTCCACCTCCGGCCTCTCCTCTCCGGCTCCCCCTTGCCGACGGCGACCACAGCAACATCACGCCTCCCGATTGCGGCTACATCACCTCGTCGACGCCCCCTCCTTCTTGCTCGTCGGCTAGGATCTCTTCCCGGAGTTAAACCCTAACCTACCGAGGGTTTCATTGTCTCTTTGCTCGGCGCCTGTGTTCATCTCCTTCTCGCCCGGGACGAGATCATCGCGGCTACGTCACCCCGTCGACGCTCCCCTGTTTCTTGCTCGTCGGCTAGGGTTTTCAGAACCGGTTCTTCCCGGAGGTAAACCCTAACCCCATTTCCTTTTACCCCATGATAACAAAATAAAAGAAACGAAGAAGAGGAAGAGGAAGGGGGAAGGAACCTACCGAGGGTCTCCCCCTGTGGATTCGGCGCCGCGCTTGATCGCCGTGCCTTTCGATTATATACATGATCCTGTGTTTACATCTCTTTGTGTTCATCTTCATCTAGTCATTATATACATGATCCAAGATTCCAAATGTGGATGTAAATGTATACATTTTAATCTCCTTTCTGAGATGCTGTGGTGAAGCAGGGTTTTTGAGATGCTGTGGTGAAGCAGGGTTTTTGAGATGCTGTGGTGAAGCAGGGTTTGTTTCCCTTAATTCCCTGTTGATGTTTCGTTTTAGCAGACGAATTTTTTGATTAATAGTGTCTGTTAAGTTTGGAACCGCAAAATCTCATGTTGTGACATGGAGCAGCAACTATTTCTTTTTTTTTCTTCCCTTTTTTCTTTTTGAGAAATATGAAGCAGCCAGGATTTAGAGAATATATGTTCTTGGGGGTTCTTCTAAATAAACAGATCTCACTCTTTGAAACAACTTCAACTGAAAAACTGATGAAATCATTGACTAAAGGCTTGTGTTTCCAGCTGCCAAGGATTATAGTAGTACTTTGTTTCAAGAGTTTCAACATCAGATATTGTGGTTCCAATGGTCCGATACTATTAGCTCTCAATGATTAATCTCCATTTTTTTATTGTTCATGTGAAAATATTAAGGGAAGAGTTGTGTATCATTGGTGCAATTTTTTTTCCTCCTAAATCTGAATCTACAGTAACCTCTAATTTAATGTAATATAATTGAATGTATTTTATTTACTTGGACCCTTGTAGGAAATCTAATCTTTGTATATTGTGATATATTTGAGCTTTCCTATGAATATCATTCGTCAAGCACCAAACTTGGGCCCATTAGAGATCTAATACTTAAAAAAGAGTATCAATTATTGATTCTTCATCAACTTGCAAAATTTATTTTCATAATTGTTGAATAGTACTTCAAAGCATGCCAGTCATGCTTCTTATGACATTGGTTTACATTTTTGAAAATTTTCTCAAAACTTTAACTTGACTCTGTAAAGTTTATGGACTTTAATTTCTTCGTCATGTTATTCATTTCTACAATCATTGTTCATCTGCAAGGAAAAATGGAAAGTGGTGGAAAATAGTGTTGCTTCATGGTTGTGACTTATTTCTAGTGTGCAATCAAGAAGGTGGTCAAAAAAGCTTGCTAAGAAGTGCCATGCTTTCCTAGCATCAGAGGCGATCATGTATATTGACATTTGTTCTATGTGAAGCAGATAGTATTCCATATGTAAATTTGGATGATTTGACTTGTATTCCTTGTCTTTGTAAAGATTAAATGCTTTTTGAATATTGCTGGTATTAGATGAATGAAGAGATAACTTGTAAAGATTAATTCGTTATGTTCAGCTTTTTATAAAGATTGAATGCTTTTTTAATGTCAATGATGCTACGACAAGATTGAATGACTTATGTTTGTCATTCTTATGATAACTTCTCATCTTCATAAATATCATACCAGTTTTTGTTTCTTTTACATTTTTTATGATCTTGCCTTTCGTGTTTTTTAATGGCCCGATTTTTAATATTTTCTAGGCTTTCTAATGTTGTTTTATTTTTTTGATTTCTAGAGGAACTATGTCAGTTGATCGTAATTGGATGTACCACCGACTTAGTGAAAATGGTTATATAAGAGCTGAGTTCTGTGATGGAGTTAAAGGGTTCCTTGAGTTTTTTTAAATTGCAGGTTTCTTGATTATGAGGTCAGTCACAAAGCTGTTGCTATCATGCGCCAATTTTTCAATGGTCCGTGGTTGTCATGGAGGGAGGTCCCTACACATGCTAAAGTTGGAATGTGGAACAAATTTGAGGTGATGTAATTAAGTTATATTTCTTATCATTAACTTTTGCCCTTGTTACACATGCCAATTAATAAGTCTGATTACTTGCGACCTTTTTTTTGTTAGGAGATACACACAATTCTTCCAGGACAATTGCATCATGTGCATCAAGTTTGGGACAAGCTTGTCAGCGACGGTTGACAACCTCATTAGGGAGGGTCAGAAGCCAAAAGCTTTTGGAAGCAAAAGGAGATTTAAATAAAGCCCGTGATAAACCCCCTAATTGGATCTCTAGAGAAAATTGGAATAAGCTAATTGATATTTGGATCTCCCCAAAATGGAAGAAGAAATCAGAAGCCAACAAAAATAATAGAAACACCATGAAGAATGGTAGCATCTCTAAACACTGTGGAGGATCAATCGCATTTGTCAATCATGACGAACGACTGGTACATATCTTTATTCAATTAGATTTCTATAATAATTTTTATATTATTGTTCAATCATCTTAAATTAGCCCATTATATGTTAATGATTTTTTTCTTTTCTCTTTTGTAGAAATTAAAGTTAGGTAGGGAGCCAACAATAGTTGAATCTTTTAATCGGACGCATAAGACAAAGCAAGGCATGGGAGGATATGTAGATAAGAGAAGTGAAGCTGTCATGGTAAGTATAATTTTTTTATGATTCATAAATATTATTGAGCTTGCTCATGTTTATCTCTTGTTTGATCCACCATAATGTTTTTCTCTTCTTTTAAATCAACTGGCAGGCAAAGTATTCAGCTGAATACTCCAAAAAATATGGTGATGCCTCCACCTCAGATGCTCCTCCACGTGATTATGACTTGTGGTTTGAGGCAACTGGTGTCCCAACTCATGGCCATGTCTATGGCTTTAGTCCCCTAGAGGATCTCCCTGGAATTATTGGGCAATCATCATCCTCTTCCACCTCTACAAGTCAAGCTCCAGAGCTGTACACTCATGAAGACCTTCTACGTATTCTTGAGCAGGAAAAGAAAAAATGGCAAGAGGAGGTTCTTCAAAAGATGAGAGAAGAGATTGGCTTTGGAACAAGGCATGCAGATCGGGGGTGTAATGGTGATTCTGGTTCTACTGATCATGCTTCATTATGATTGTTTTTGCCTTAGATGATAGGTCCTTGCATTCTTAGGAGGAATGAAATCTCTGTTGATCTTTATGACATATTTTTAGACTTTGATTTTGATGGATTCAGGACATGTTGATGCCAATTTTGAATGACATTTAAAATGACTTTTGCATAATGTTGAATGCCTTTGCTATTAATGATATTATTATTATTATTATTATGAGCCAATCAATGTACCAAATGTACCAGGTTATTAGATTGTGATCGGTGACCAAATTTTGGTTACTAAATTGTTTACCAAGTATTGTGACGAGCAGTCATAAACTTAGTGACAGGATTTTGGTTAATAAAAATTGATTTTGCTCAGCGCGTTTGTAACCAATTAGTGACGGTAAACTTATCACTAGGTCAGTGACGGGATTAATGACAAATGTAGTGACAAAATGTGTGACCATGTCTGTGACGACTAAATCTGTCACTAAAGGTTGTGACAGATCAGTGACCAAACTTGTGACCGCATTCTGTGACAAAATCAGTGACCAAGTTACCTTCGTCACTAACTCCGCAACTAGATAGTGACGGGAAATACATAATTTCTTAAATTTTTAATTCTTGAATTTGTAACGGCTTAGTGACGGCGGTTCTGTCACGGGAGTTAGTGACGGGAATCTCCGCCGTCACTGATAATTTAGTGACGCGTGTTTTTGTAACCAAATCAGTGACGGGAGCTCCGGTCACCAATTCCATATTAGTAACCGGAAACACGGTATAGTGACGGGAATCTCCGTCACTATACGCGTGTTTTCTGGTAGTGTTGCTCACCACCAATCGACGGATTTACCGATTGCCGTCCAGCACACTCTCCATCTGCGTGCAGCCGAGGAGATTGGTGGGGTCGTGCTCGGACCCTCCTGAAAGAACGTGCCAGTTATTCTGAATGCGATTAGCCAGTAACAGCGAACAATAACCGTTTTCAATCAATAATATCTTACAGAAACAAGGTTAAATACTACATGCATAATTAGTTCCAGCATCAGTTAAAAACTATTAGTAGTTAGGTACATGGCTTAAGAAGTTCCACTTGGAAGCTTAATTTACCTTAAGGGGGAGAATTCAGACAAGTAACTACCACCACACTTATTACACCAAAAGAAGATGAAAAATACTTCGCCTCCCCCGATGGAGGGAGGATCCCTGAAATCGAGGGGAGAGACATCGGAAAGCTTACAATATAACACAGGAAAGTGCGATGGATTACATACATGCACGATTTATTCAGAATAACATCAAACGCTGCTCCTAGCTAGCAGCAGTGCCATTCATTTTTTATAGGAGCCGGTGATGGTGTAGATGGTCTGGATGAGGGCGGCAACTGATAGAGTGATACCGGCAACAAACGAGATGCTCAGCCATACACTGGAGCAATAACGTTGCTTCGCATCGGCATACATTCTGCGCCACTTGCTGTGGCGACAACGAATCACCTCCTTGTATACCTTAGCCAAGTAACCCGGCGTCTTTTGATGATCGATCACGTCATGAAATTGCCCGAAGAGGGCGACCACCTCTGCAGGGCTGGTCAATCTGTGCTCCAACACCCCTCTATTTTCAAGCAGCTCCACGTCTTCTTCTCTCTGCACGATGCAATCCATGAATGCAACGTAGGCTGTGATGTACGAGTCCGTGGTGCCAGAAGACTCCTCAAAGCTGACTAGATTGTGGAGGAGAATATTGGTATGGTCCTCGACGCGCAATGCCGGCATCTGGATATGTCCAAATTTGCACGTCGTTACGTCGAGTACGCTTTGCGTTACAATTTTTTTCTTCTTAAAATTCACCGCAGACTTTCGTCGAAGCTCTGTTGCGCTGGGGACATATCGATGTGGATCGATAAGTAAACCGATATCTTCCAAATTGTCTGAACTATGATCCGGTGGCTCCAAATACATGTGGTACAAATCAAGCAGATGATCAACCTCCTTTGTTTCTGTGCCTTTCGAACTGTTCCTTCCTAAACCAAGATTATCAAAAAAATTGAGAGCATCTTCTCTGATTGATCCGTTGCCTTCATTGCCTCCATTTTGCATCTTTTTTGTTGGGTCAATATCATTTTTCATCTTGAAAACATCCTCAAGGATAAAGAAAGGGATTTGGTTGCTGAGCAACAGCAAGTCACTCTTGACAAGGTCCAATGCCCGCACTATATCACGACGGGCCCATGGTACAGTGGTAAAGCCCGACAGGTTAGGGAGTACCTTGGCATGACCATAATGAAATGAAAGCGCAAACAAGATGAAGCAGCTATCAAGCATTAGCATCTCCAGAAAACTTTGGCAATCCAAGCCGGAGTTATTGTCGGTCCCATAACGCTCACGATAAAACTTCACAGCATCTTCTTTCCTCTCCTTCATCTTACCGAGGAATTTACCGAGGTCTTGTTTGTAACTATCGCCGATCACTTTTTTCACACACCACAGTTTGTGTTCATCTGTGATTCTGAAATAATTATCCTCCTTCCTGTGGTGGGGCCCGATGGCCACCGCCCTTGGCTTGTAAAGCTTCTTGTCACGGTCCTCAGTGCTTGCAGGAGCTGTGCTGATGCTTTTGGATGCAGTGTAACTAGGTGCCCTCTGAAGGACGACATCGATTTTATCCAGCATTTTCTTGGCCCAAACGTCCGTTGCTTCGTCCATTCGGCTTGCATATGCTCCGATATCGCCAGGGGAAAGGCCGCCTGCTGCCCTGGAGTTATCCTCCCCTCCAACAGCAATTATGGTTTCGCTCGCTTCCGTGGTCTCCACCTTCTCCTTTCCTTTGGCCTTCTCGGAGGAGTCCATCGCGCCTTTGCTGTAAGAAGGACAGAAATGCTATTAGCTCTAGCTGGGAAAATAATAGATGAAGGGAGAGCCGCACATATTAGCTGGCTGGGATGAAAGCATGTGAAGGGAGAGCCACACAACACAAACAAGCATATATGGTAACATAAGTCATCAGAGCACTGAATACATATTGTGCCGCTAAAATCCGATCTGAGGATGTTGATCTGCTATGATGGAAGATGAAGTACCGATGAAGAGGCCTCTAAATCTCTAAAGAACAGAACATGTAGAAAGACCAAGTAGAAGAGGAAGTAGAGTGCTCATAGTTTGTGTTCGTCCATAGAATCATGAGTCTTTTCTTATAGATAAGAAGTACTGGTCCCATAGGAGTGAGAGTACTCCAGAATTTAGAATCCAACTGGGAGCTGATTCCTTATTTTCCTTTTCTGGATTGATCTAAAAAAATAAGTCCAATTAAAATTGGTCCCTCCTATACTACATGTCCGCTTACGATTGGCAAACCTGATTTTAGTCACATCATATGTAAATCACGTTATATAAATAAGGGTCAAGGAACGACCAAATATAGCAATAATTCTTGTTGATGGGTCCTTATATTTTCTGGTAGCAAGTCTAGATGCTCCATTATTTGAAAGGCAATGATAGGGTAACTCAAAAACAAGGCACTTAAATGTTTCACACCAACTACGTTGTTCTATTAAATGGCACGCTTCATGGTGAAATTATTGGTGGAACCAAATCTACCATCTCAGCCATGAACCAACATAATTACAAAGAAACATATATAAGTATGTCTGTATTGCTTTCTTTTTCTTCTGTTTCTTTTTCATCAAGATTTGTATTGCTTAGAGGTGAAATTATGGTGCATTTTTTATGATTAGATTAATATTTCACTGCTGAAATGGTCCATCTGATTCAATCAATAATTTTTTCACCCCATAATATAAAAGAGCAAAGAGTAAGACTAGGAATAATATTTTTTTATTAAAAAGGATGATGAGTTTGAGATGGCGCCATATCACCTATCTCGAAAATGGATTGGAGGTCCATCACGTCAAATACCGCTGGTATGTCAACAGCTTATGTTGAGAGTGGGGTCCGTCTCCCTAATAACCCTTGTAACGTTACTTGCTACGTTTATGAGGCCAAGTGAACAATAATTTACAATGAACAAATATTTTTCCTTGGTGGGCCGGCCGCTCTCGTTTCGTTGTTCGTTCTATTTTTGAAGGCTGACCCACCAGAGTTGACAAAAGAACAAATTAACCGTGCTACGTCCTTGGATGCACGCACAGGAATCTCGATTCGGCTGGAATCATATCTTCCATCCATCATACTAGGGACCGGAAGAATTAATGGACGAAGATCGCTTCTTTCGGAGATGTCCATGGTATGCTGACACTAGGGGCTCGTTTGGTTCATGGGAAAATAAGGAAAAGTGTGGTCAACGGAAAAGTAATGAGATGCTTCTTATTTGGTTGGAGTTTTCAAAGGAGAGAGATAGAAAAGTTGTATTCCCCATGGAAATATGATTCCCACATTTATGGAAAAGTCTTTCCCATGAGAAACATGGGAAAGTTATTTTCCCATGAAGCGCGAATCACTTCATCTTTATTTTTTTCCCAAAAATATCCTTCATGTCACGACCCCCGCCCCGTTCCCGGCGGGCCGCCGCGACGGTCCTAGGGTGCGGGTAGGCATAAGGCCACCAGCCACCGCGTAGAACCCTACTACCTATCAATCATCAATAAATCTTGAAAAAAATTTGGCATGATGCATGCACAAAATGATCACTTTTCCTATAGTGACCTGTCAGGATTATCTCAATACATACAACACACTACCTGTCAGAGCAGCAATCACATAATCCGTCACATAATAAACCTGGACAATATATATCAATACATTATCTCAGGCATATAACTCATATGTATAAAAATCTGGTTCCCATTCCATCCATGGTCAAACCCATATCCACAACAGGATCTATGACTGTAACTATGCACTATATACAATAGAAGGTTTATAATACACCAAAAGGTATAAACCTCTATTTACATTATACTATACTATACTATGGAGCGGCACAGCTAGCAGGCAATCTCTAATCCTGCTCTTCTCTATACAATACCTGCCCTGCAATCAAAAACACCAAACTGGGGAGTGAGTATATAAATACTCAGTGAGTGGAGTAGAGAGTACTATGCACATGAGACAGAATATAATCATGGCTCGAGATGAAATCTCAAGATCAATAACAAGATGAACATGATCTCAACATAGAGAATATGGAGTAAATCATCAATATCACCACAATCAATATCAACTCATCTGAAGCATATATGGAATAATCAAGTCAACATATATGCTACTCATGAATATGCTCAACAGGTCATAGTACTGAATCATATAAATCAGGTGTCAATAGGCTGAATCATCAACAAGACAGCTATCGGGAGGTGGGTTTTACGCCCCAGGCGAACCAGCAACAACTCCCTACTGCCATATGCATATATCGAATATGACACCACACCAATATGTAAATCATCACTAGACAGCTGTCGGGAGGTGGGTTTTACGCCCCAGGCGAACCAGCAACAACTCCCCACTGTCACATGCATATGCAGGATAAGACACCATATCGATAATGTAAATGCTAGACAGCTATCGGGAGGTGGGTTTTACGCCCCAGGCGAACCAGCAACAACTCCCCACTGTCACATGCATATGCAGGATAAGATACCACACTGATCATGTAAATGCTGGCCAGTATCCAGAACAGAAATCCATCTCACATCTACATACTAAACGGCACCTCGCGGGAATTCTACATCCGCGGAAAGCCATACTGCACCTCGCGGGGTCTTACTATGCCCGGCGGCAAGCAGAATATAAGTCGTAGGACCGGCCGATCCTACGCCTAGGGCCGTGTCCCCCCCTAGGAAGGGACTGGGCTCCGCCCACCCAGAAGGCTACTATGTGCACAAAGGCCGATGTTCAACCCCATCGACTATAGGTGTCCTGCAGATACTGCCAAGTCATGCATAAATGCCATAATGCACCCTCCCAATACTCTACCAAAAAGGAGTATGATCAAGACTACCACTCACTCGACTCCGACCCAATCATAAACTAACATCAGGGTTAGGAGTGAGGGTCAAGGAAGTGCAATACAACTCAGTATACCACTAAAAAGGCTCTACAAATCAATTTAAATAGAGGAAATGAAATCAATTTACAAAAGAAATCATTTCATAATTCGGAATCAATTTGATTACTCATCAACCCCTCGTAATTCCTCTCAATGTTCCTTCCAATGCATGTACAGAATAATCAAGCATGGAGAATCAAGATTATAAAGGAATCTACTACAACAATTAATCAATAAGCTCATGTGGAATCAAGTCACACTTGGCAACATTCATGAAAATAAATAAGGAATGTGCTCATGGTGCAAAGTACAAGCTCCCACTCACCTGTCAATTTGGCACAGCCCTGATACGCCTCCAAAAATCTACAGTAGGCAGTGGAAAACTTCTTCTTCTTGTTCCCTAGCTTCTTGCCCAACTGTGACATGCATTTATAATATATTTAGTCCTGTATCAAGGGTCATAATCTACGTGCCAATTATAATATAGGGAACTTTAATTGATTCAACTCCCCCGTTCCCTAAATCTTTTCTTTTCTTTCTCTTTTTCTTTTTCTATTAATTAACTCATCATTTATGTGTATTAGGGACTCCCTTGCATGAGTACAAGCTCCCTTTTAGCTTGATCTAGGCTTAATACTCTATTATAGTATGAAATCCCTTATTTTCCACCCGGATGAACAGTAACCCGGACCGACAGCCGGTTACTTCATCCTGGGTTTGATCCACTTTCCAAACTCCAAATTTGATGAAATTTTTACCTAACATTCTACACTCATAGGGGATTCCAAAGAGGTAACATGCATTGCTATCGGAGGTTGTTTGACCCTCTAAATAATTTGCCGAAGTTGGGACTTCGACACAGTTTTTCCGTAGTGCCGGAAAAATTTGTCAAAATCCGATTCTTCCTCTTTTAACCGCCTCTACAACCCTTATCCGACCCCTCTAGACTATATCCACCCTTTGTATAGCCTAATGTCATCAAAAAACTAGATAGGGACGGATATTTACCTTTTTCTTTTTGGAAATCGATGTCCTTGCGTAGAGGAGAAGGAGATCTACATTTTTCCCTTCAGCTGGAAGTGCACCCGGGATTCCTTTCCCTTTCTTTTTCTTCTTCTTCTTCCTCTTCCTTTCTTCCTTTCCTCCTTTCCTTTCCTCTTCTTCTTTTTCTTCCTCTCTGTCGCCTGAGAACCCCTCCCTTTCTTCTCTCCGCTTCATTCCCGTGAGCCACCAACCACCCCATTTAAATCACATCAAAGCACTATTCACCTTTGTTTAATATTATTAAATTCCCATTTTATCCCTAACACTTCAACATATCTACAACTATGCCATTATCTTTTGATTCCTTCCAATTTTACCCCTTATATCAATTTTAAAGGACTATTCTATCCCTTTTTATATATAAAAAAAAATTTTGGGGTTATTACATCCTCCCCTCCTTATATAAAATTCGTCCTCGAATTTGAAAGAGTAAATTACCTGATTACTCAAAGGGGTAAGTAGAGCAACAATACTACCAGAAGCTTTTCTGCTCGGTATGGTATTGGAAATCATATCAATTGGAAGTGTTTTACCTTCTATCTCTACCACATAGGTAGGATACACATACTTCGCTTCTATACTATCCCCTACAGATGTACTAATAGCTAAGGGAATATGCATTAATATCTTATCCTTAGCTAACTTTTTAGCAAAATAAAGGGACACAAATGAATGGGTAGCTCCAGAATTAAATAATACTCTAGCTTTAATCTTATCAATGAGGAGCATACCTGTCACAGCTGCATTTGATGCCTGTGCCTCCTGTGGATTTACCGTGAACACCCTTCCTTGCCCTCTGCCTACTGGAGCTGACAGTTGAGATGGTCCAGCACTCTGCTGTGACGCTGGTGTCTGACTCTACCTCTGCCTACAGGCTCCCTACTACTAGGCCTGTCCATCTGCACAGAAGGATAGGATGCCAAAGGCACAAACTGCTGGGTGGCACCCTGCGGGCATTCTCTGACAAAATGACCCGGCTGTCCACATCTGTAGCACACTCCCTGACCCATTCTGCATCTGCCAGGGTGCTGCTTCCCACATATGCCACATACTGGCTATGATTGAAACTTGGATTCCGTTCTGGCCATAGTGACCGGAGGACGAGGTATTGATGGCAGAAAAGTATCTTGTGATTGACCTCTTTCCCTCCATTTCCTCTTACATGGGGCAGGTGGAGCTGAGCGTACAGACTACTCCGTCGGGCCCTCCGAGAGATCTACTCCCTCAGATCTATCTCTACTGCTTTGCCCTTTCCCCATACTCATTTTTCTCTGTTCTCTTTCAGCTCTTTTCTCTTTGTTTCTGGTCTCCCACTGTTTTGCTTTATCAATTAGCCTAGACAAGGTGGGGACCTCTACTGCTAGTACTGCATTATAAAGCGGAGAAATCAGACCTCGTCTGAACCTTTCTATCCTGGCAGCTTCAGTGGGGATGATGTAAGGAGCATACTTCCCCAATCTAGTGAACTCACGAGCGTACTCAGATACGCTCATTCCGGGCATCTGCTTCAGCCTCTCAAACTGAAGAGCCCAATTCTACCCCTCAGCCGGAGACAAAAACTCATCCATCACTGCTTGCCTGAACTCTTCCCAGGTTGGAGGATTCCTATTGTACAATCTGTCCTCCACTTGTCTCTGGTACCAGTCCCAGGCATCTTCCTTCATTGTAAGCCCTACAAGTTCTATAGCTCTTGCATCAGAACAGGGCAGTCTCCGTATCATCTTTTCAGTCTCCTCCAGGAATCTCTGAGGATCTTTACCTTCTTCCCCCTTAAACTCTGGGGTTCTGAGCCTCAGAAATTCCTGTACAGTAATCCCCTCATCATCTAGAGCCCGTCTGGCCAAACATCTTGGCACAGGTACAGGAGGTGAGATGGATACTACTGACGGGGCAGGAGATTTCCCCCGAGCAATCTGCTCCCTCAGAGCCTGATTCTCCGCCAGTAACTGTTCCATCAATGCATCTCTACTTCCTACCTCTCCTTGATCATCAACCCTCCGTCTATCAGCAGGAGGAGATTTTTCTATTTGGGGCTCGACATGTGCAGAACCCGCATCCAATGCTATATCTGGCTCCATTTTCCTTGGAAGTATTCTTTATATCTCTCTAAAAAAGTCAAAAAGAGAGGACGGTCGCTGCACACTGAGTCATGATATATTTTACTGAGTTGTAAATGACTCATAAAATAACATACAGAAAAATTCTATGCTCCATAGTATAATCCTATACTTAATCCTGACTCATCCTATTGCTCTGACAGGACTCTTCTTAACCTTTGCTCTGATACCAAGCTTTGTCACGACCCCCGCCCCGTTCCCGGCGGGCCGCCGCGACGGTCCTAGGGTGCGGGTAGGCATAAGGCCACCAGCCACCGCGTAGAACCCTACTACCTATCAATCATCAATAAATCTTGAAAAAAATTTGGCATGATGCATGCACAAAATGATCACTTTTCCTATAGTGACCTGTCAGGATTATCTCAATACATACAACACACTACCTGTCAGAGCAGCAATCACATAATCCGTCACATAATAAACCTGGACAATATATATCAATACATTATCTCAGGCATATAACTCATATGTATAAAAATCTGGTTCCCATTCCATCCATGGTCAAACCCATATCCACAACAGGATCTATGACTGTAACTATGCACTATATACAATAGAAGGTTTATAATACACCAAAAGGTATAAACCTCTATTTACATTATACTATACTATACTATGGAGCGGCACAGCTAGCAGGCAATCTCTAATCCTGCTCTTCTCTATACAATACCTGCCCTGCAATCAAAAACACCAAACTGGGGAGTGAGTATATAAATACTCAGTGAGTGGAGTAGAGAGTACTATGCACATGAGACAGAATATAATCATGGCTCGAGATGAAATCTCAAGATCAATAACAAGATGAACATGATCTCAACATAGAGAATATGGAGTAAATCATCAATATCACCACAATCAATATCAACTCATCTGAAGCATATATGGAATAATCAAGTCAACATATATGCTACTCATGAATATGCTCAACAGGTCATAGTACTGAATCATATAAATCAGGTGTCAATAGGCTGAATCATCAACAAGACAGCTATCGGGAGGTGGGTTTTACGCCCCAGGCGAACCAGCAACAACTCCCTACTGCCATATGCATATATCGAATATGACACCACACCAATATGTAAATCATCACTAGACAGCTGTCGGGAGGTGGGTTTTACGCCCCAGGCGAACCAGCAACAACTCCCCACTGTCACATGCATATGCAGGATAAGACACCATATCGATAATGTAAATGCTAGACAGCTATCGGGAGGTGGGTTTTACGCCCCAGGCGAACCAGCAACAACTCCCCACTGTCACATGCATATGCAGGATAAGATACCACACTGATCATGTAAATGCTGGCCAGTATCCAGAACAGAAATCCATCTCACATCTACATACTAAACGGCACCTCGCGGGAATTCTACATCCGCGGAAAGCCATACTGCACCTCGCGGGGTCTTACTATGCCCGGCGGCAAGCAGAATATAAGTCGTAGGACCGGCCGATCCTACGCCTAGGGCCGTGTCCCCCCCTAGGAAGGGACTGGGCTCCGCCCACCCAGAAGGCTACTATGTGCACAAAGGCCGATGTTCAACCCCATCGACTATAGGTGTCCTGCAGATACTGCCAAGTCATGCATAAATGCCATAATGCACCCTCCCAATACTCTACCAAAAAGGAGTATGATCAAGACTACCACTCACTCGACTCCGACCCAATCATAAACTAACATCAGGGTTAGGAGTGAGGGTCAAGGAAGTGCAATACAACTCAGTATACCACTAAAAAGGCTCTACAAATCAATTTAAATAGAGAAAATGAAATCAATTTACAAAAGAAATCATTTCATAATTCGGAATCAATTTGATTACTCATCAACCCCTCGTAATTCCTCTCAATGTTCCTTCCAATGCATGTACAGAATAATCAAGCATGGAGAATCAAGATTATAAAGGAATCTACTACAACAATTAATCAATAAGCTCATGTGGAATCAAGTCACACTTGGCAACATTCATGAAAATAAATAAGGAATGTGCTCATGGTGCAAAGTACAAGCTCCCACTCACCTGTCAATTTGGCACAGCCCTGATACGCCTCCAAAAATTTACAGTAGGCAGTGGAAAACTTCTTCTTCTTGTTCCCTAGCTTCTTGCCCAACTGTGACATGCATTTATAATATATTTAGTCCTGTATCAAGGGTCATAATCTACGTGCCAATTATAATATAGGGAACTTTAATTGATTCAACTCCCCCGTTCCCTAAATCTTTTCTTTTCTTTCTCTTTTTCTTTTTCTATTAATTAACTCATCATTTATGTGTATTAGGGACTCCCTTGCATGAGTACAAGCTCCCTTTTAGCTTGATCTAGGCTTAATACTCTATTATAGTATGAAATCCCTTATTTTCCACCCGGATGAACAGTAACCCGGACCGACAGCCGGTTACTTCATCCTGGGTTTGATCCACTTTCCAAACTCCAAATTTGATGAAATTTTTACCTAACATTCTACACTCATAGGGGATTCCAAAGAGGTAACATGCATTGCTATCGGAGGTTGTTTGACCCTCTAAATAATTTGCCGAAGTTGGGACTTCGACACAGTTTTTCCGTAGTGCCGGAAAAATTTGTCAAAATCCGATTCTTCCTCTTTTAACCGCCTCTACAACCCTTATCCGACCCCTCTAGACTATATCCACCCTTTGTATAGCCTAATGTCATCAAAAAACTAGATAGGGACGGATATTTACCTTTTTCTTTTTGGAAATCGATGTCCTTGCGTAGAGGAGAAGGAGATCTACATTTTTCCCTTCAGCTGGAAGTGCACCCGGGATTCCTTTCCCTTTCTTTTTCTTCTTCTTCTTCCTCTTCCTTTCTTCCTTTCCTCCTTTCCTTTCCTCTTCTTCTTTTTCTTCCTCTCTGTCGCCTGAGAACCCCTCCCTTTCTTCTCTCCGCTTCATTCCCGTGAGCCACCAACCACCCCATTTAAATCACATCAAAGCACTATTCACCTTTGTTTAATATTATTAAATTCCCATTTTACCCCTAACACTTCAACATATCTACAACTATGCCATTATCTTTTGATTCCTTCCAATTTTACCCCTTATATCAATTTTAAAGGACTAT
Organism: Phoenix dactylifera; assembly: GCF_009389715.1. Taxonomy (NCBI): domain Eukaryota; kingdom Viridiplantae; phylum Streptophyta; class Magnoliopsida; order Arecales; family Arecaceae; genus Phoenix; species Phoenix dactylifera. The sequence continues at coordinate 286,390 of NW_024067701.1, forward strand.
TCTATCCCTTTTTATATATAAAAAAAAATTTTGGGGTTATTACACTTCAGTATTAAAGAGGCATTAAAGACCTAATTTTTATTAAGGGTATAATAGGAATTACACATAACTTTTCCGAAAAAGTGGATGGTCAACCAAACATAAGCACTCTAAAAATCTGTCACTTTTCCATGTTAAACCAAACATGCCAAAAGTACATTTCCAGGCATTCTCTTTCTAGGAATCTTCTTCCCAGGAATTATATTTCTAGGGGGAAAAATGCTTCCCGCGAACCAAACAAGCCCTTAATAAATTTTTTTATATAGCTTTTATATATTCCTCCAGCGTTGCTTTGATGAGTTTGGATCCTTTACCACGCCATATTGGGCTTGTTGAGAGATGGCCAACAACGATCTCACATATGGTCTTGTTGGAACTCAGCCCTCAATTCGATGAGGTTGATGTCCCTAATTTGTCCAGAATCTTTTTCTAATATTAAGAATAGTCTTAATTAATACTTCCGTCTGACCAATTTGATGTACTCTATCCCCTCCGGTTTCGTGATTGTCATCTCCTTCTCATATGGAAAGAGATTAAAATCGATTTTTCAGATAACCTAGTTTTAATGTTCGCATCAAGCTGGATTTGAGGAATAACTCATATGCTTTGAAACAAAGTTGCTGGATGGATGTCATGCCCTTTTGGGCCTTAAGAAGAAGATAATTAACTATGATTATGATAATGTCATTATTAGAGTAAAATATCACCTTTTTGACAAATTTACCCATTCCTTTGTAAATCTCTAAATTTAGTTTTCTCTGGTTCTAGATAGCTGTATTATTTGATTAATTATGGTTTATTATGGTGCAATGAATTATTGCTGCATAATTTCATTATATGTATAATTATCCAAAGGCAAGGAATGCATGCCCAACAGTGAAATTTCATATATATGCCGTCTGAAGGGGAGCATGATGAATTATGTTGATTCAATAGGAGAAAATTAGGTCATTTTCTTTTTGAAAAGAAGAAATTTCTAAAAAGAAACCAAGCTTCAAACTAGGCTACGGCTAAAATTTTCTTTTAAAATTCTGACCTGAGTTTGAGCTCGAGCTGGGTCGAAGACGGAGCTTCTCCTCTGAGCTCCAACACAAATGATACCGGGTGGGGGGGGAGCAGGGAGGAGAGAAGAGATAGGGAAAAGACAGATTGGGAAGGAGAGAGGGGGAGCATAGACCTTTTTAGGCTAGGCCGAGCACTAACCCAAGCTTGGCCTGAAATTTTTTCGGCTAAGCCCGATCCATACATTCTCGGGCCTGGTCCAAGGCCTGAGCTGAAGCTTGCCTCGGCCGACAGGCCTCAGGTGGTTCGGGCCCATTTCTAGCCTTAGATCTCGTGGTCTTTATTGCATAGGACCATCAAATGGTCAAATGGGCGTCCCTCAACACAAATAACTTTGATCATGTTAGTGTGGACATGCCACCAACAACATGACCTCTCTGTTGCAGCATTAAAAGTCGAGAACAAGGCTCGATTTAAAGCTTAGGTTTAATATTGACTTGTCATAATTACTTTTCCCTATAGTATCTTTGTGGTTAAAATTTGTTATCTATATTCTTATTCTTAGATCTACATACAAGTCTGTGAAATCGCCTTTAGTATTGTTTCAGATGTGATTCTTTTTCTTTTACATATTTGGAAACATCTCTATGTTTTAAGATTCCAACCTAGTTAACGGTGATGGGAACGTACACTTAAAAGAAGAGTGACAAATAAGTCACAAGCACGCTTTCTTCTTAGAAAAGTGACAAATACACTTTAAAAAAGTACACTTTTTGAGCATATCCTTTCTAACACGAGTACATTAAAAAAAATTAAATGTAACATATTTCGAAATACCCTCAGGGCAAGCATACAATCTGTCCAAAATATATGATCAGAAAGATAAGCTACAAAAAAGGTCACTCAATCCGCAACTTCATTTGCTTGGTGGTAGAAGTCCCTGACAACAAAGATGGTACCCTCTCTCATCTGGCTCTAGATTACTGCAGCACGAGAAGTGCACCCACCTTTCTATCTGAATCAAAGCAATCACTGTAGCAGAGTCATCCTCGAGTAAAAAAGAAATACCCTTCACAAGTGAATCACCAAGCGAGATACAGAGATGATCAATCCTATTAGTTATTTTGATAATAGCTATTGTTCCTGCTAGTGTCATCATCTATTAGCGATAATAACAAAAGACAGTATAATAGGTATTTATGAAGGTGAGAACGAAGGGAATGGCAGCAATTACCAACATGGTCAGCCATGGATTTTGGAAACAATCAGGCTTCATATTGACATACAAATAATGCAAATGCTTTCTTCTTTATAAGCAAAATGCTGCCATGGCGTATTATGATTACCCAGAGACATCAGATAGATAATCTGCCATTTCAAGGCAGAGTTAAAACAGTAAAAAAAAAAAGAAAAAAAAAAGGATAGGAAGAAACCTTATGGAACTTTACAAAACAAAAATTAGTGATAACAAGAATAGCTAGTCATTATTTTACGATGTAAGTATTTATCTTACTGATTTTTTTTTCAAATTTGAATTTTTATATTAAATATTAAAAATTTACCTAAATGATCATTTCAGAAAATTAAAGACTATTATTCATCGGTTATTGTCACTTATTCTGTTATACCGGATGAAAGCAACTACATTAACAACAAATATTTAATTCCCAAATGAACCTAGTCCAAGTTCAACCGGACAAATAAAACCATTATTTTGGTTATATTGGAGAGGGGAAAAAAAAGATTTGGGGAATGACTCTCATTTGGTGATGTTGGTGTCATTGAAACCTTGAACAATGCCCCCTAATGAGAACTTTCCAAATGCATTGCTTGCACCTTAGGTTAGGAAACGCATCTAAGAGCTGCCCTGTGAACAGAATTTACAAGGTATTGACTTACAGAAGATGGAAATATTCAACCAATTGCTAAATTCCGCAACAAAACTTAAGCGAATAAATGATGAAAATTTAAATCAATAAAGAAGGCATCTATTGTCTTTATCCAATAATCGTATCTTAAGAACCATCTTGCATGGCTAGAATCAGATTCATGTTAGATGACACCAAATTTGCAAATTTTCTTCAATCAAGTTGTTCTTCAATCTTCGCAACCTTCAGCCTTTGATGGCGACTCACATGTCTTGCGGACTACATATTATTCTTGTAACAAGATTGAACCACAACAGCATCAACCCACCTGATTCCCTTCACGAAAACAATCAAACTCAGCCACGTGTGATACTTAAAACAGCTAGCCGCTTGTCCTTTTTAGAGAAAAGATTGGGCAAGCCCAATAACCTTCACTATCGTAGTATTCAAATTCCATCCTGATCCAATTCTGATTTCGATTTCAATTACAATTACGGGCTACATACATCAAAAAAATATAGCTATTTTGATCCTCGCTTCGATTCCAATGCTATATATTTATTAGAAAACTAAATAAAGTTCATAAGAACTGGCTCAGCATGAAATTCCAAGTGCCATGTAAATAACATTATGAAACACACAAATAATAAATGATAAATCAAAAGAGTGACTGATGCCTAGTCTATATTATTTCAGCTATTGATACAGCGATGTTATACTATGATAAATCAAATGAGTGACCCCCAGCTACCTAATGTCCTCTCCCATCAATTAGGCCCCATTTGGCAGAGCTTTTGGAGGGCTTTTTGGCCCTCTAAAATCACTTTTAGATGAAATAGGGGTGTTTGATAAAAATTTTAGAAAGCTATTTTGGCTTTGCCATAAAGCTAAAACAGCTTTTTGGTTTTGGAGCTTCTCCAAAATAGCACTTTTAGACCCCGTCGGAACGATGTTTTGAGTTATAAATTTTTTTCTTTTTTGACCAAAATACCTATAATAAAATATAATAATTACAAAAAATGTCTATTTATAATCATGGAAATGTGCAGGAATCCCAATATTTTATATCTTTACGTTAATAATTATAATATTTTATACCTTTATTATTGTATTATACTATAAGTATAATATTATATTACATTATATCGTAATACGTTGTTATGTTATGTTAAATAATTTAATATTATATTAAATTATTATATTATAGTATACAATAGTATATTACAGTAATATTATACTATATCATATATTTATATATTAATATATATTATATTTTATTATGCAATGTTGTATAATACTATGCAATGTTCTTTATGGTCATTTTGTCGTAGCGAAAGTACTTTCTTAGTTTGTTTATTAAACACATGTTAAAGTTCTAAAGCATTTTAAAAATGTAGCTACCAAATGGCAAATAAATTTTTATAAAAGCTCTATTTCAAAAAGCTCTACTCCCAACAGCTCTATTTTCAAAAACTCTGCCGCCAATAAACGTGCCAAACAGAGCCTTAAATCCTAAAAAAGGCTAGGTCTACAAAAGTTGCCTGCATAGCTTTTTGGTCCACATACTAGACACTGGGTCCAAGTTCCACCTTTAAAAGGATTCTGAGAAGAGTTATTATCAGTTGTGTTGTGAATTTGGTTTCTGTGACATGCGAAGCACTTCGTTACATGCATTTCCGGGTATAATTGAACGATGGACTCGTTCCAAAACTGTCTGAGGCATGCATGATAAGCATATCCTCAATTTACTTTTGTTGCTGCCAAAATTCGAGTTGAAGGCAAGCTTCGAGCTGAAGAGCGGACAAGTTGAACAACTAGCTAGTGGTCGGCTGCTTAGACCTGAAAATAATAGAAAAAACACCAATGGATTGTTGGATTTTGTTCGATAAAAAATCCTCCGATACCTAAGTTAAGCAAAAATTTTGAAAAAAAGGTATTAAGAAAGTTGAGAATAGCAGAGAAAAAGTGAGAATAAGTGTACCGAATGGTCTCTTGAACACTATTTATATAGGATGAGAGTCGGCTCTATTATCGAGTAAGACAATTATGCGCCTTAACTACTTGATAACCACCTACATATTTAAATTTGTAACAACCCAGAATCTCACCCAAAATGGCTAACCAGAATGTATTATTTGGGTTCCTTGATCTTATATAAGTATCCAAAATCTACCTAGCGAATAATCGATGTAGGACTAAACACATGTCTGCACGGGTCCTTACATACTCCTCTCATTCAAGTCCTGATGTTCTCGTCAGGCTAAGGGTTCAAATTTATTCAAATCTAATCACAAATACAATGATCGGCTCATGGTCAGCTCCAATAGATTCATGCTGCAATGTTCCTTAATTCACATAGGTTATAAGCCGAGTTCGTTCTAATACTATTTGTAATAATCCAAATTTCACCCAAAATGGCCAGCTAAAAAGTATTATTTAGATTCTTTAATTCTAAATAAGTATCCAAGATCTATCTAATAAATAATCAATGTAGGGCTAAACACAAGTGCTCACATAAAGCTTAGCTATATGCATTTGTGGGCTAAGCTGAATTGTTGCCCGTTGAGAAGCTTTAAATAGGCTTATGACACATTTAGTGGAAGCCACGTGATGAGCTGCCATTGGTCGGTTGGATGATATGAGAAGTTGGATCAAAGGCATATCAAGCCATGTTTTTTCGTTTCTCTATTTCATTTATTTTACAATAACATAAAGGGATATATTTATATTTATTATAAAGATGAAAGCTGGGATATATTCATCATAAAGGGGATGAACACATCAAATCAGAAAGAAAAAAAAGGGCATGCTCAAGGATTTTAGTTAGGAGGCCTGCTCTAGAAGTCAAGGAAAAGAAATTCTTGGAATAGAGATAAAATGAAGTAGGTAAAGGTGTGCCTGTCTCACTTCCGGGGTTTTGTCTTATAATATTGTAAAGGTACAAGTTCTAGAACAAGCCAATTTTATCTATCCTATCAAAATAAAAAAAATTCAACAGTCCACTAGCCAATTAGTCTTCGGTAATAGCCTCTTGATTTGAACTATCAAAAGCTTGAATGTAGAGTTCATAAACTAGAACAAAAGGAAGCAAAAACTAAATTATCTTTCTCCTCTTCCCTTATTTCGTGCAATCAGTTTCAGACCACGTAATCATTGACCTATTCTCCTAATCTCATTTTCATTTTATTCTTTTGTTTCTTCATAAACTAAAACTTTATTTTATTTTGCAATCAATCAGTCTCTCTCTCTTTTCTCCCCCTCTCTCTCTTTCATGTTTGGAACTAGATAGAATAATCGTTCTTGTTACCATCCTCTGGGATTGCAATTGGAATTCTTCTTGTTGTTTCTTAGACGAAAAGAAGAGGAAAAAAATAGAGAGAAGGGAAGAAAACATGAAAAGGTTCAACAACGGGCTTCTAACCTGCCGCAAGGGTCCAATTCCCGGTCCGCCACGCTCCATTTGCACATTTCCACGCGACGGGCGCAAAGAAACTGGAAGGCTGATAGCTGCACTCGGTCGACTACTTGTCTCTCGCGATAATTTTTTTAATTCAAAATGAGGCGGTCCGCGTTGCCGTTTCTCACATCGTTTCGCTACCTCGATTCCCGTGGCAACTACCTTCTCCTTTCTCTTCTTACCCTACCGAGACACTCTTCCTCTCTCCGTTCTGCTTCTATCCCTCCTCTTTCCTCTCCCGCTTCCATGGCATCCCCTTCTCGCTCCTCCCCTGTCACCTTCTCCGGTGGCGCCGTATCCGCCGGAGACGACTCCTACCTGGTGCTGGATCCCAATTCCCAGGCTGGCAGCGCCGCCGGGAGCTTCCAGGGAGAGGGCCCCCTCGCCGGGCCGGCCGGCGTCGCTCCGGCGGCGGATGGAGGAAGCGGAGGCGAGGCGGAGTTCGGGTTCCAGCGGCCGGAGTTCGGGCGACAGGCGCTGGTGGGAACCGTCCAGATCTACGACCGCCACGTGTTCCTCTGCTACAAGTCGCCGGACGTCTGGCCGTCGCACGTCGAGGCGGCGGAGTCCGACCGTCTCCCGCGCCTCCTATTCGCCGCCCTCAAGGCCCGGAAGGGAGACATGAAAAAGCGGGTGAGTTCTTTTTCGTTCGCTGTTCTTCTTGATTCACAATCTAGGGTTGCCTTTTGTTCGTTATTTCCAATAGATTTTCTTAATCTTGCGTTTGTTTTTAGTTCTTAATCCCAAATAGATTGCGATAATTTGAGGTTCTGAGAGGGGTTTAAGAGGAATTAGGATTTGGGCTCTGATGATGATTAGTAGAATTCGACTCTTTTTTTGTTTTTATCCTACTGGTTTTATAAGTGAATGGAGAAGGAAATCAATTATTTCAAAGATTTGATTGTGCCTGTTTTCTGGCAGCTTGGAACCGCTGACCTTTATCATTTTATTGTTGCGGCTGTGTTGGTTTAGTACTGCGGATGAGATTGGGTGTATATTTTGTTCGAGTAGATCCCTTTGAAAGAAGGGCTTTCTTAATGTTCTTTTACCAATTAGGGGAATAAATTCCTTGATCAGTAGTACGTTACGATGAGATCTTGTGAGGATTAATATAATTCTGAAAATAAATTTCTTTTAATAACAGTCTTGGATTCCTCAGATTAGCAGTCCGGTTCTACTATGATGAGTTAATTAATTGCTAACGGTTTTGAAGATTGATCATTAATTTAGATTTGTTTGCACTCATATGCATGATTCTTTGGGTTTTAATCTATATTTGAGATGTTTATGCTCTCTACGTGATTGCTTCAGATATTGATGACGTTTTTATACATGGAGAAGAAGCATATGCGTGGAGTGTAACAAAAATCTATTTGGTGCTACTGTTATTGTCCTTGTATTAATTGGCGTTGTCTTTTTAAAACAAAATTGCTTTTAATGCTCCTGGAAAGCTAGGAAATCTGCAGTCCTGTTTGCACTCTAAGAAATCAGTGCTAACACAGTTATTCGTAGTATGGTGTATGATTCTTTATATAGAAGTCATCATGATCTCTCCAGGGTATTGAACTTGTCTACCAAACTCTTTTCACAGTGGCATATCTCATGTATGAGTTGTTGACATTTTTAGCACTTAGCAGCAACCATAAAGCCTTGCCTCATTTGTATACTTTTCAAAATTCTGAGGAGCGCTCGTATTTGCTTAACTACCACCATGTCTCGAACTGCTGACTGCTCGTCATATAGTGTGTAACGGCCTTGGTAGAAGCATCTCCTATTTATGTGTGTATATGGCATCTGTGGAAGTTTAAATATCTCCAATTTTCATCTTTGTTAGGTTAACAACTTTAGACCAGAAATCTTCCTTTCTGATGGATTTGGTTTGGTTACCTTGGAGGTATCAAATAGTTCAAAGTATTTTGAAAAGCAGCCTTCTACTTAGATACAGCCATTTGTTAAAATATGAGATGCTGTTTCTCATGTCAAGCTTGGTTATACACTCATCCGTGTTGATCAAAGTAATGTAGCTATAGTTCTGTGCTCAGAGTTAAATTTTAGATTTTAATGCTTTTAGCTGTTGCATTGGTGCTTCTTATCTAGGATCTTTGCCCTGATGTATTGATTAACGGCAAGCTGAACTAAGCAGACATATGCTCTTTTAATTTTGCAAATGTAGGAGCTCATTTACTGCACCTTTTTCACAAATTTGTGACCACAAGCTATCTTTAGCATGTCCTGCTAGATCTCTGAATGTTTCTAATGCTTGTATCATTAGGTATTGTTGCCATGGCTATGTCAAGGTTTCTTTTAACTTGAGTTTGGCTATATATAATTAGATTCATTTTAGCTCCATCTGAATATATTTCTCTGCATTTTTATGATATTGAAGATCTTCGGTGCATAGAAATATGTTGCGATCCACTTATTAGGTATTCTTTTTAGTTTAAATGATTTTTTATTTTTTTTATAGAATAGTTATCTTAGTGAAAAGTGTCTGCATTTAATTTTATACTTGTTGGCACGTGTGATGTAATTGGGCTTGAATTCAGGCCATGGTTTATGATGCCTTGTCTCTTAAATGAGACAAGGAAATTATCTGCATTTGAGAGCTTTCATGATTTTTAAGCTTACAAAATCCAGTTGTTGTATAAAGTGGCTTATGCAACTCAAGTTCTTAGGCAGGTACTACTGTTGGATGGGGCAGGACCAAGGAAAGCCAAAAATTAATGCATAGGCTTTTATACGAGTGGAGTTAGATATCTCTTAGCGCGACTATTTACTTATTAACCACATTCAAAAAAATAGAGTTAGATCATTTGTGCTGGCTTGTTGCTTCCATTCTGATGATGTGTTGATAATGCTGTTGAAGTACCTTCCTTGTGATCATTGTACACTAAATCTTTGCTTCACCATCTTTCGTTGAAGCTTCTGTTGGAAGTCTTTTGCTATCTTGATCCTTCAATTCTCTTTCTTATACAGGTTCATTATAGTAAACTGTTTGTGCCATCCTCCATGTTTGTTTCTTCCCCTTTTCAAAAATACTTTGTATAGGACTAAGTGGAAATAATCCTATAATCCTAAAGACCCAGGCTTAAATCAAAGTGCCTTTTGGTGCTGTCTAGTTTACTTTGCAATACATTTTCAACAATCATATGGGATACTTTTGAGACATTAGTAGTTCTTTATTTGGTCTTTGCTCATGGTGTTCCTAGGTTTGCATTGCATTAGGTTATCTCACTATGATGCTATGGACTTCTTAGCAGAATAGGGGCATCAGACAAAAATATTGGACCATTGTATCATGAGTGTCAATTATTACAATCCCCATTTTTCTGCTAGGCCTTGGTGTGTGACCAGCATGGCATGGTGGTGTGGTGTGAATGCTGCCGTGTGAGAGTCAGTGACCAGCACAAGTATGACAAATGATGCTTAAATCCTTGAGATCTCTCTCTCGCTATCACTGTGTGTGTGCGTTTGGGTTTGTGCGCGTGTGCGGGGCTTGTGTGTGTTGGAGAGCAGAGATCATATAGAGGACGGGGACAAATATTTTTTTGTAAAAGTTGACTTCTATGTTACTTAAGAGCCTGCCTTCTAATTACACTTGCTGAAATATTCCCAAATCTCTCTGCACATTTATTGATATATTATGTCTTTTTTTGCATTAGAGATGGAACAAGTTGTCCTTTTTCTGTTTTTAGGTACTACCATATGCTATCTTCATACATAATGTTTTGTATGAGTGTGTGCATGCATGTAACTGTGTGCGTCAGATTGTACTATCCTCGCAAAATCAATGATGAACCATCTAAATTGATGAATGAATGTTTGTAAGAAAGACAACAATATGAAAAATCTGTATAGATTGATAATTCTTTATTTTGGAGGTCTATGACTGAACATTGTTCTAGTGAGCAATTTCCTATAGGTTATGTGATGGCTGCCCTACTTAGGCCCTGACCACCTTGGCATCCCTTATATGCAAATGTGGACTAGCAGGTGACTAAGTTGCTTAGGCAAAGGTGGATCAGGTTTGCCTTATGATGCGGGAAAGCGTGGGATTTAATCTCCTGCTGCCCGCTGCAAATTACAGCAACAGAAAATAGGGGAGTTTGGGCTCAGGAAAACAGAGCTTCAATGTTTTTATTCATGGTAAGCAAAAACACCAGCCAAAAGGAAGAAGACGACGACCCTTTACACCAATCCTTTTATAGGGCCACGAACTCCCTCTAAACCCTAACAATAAGGACTCAATTCCTAACCAAATTCGAATTAAAACAGACTCGTAATCAAACTAAAATCAGACCAGATTTCAGAACAAAATGCAGACTTTAACAGACTCAAGTTCAGAAGTTTCAAACAAAATAGAACTCAATTATACTGACATTCAGGATCTTGTAGACCGTGGGATTGATCTCTCGAATCAGGAGATCAAGTGGAATTTGTTGGAATCTAAGGATCGCACGCCATCCGCATCGTCTTCCTTGGTTTCGTTGCGTCCATACCCACCTAGTTCCCAGGCCAGCGAAACTTCAGCAGCAGGGGACTCTTCATGGAAATTTTTAGCAATTCTTCGATCTACAACAGTCCCCTCCACTTGGAAAGAACTCGTCCCCGAGTTCCTCTCGGGATACAGTGGCTCTCCCGGATCATGATACTCATAAAGATCAGCAACATTGAAAGTTTTTGATATTCCCATGTCTTCCGGCAAGTCAACCACATATGCGTTACTATTGATCTTCTTTAAGATCTTGTATGGCCCATACTTTCGTAGCTTCCACTTGCTATATGCTCCCACTGAAAATCTCTCCTTTCGCAAGTAAACCATTACCTCATCTCCTTCTTTGAACTCCTTATGTCACTTATGTTCGTCTGCCTTGGCCTTGTACTGGGCATTCGTACCTTTCAGGCGCTTCTTCACCTCCAACTGTGTCGCTTTAACTTCCTCCGCTAAATTTTTTGCTGCTACACTCTTTTCGAAAAATTTTGGTAGACGAACTAAATCCACAACATGCTTTGGAGTTTTTGTATAAACAATAGAGAGGTGATTTACCGGTGCTTTTATGAACAGCATTATTGTAAGCAAACTCTACTTGGGGCAATGCATAATCCCAATGCTTCGGACTATTCCCACAAATACACCGAATCAGATTTTCAAGGGTTCGATTAGTGACTTCTGTCTGTCCGTCAGTTTGAGGATGTGCAGTGTTGCTGAATTTTAAAAAAGTGTCAAACATTCTCCATAAAGTAAGCCAAAAGTGACTCAAAAATTTTGAATTTCGATCCGATGTGATAGGTTGTGAGACTCCATGCAAACGGACAATCTCCCTAAAAACCAACCTTGCAATATGGGATGCATCTGATGTCTTTTTTACAAAGAATAAAATGCGCCATCTTGGAAAACCTGTCCACTACCACGAAGACTGAATCCGCACCTCTATGCGTTCAAGGAAGACCCAATACAAAGTCCATCGACAGATCCTCCCAAATGTCATTCGGCACAGGTAGAGACATGTAGAGACCAGTGTTTTGAGACTGCCCTTTTGCTGTTTGACAAATATAACACCTCTGGACAAACTTTCCAACATCTCTTCGCATTTGTGGCCAATAATACCTCTCCATAAGACTAGCAATGGTCTTGTCCCGGCCTAGATGCCTATTGAGCCCGCCACCATGAAGGTCTCTAATTAGCTTTTCTCTCAGTGACGATCTTGGAATGCACAATGAATTAACCCGGAACAAATATTCCTCTTGTATGTGAAAATCTTTCATTGCATGATTGCTGGAACACTTGGCTCACACATCTCTGAAGTCATCATCTTCAGCATACAACTCCTTCATGCATTCAAAACCCACAACCTCCGTGTGCAAGGTGGTCAATAATGTACTGCGCTGACTCAATGCATCGGCCACTCAGTTATGCTACCCGGATTGGTGCTTCAACACAGGAAAATTTCTGCAGGAAGCTCATCCAACGAATGTGCATGCGGTTCACGTGATTTTGGCTATTGATGTACTTCAAGGCCTGGTGGTCGCTGTACAAGACAAACTCTTTTGGAACTAGATAGTGCTCGCAGTGCCTCAACGCCCGGATCATGGCATAAAACTCAAGCTCATACGTAGTCCATTTCTGTCATGCTTCGCTTAGCTTCTCACTGAAGTACTTCACGGGCTGCCCCTCTTGAGTCAGAACAACCCCTATGCCGACTCCTGAAGCATCACACTCTACCTCAAACAGCTTCTCAAAGCTCGGCAAGGCTAGCACTGGTGTCGAAGATAATTTTTCTTTTATCAATTCGAAGCTGGCTTGCTGAGGCTCTCCCCACTGATACCGATCCTTCTTCATACACTCAGTGATAGGAGCGACAATGGTGCTGAAATTCCGAATGAAGCGCCAATAGAATGTTGCTAACCCATGGAAGCTACAGACCTGACAGACGTTTGTGGGAGTTGGCCACTCCCGTATGGCCCACACCTTCTCTTCATCAACATGTATACCATCAGCCCCAACAATAAACCCCAGGAACACCAGGCGGGTAGTCACAAAGTGGCACTTCTTAAGATTGACGAACAATTTATTTTTCCTCAATGCAAGCAAAACTGCCCTCAAATGTTCCTTATGCTCAATCTCATTACGGCTATAAACCAGGATATCATCAAAATAGACGACAAACTTTCCAATAAATGGTTTTAATACGTGGTTCATTATTCTTATGAAGGTGCTCGGTGCGTTGGATAGGCCAAAAGGCATGACCATCCACTCGTAAAGTCCATTCTTCGTCTTGAACGCCGTCTCCCATTCGTCACCAGGTCGAATCCGGATTTGATGGTAGCCGCTCCGAAGATCAATTTTGGAGAAGACCTTTGCTCCTTCCAGCATGTCCAACATGTCAGTCAAGCGGGGTATGGAAAATCGGTACTTTATCATTATCCTGTTGATCGCACGGCTGTCCACACACATGCGCCAACTTCCATCCTTCTTTGGTGTCAACAAGGCTGGCACTGTGCATAGGCTCATACTCTCCCGAATCAGCCCCTTCATCAGATCTTCAACTTGCTGTTGCAAAATTTGGCTCTTCTTAGGACTTAGTCGGTAATGAGTAGGGCTGTCAATGGGCCGAGTTGCTCGGGCTCAGCTCGGGCCCGGCTCGATAAAAATCCGACTCAAGCTTGGCTCGTTAGTCAAACGAGCCCGAGTCCAAAATGAGGCCTGTTTAAATTCGAGCCCGAGCCTGTGCCCGAGCCTGAGCCCGAGTCCGAGCTCGAACTCGAGCAGCTCACGAGCCCAAATGAGGGCTCAGTCCAATTAACAATTTAATTGAATCCCAATTAAACTTAGACTCAACCCAATTAAATTTTATTTAGCTTAATCAATTTAAATTTCAATTTGATTGAACTCAGTTGGATTTAGATCAGACCCAACCTGAGCTAACCCAAATCCATTTAATTTCTTTAAATCGGATTGGATTGGTTCAGGTTCGGACTCAACCCGTTAACCCAAACCCAACCCATTAACCCATTCCCTCCACCTCTTTCTTTTTCTTTCCTTCTCCTTTCTTCTCGGTTTCTCTAGAAGCTTCCAGCACCAGCGAGCCTCTCACGATCTTGGCCACTGAACCTCTTGACGGCATGAACAAAGCAAAGGTGGAGTTCCGGCGTCCACCGAAGCCTTGGGTTCTTGGATTTGACATACTGCCTCACAATCCCCAAGCTCGCCTTCCGATCGCTCTCCTCCACGGTGCTATTGCTCGAGCTCCCTCCATTTCTCAAGTTATCATCGCCATCCTCCTCAACCTTATCAACCTTGGAAGGGCTTCTCCTTAAGCTCTCGAAACTCATGCTTTTCATCTCCACCACCGCACCACCTTCCGCCCCCTTAGAACTTATAGGCAAAGAAAATAACCGAAGCACTATACTCTAACCTTCTTCTTCAGTTGTCTTCATCTCCTCAAGAATTAATTAACCTTGAGTTGCCTGAAGAGCCCGCGGCGCCCGTGGCCGTGCCCCCGGCGCCCGCGGCCGTGCCCGCGGCGACCATGGTCGTGCCTGTGGCCGATGCCCAATTGATAATGGAACCTTGCACACCTTGTCCACTCTTGTTTCGGCACCCTTCTTAATCCACCCGATTTTGTAAGGAGACAGATGATCTTCGGTCCTCAATTCCATTGCATGGACCAGCGCCAAGGAAGCAATGTTGTCGCTGCTGCCACTGTCAATAGTCACATTACATACCGTTTTATTGATGGTGCAGCGAGTTTTGAAGATGTTGTGGCGTTGGGACTCCTCTTCAGCCTTTGGAGAAAGCAAAATTCGCTGAACTACAAAAGAAGCCGAAACTCCCTGATCAGGCATCGTCACGGTCACCTCCTCTTCCGACCGTTCCTCTTGCTCTTCTTCCTCATACAACACCCCTTCATCCTCTTCTGCCTCTACTATGTTGACAGTCCGCCGCCTCGATCACTCATTGGAACGGTGCCCAATCTCCTGACACCTATAACATCTGATGGGCATAGGCTTTTCATAAGGATTGTTGCCCCTCGGTGCCGCAGGTTGCTTGTTGGAATTTCCGGCGCCCTTTGATGTGATTGGAGGTGGTGGCTGACTCGAGGAGGCTGCACGATCAACGCCCTTCGACTTCGCCATGGTGGGGCATGAAGGAGCAACCCGGTTTGTGGGCTGAAATTGATTCACCCGCCGTGCCGCCTGCGCCTCCAACTTCAAGGCTAAACTCGTGGCTTCAAATAGGCTCCACACTGGATGTAGGTCCACTTAATCTCTGATCGCCGGCTTCAACTCGCCAATGTACCTCGCCACCTGCTGATTTTTTGTTTCCGACAGGTTATTGCGGGCATTGAGTCGGTTGAATTCATCTGTACATTCGGTCACTGTCCGGGGGCCCTATCGACAATTCTGATATTGGTGGTAAAGCGCCTGCTCGTAGTCAGGTGGGAGGAAACAACTCCGCAAGTGCTGCTTCATCTTGCGCCAGGTAGAGATCTGCATCTTTCCCTGCTGCAAGCGGTTGTGTTGTAGTTGCTCCCACCACACGGAGGCTCCACCCTTCAACTTGTAGGCAACCAACTTCACCTTTTTCTGATCTGGGATCTCCATGTAATCGAAGAATTTCTCCACCTCGGCCAGCCAATCTAGAAATCCCTCGATGTGGAGGTTGCCGCTGAATGCTGGAAGATCCACCTTCAGCCTGAAATCAGAGGAGCCATGGTCTCCTCTCACGCCGGAAACCCGCTGGTTTTAGGTTCCGTCGTGGATGCCACCCGCCAACGCCGTCGTAGACCCCTTCTCCATCAGGGGATCGACGTCTCCGTCCGCCTGTTGCACGCCTGAAATCAGCCTGCTCGAGGTTTCTTCTCGGGAATAGACCATCAAACTCGAAGAAGGCAGGTCCTTCTTTCTCCTCTTCGGACGAGTCCATGAGGGCCTGCTGCCTACACCGGTGGGGAAGATCTTGCGCCGGTGCTGGTGGTCCACGAGGGAAGGCCTCGCCGGCCGGCATCCGTTCTCGGTTGAGATCTCCATTGTCTCTGATCCTCAGCTTCTGAAGCGCATGCTGGATGTCACACAAAGCACCTTCAAGGCTTCGAACCGCTGCCCAACGGGCTGGCACCCCGTGATCACCGTCGACGGGGTGAACGCTTGTGACGCTGTCATCCGCCATCGAAGCAGGAGAAGCCTGCTCTGATACCACCTGATGCGGGGAAAGGTGGGATTCAATCTCCTGCTGCCCGCTGCAAATTACAGCAACAGAAAACCAGGGAGTTTGGGCTCAGGAAAACAGAGCTTCAATGTTTTTATTTACAATAAGCAAAAACACCAACCAAAAGGAAGAAGATGACGACCCTTTACACCAATCCTTTCATAGGGCCACGAACTCCCTCTAAACCCTAACAATAAGGACTCAATTCCTAACCAAATTTGAATTAAAACAGACTCGTAATCAAACTAAAATCAGACCAGATTTCAGAACAAAATTCAGACTTTAACAGACTCAAGTTCAGAAGTTCTAAACAAAATAGGACTCAATTAAACTGACATTCAGGATCTTGTAGACCGTGGGATTGATCTCTCGGATCAGGAGATCAAGTGGAATTTGTTGGAATCTAAGGATCGCATGCCATTCGCATCGTCTTCCTTGGTTTCGTCGTGTCCATACCCACCCAGTTCCCAGGCCAGCGAAACTTCAGCAACAGGGGACTCTTCATGGAAATTTCTAGCAATTCTTCGATCTACATCACCTTATCTTTTGGACAGTTGGAGTATCAGGCAATTGTTAGATTATGAACCCCACCATCTTTCTCATTTGCCCAGACATCTTAATTTCCAAATTGGGCTAGTTTCGATTAACTGTATGTTTTCAACTTTGTATTGACCATTATTTGGTAAGCTTCTTTTTTCATTAACTTGGAATATTAAACATGTTCCTTATATAGTCAATTTAAACTTTTATTTTTGGAAAACAATTATAAGCTTACTAGTAAACATGTCATGTTATACTAAATTGTCTTATAGTAAACCTAGAAGTGCTTACTTGGTGTTATCTTCTATTTCAGTTGGTTTCTTCTCATCCATTTCAAATTTTATAATTGTTTTCATATGTTTGTGAATCCTATTGTAGTTTTATTATTTTAATATAATCTCTTGTACAAACCACCTAAGTGCTTATCTTCTACTTGAGCACTATGCCACCTCCAATGGCTCACATCCCATAGCTACCTTTTGAATACCACTAGTTTAAGATGTTTCGATCATGATCAACAGTGTTGGTAACATGTGGATTTCCTAAAACACATTCTATACAATAGCACTATGGAAACTATCCATTTTGAGCATACTCATTGTATAAGATACCTCAAAAACTTATTCATTTTGTTCCTAGGTTTTGAAATTTTGTAAGTTGTGATGAACAATTTGGATCTTCAGTTTGGTTGGCCATCATTAATTTTGGGCCCAATCTTACCAAGAAAGTCCTAACTCAGTTCTCTATACCACTTTAATCAACTGCTTTAACTTTGGCTTTGTTTTGTAGAACTTCTATATAACTAAAACTCAGTATGGTTTAACTAATCATCTATTAGATCATCTTAGATTAACCCAGCCCTCGAGGAGACCATTTATTCTGACTATTAAGCATTAAGTACCCAGACAGCTTAACCTACCTTAGCACCAAAGTTGCTGCCCATGACAACATAGATCAAGATGTATGCTATGCACTACTTCCTTGGTGTCATATGTAATTTTGGAAGCACTTTACGCATTAGAAAAACAATATGCATCTTATGTTCCTAGTCATTGATGTTGGAGAATAGTTCTGTGATAAAGGTGGAAGCTGTGATACTAAAATTCAGATTAAGATTATAATCATGGAAGTTATTCTAAGTTTCGGAGTTGCAGCTGCTTATAATCATATCCATAACAAAAGATGTAAGTAACAATGTCAACCCATTCTTAGGAGGGAGGATTAAGAGTACTTTTTGTCCATTCTTCCAAGAATTATGTATTTTTTTAATCAAGCTTTTGGATACCTTATTTATGGGCCCCATCCCTCTTTCCTGACCTTATCTACAAATAAATCCATTTTCCTCCTGTTACTCTAGCTTTCTTGGATCTCTGAGACTCATGCCAGAATCATCTTAATTTTTTCTCTCACTGTAAGATCTTTGAATGGTGCCTGGCGATCTATTGGTTTCAAGGACGTAACTGGTGTGTCTCACAGCATATATTGTGTAGTAGATGTCTTTAAGCAATTTGTTCTTATTCTTCCATGAATGCTGCTTCCCAGCACCACTCCCTCCCCCACTCGGCGCACCAGTCCCTTGTGGTAGTCGGAGGTTGGTGTAGTACATGGGGTCACATAGGTGACAAGTGGGCCCCACATGCAAGTCCACCAATCACCATTGCCGGTGCACTGAGTAGGAAAGGGAGTGGTGTGGTGAAGCTTTTTCCTTTTGAATGATATTTTTCAGAGAGAAGGATACATTGGTGAAATTATTTCTGCCAAAGATCTGGCTACCTATTCTTTATGGACCATTGCATTATATATGCTTCCTCTGATGCAAGTCAAGGGTGACCTTACTGATACTTTGTGAACGATGAATTTAATTTTTTTAGTAGTTTGTTATTTTCATTTTGATAATTCAAACCATCTTTCTCTCCCTCATCCAGTCTCTCTCACACACACTGCTCTTTTAAGTTCAGGACAATCTAGGCCTTGGAAAATTTTATTGTTACTCTTGATAAATTAGACAAAAAATCGAGCAAGTTGTCTCAGTGCCTTGATAATTTTCCTGCAGACTCGTTTGACCATATGTGAAGGAGAAGATGGTACTGATTCATCAAATGGAGATATTCTGATCTTTCCAGACATGATTAGATACAGGTTTGATTGCCAGTTAGTTTGTTGACCAAATTACTAGTTTCTAGCCTTAGCCTCACATTTTAAATTTAATGCCACTGAGTGCTGTTATTGGTGTCAGGAAATTGACACACTTTGATGTTGATACTTTTATTGAAGAAGTGCTCGTGAAAGACATTGAGTGGCTCCCTGGAGCAGCTGAACAACTGACTGGTTCATATGTTTTTATATGTGCTCACGGAAGCCGCGATCGGAGATGCGGTGTTTGTGGCCCTGTTCTTGTTAAAAAATTCAAAGAAGAGATAGACCTTCGTGGTCTACAGGGACAAGTGTCTGTGAGCCCCTGCTCCCATGTGGGTGGTCATAAGTATGCAGGAAATGTCATTATATTTAGTCCCAATATGCACGGAGAATTAACTGGTCATTGGTAAGGAGGAAAATGCTGCATTTGAATTACTAGTCCCATGTCATCATAAGATATTTCGTGTTTCCTTTATGACCACCTCTGTGAAAAATTCTTTATTGAGGAACACATAGTTTTACTGGTTCATTGCACAAGTTAACAATCGGTTTTCATGTTCTGTCTTTGTAAGGTATGGGTATGTCTCTCCAGATGATGTGCCTACATTGCTTGAACAGCACATCGGGAAAGGAAAGATTGTGGACCATCTGTGGAGGTAGTTCCTTCTCCTTATTTGAGCCTTCCTTATTCCTCTTCGATAAGTTACTGTTAGATTTTAGTGTTTAGACACAAAGTAACTATGACATGATATCTTAGCGCATTGTATCCTAATGCATGAACACCAAGACCAATGATTTTTAGGTTCAATACAATCCAATCTTTGAGAACGATGATTACATATTATAAACTCTTTGTTGCCCTTTTTTCTAATCTGGATGAAATTACTATTTGAATCAGGGGGCAGATGGGATTATCCGAGGAGGACCAGAAAAATGTTCACAACCTTAGACTCCAGCTGAACGGCGGAATGGAGCAAAATACTGCAGAGGAATTTGTCGAAACTACAGGAATTGATGGCGTTGTGAATGGCTCAATGGTTGGAGCAGGTGGATGCTGTCAGGGCACTAGCAAGGTTAATTGTTGCCAGAACATGCCACCAAAAGAAAAACCAGAAAATGATCAAATTGGCGAACAGAGAACTCAGGAGATCGGGCAGAAGAAGAGCAACAAGGAACCCAAGGCCAGCAGCGGCAAAGCTGGTTCCTGCACTCGTAAAATCTGTGCGATGCCCACCTGGTTTGAGAGCTGGGAACGGGAGGATACCTATGCAGCTCTTTGCGGTTGTTGCAGCCGTCGCCTCTGTTGCTGTCGCTTACGGCTGCTATAGGCAGCTGAGATGAAATTCAGCTCTATCATAACTAAAACTTTTGCTGGCTTACGGTATAAATAGCCCTCACGATACTGAGGTACCACGTCATCAAAGTGTGTTAACAATGGATATCAGCAATTATAATTCCATGTCAAAGCAAAACATCCGCACACAGCTATGGGATAAGAAGATATCCGATGCTTAAGACCTATTTTTAAATGTTAATAGGCTGGAAAGATAATCCTATTACTCTGCTTATGTACATCATCGCAAGGTGCAGACGGTATAGTCTGATATAAATGCTCGGTAATGCTGTTTTTGAATCGAGACAAACAGTTTGGGCTTCTCGTTGCATTGCACATTTAAAGAGTATTTTTGAGGCACAGGACTTTGTTAAGGCAATACCTTGATGATTCTTTTCTGACACTAATGATTAGTATTTACTTTTAGTTCTGTATATTATCTATACAATATTTATACATATTAAAATATTTTTTTAATACGATTGTATTATTTCTGTATATAATTATATTGTTCTTACATATATTTATGTGTGTATGTACATAGTTATTTATAACTATGTATATATTGAAATTTATAATTATGTCTATATTGAAATATAACTGTGTATAGCTGCTAGGGATCAGGAAGTAGAAAATTTTGAAAGTTGGGATTGGTGGTAGAGTTCCGGTCGACAGGGATTAAAAGTTGTAGTCCTTCCAAATAAGGGGACCAGCTGCTATTAAATACGCAAATGCTCCAGAGTCAGCTCGTGTTGGTATACTGCAAGTAGGGGATAGGATAATCTTCTATTCATGGACTATTATTAGAGATTATGCCAGTGGCTGATTGTGCCTCTTTCATTTAGATGGGGACATGGTAACACCAGCTTTCTCCTCTTGCTACATCGGCTCATCAAAAATGAGAGACAAAAAACACTCGCGCACACAAAAACAAAAAACCATTTATATAGTTTGCCGAATTCCCTGGAAAATTGTGGTGGAAGGAGCCCTTACGAGATTCAAACACGTCTGCGGCCAGGCTCTTCTACAGCCTCGACAATTGAGTCAGCAGTGATTGCCCTAGGAGGAGGAGGAGGAGGAGGAGGCCGAGGGTGCTGAAAACAGTCAACTAGTCGGTGAACAAAAGAAAAGACGGGTATCACCATTGAGGTGGTAGCCTAGTGAGAGCGTGGCCTTACTTCCAACCAAATAGTTCCAAGTTCGAAACGCATGGACGTCGATTAAATTATGGAGATCGGATGCTCTCTGCTTCGACACAGAGTCTGGAAGGGCGTATCGCTTTGTTTGGTAGCCTCGGTGGTGCCAGGTGTGACGTACTCACATGTGGTATTCGTGTCGGAGCCTAGAGGGGTAATTGAGCCAGGCCCACAGATGGAGAGGGTATGAGTAAAACTGGCCGGGATGTCCAACACAGTCATTTCTGCCCGCATCGAACATTCTCCTGATAGGATGGAGGCCCAGTAGGAGCTGCCACGCGGGGGTGGGCTTGTCCCTTCCTTCCCCCTTTCCATTTTTTCAAGCAAGAAGAAGAAGAAGAAAAAGAAGAAAAGACGGTATCCTACGGCTCCACCGGTGAAGGTGAAGGCTGCAATGGCTAAAGGTTCCATGATTCACCAAACCATGATAGTCTTTAGAGGTTTGTGAGGGCTAAAAGGGTGAGATTGTTTTTATAGCTCTTATTTGTGGGTTTTCATACTTAATGGATTCGCTTTCAAGCAAAATAGTGGTCGCTCCACGGTTCATGCATCATGATTAGCCTCTCGTGCCAAAGCAGTGCCGGCTACGTTGGGCAAATTAGTCGGTCCAATTGTTGCATGTTATAACCTTAGTTTCAATCTTTTCTGTCGAAGGAAATTCTTTGCTACGGATAGCCTTAAGAGGACAGCCACAGAAGAAGACATTCCTTAAAGCCAATCTCCTTAGGGCATCTTTGCCTGCCAAAATAACTATGCGTCTACAAGGAGTGCGGGAAATAAAACTATCTTACGTCAAAATACATTTAATTGAGGATCAAATTTGTCACCTCTAGTATTGTACTTCCACCCTCAATAATATTGTGTTTTTTTTTTTTTTGTTTGGTTAGGCAAGTCCTCAATAATATTAAAGAAGTTTCCCTCAAATGTAATTGCAGAGAGCTGTAATGCTCGAGGATAGTACATTGCAAAAAGGTATTAAATAGATAGGTATTTCACGAGATCCTAACCTCTGCTTACATAACATTTATAGGACAAAAGAAATTACAATACATTTATTGGACAAAAGAGATAAAAAACAAGTGGATGGGTTTGCCCGATCATCCAATGACAGTAACTAGATCGAGCCAACGATTCTGTAGCACCAGGTCACCAGACTGTTCCTATGGTGCCCCAAAGCCTATGTCAAGCATAGACCATATGTGCGATTCTAACCGTAGAAACCAGAGTATCCTAATCATCAAGAGAACAAAATACTGCGTTGTTTCAAATAAACAGAAACAAAGATAATAATAATAATAATAAAAAAGCATCATCCTTGGCAAACTTCATGAAATTGTCCCTCCAAGTGGTGGCCTCATGTCACGAGCAGACACTACAATTTAAAAGGTGTGGCCTTCTGTAATTTGTAATTTTTTTTTTCGCCTTTGGATTCGATAGAGGTAGTTTTGGCTGCTTGGACCGTGCTCTGATGGAGGCATTACCATGCTCAACGTTGACAGGAAACTATTAATTACCACATAAGATGAATGATGGATGAACGTGAAATCCCTGACGTCTTAAATAGACTCAGCATGTTCAGGGAGTTTTGCTTTCTGGAGAACTGGACCTCTGAAGAATTGCATTCCTAGGCATGAGGGACATGGCGTAGCACCCTGAATATTTAACTGGAGAAGAAATTGGGATCTTACATTATCAGACCACCTCAAATGAGATCTCACTACAAAAACAAACCTAAAATGATCCTTATTAACTGACCTGGAAGCAACAAAAGATAGACCTTCAGACAAAACTACTATTTATATCTCAGCTGGATTAAGAGTCCAACAAACCATTTAAGAAATAAAAGAAAGCCTCTCATGTGTTATCAGGAAAAATTCATTTTATTATGCCCTGAAAATTAGAGCAGGCCATACAACATAACAACATATACTTCAATATGCAAAATACTACAAGCTTCTGGTAACATTTAACCTAGAGAAATAAGTATTTAGACTACCGAACATTTTGCGATATATTTTCAGATTAAGTTACACTATGACTTGCAACTCTCTCCCGCCTACCGGGCTAATATTAGAGGGCCTTGTTGCTGTCTCCACCCTCCTATAGAGCCAGCACTGAGGGGGCGCACCCACTTCTTGTACATCAACAATTGTGTCTGGAACGGAAAAACAACAGAACTCAAAACTGATTTACTGCACAAACCTTTGTTAGGGGATTAGCAAGGGCAAACTGTAGTTTTAATATTATCCCTAGCAAGTGCACTTTCATGCACTGTCAATTTTAAGCTTGTTCATTGAGTGAGGAAGCCCATTTCGGTCATCAATGTTATGGAGCTCAGACTCTATAGTTTTAACAATGTTTGTTCCCTCAAGGTCTGATTCAGGCCACATCTACATGGAAGGACCCTTGTTTGATGGGAGCAACGAATTCCTGGTGTAAGGCTTGCTGCTTGATGTAGCTGTAGAGCTGTTGATGAAAAGGATGATCTAAGGAGAAGCAGTCATCAGCTCCTGGAGAATAACGAGACGATCCAGATCCTTCTCTTCTACAGAAATGTGGAAGAGACTCATACTCCATTACCTACAATGTACCAATTAAAGGAAGTTTTTTGAGTACTTACGAGATATGAATACTACAACAGCAAAATGAGCAGAAGCAGAATTGATCCCACATGCGAATCAGATGCTCAGGAAGCCAATAAGTAGACAAGTTTAGCAAACTTGACTAACCCAAAAATAAGATTAGCTTGAATACTACCCGTTTTGGATTCTCACCATGGAACAGAAAGTGATGTTCAAGATAAACCCTTGTTCGTTACACAGCATAAAAGTAAAGTTCAACATAAACCCTGTTCCTTGCACAGCATAATATGGTCAAGAAAGCAAGTACAAGATTCTACAAGGTTTGTCCCTTTAGAACCTCCAAAAGTGGTTTACCATTGAGTTTAAAGAGAGTCTGACTGTTATGTCTTGGGCTGCCATAGCATAAGATTGGCAAGACAGCTAACACAAATACACCATGAGTACTGGAATGCCATTATCATCTACCACATGGTGATTAGTTTGTCAACGTCCTAGACACAGGCTAGGATGTGGGCGAGAGAAACTCAACATAGCACATTGGTCTATGAATGCTCGAATCCAATGCCAAAGCCACATTTTATCATTCTTTTTTGAAATATCGTTGAGGTTTATTATTTTCGACTGATACTACAAATTGCTGATAATGTGCACCATAAATTGAACTTTTTATGTTTAATGGTCGACAATCAAATATAATAACAATTAGAAAATTCTATGTTGGGAAAAGTGCAGTTAAACAGGGTTTAGTTTTTGGACAATCATGTGCTGAGTTCCAGCAGACTGATTTTATTTTGCTTGCCAAATATTCTGTTTTTTGCATAGTTTCAAAAACTCTAAAAAAAATATTTAAAATTGTTAATATCGGATAATTTAAAATTCTTACCTCCAATAACTCATCATCGGGCCACAACCTTGCAGTACTCGCACTTTCCTTCTTGTCCTTTCTTGCAAAAGAGGCTTCACAACCTGGCCGATAAGCAAAAAGAGACACAAGTCGGGAATAGAAATCACACTAGATCTATGCTTAAGATAGCAACTGAATATAATAATGCACGAATCTGTAGAAAAATAAAAGCATCGAAATTAGCATAATTAGAGAAGCATGAAGACTTCATATGGAAATTTCAATTCACAAGGCATGGAAAGTTACCTTCCAGCATGCGGAAAATATATATGGAGCATTGACTATATAGTAAGTTCCTGTCTTCTCTGGATAGTTTAGGTCGTCAACAGTAGATATGATGGTTAATAGCTGCAATATATTACCAAAACAAGAAAGGATATTTCAACATAACTTTTGTGCACTATAAGCATGAACAACATGATTTACAAAGGATATTATAATTAGAAAGCAACTTGTTAGCTAGGAACTAAATAAAAGAAATTGCAATATAATGCAGCGCATAATTTCACCAACGGTAATGAACATAAATGATAAGAAAAAACTACTGAGAAAATTTTATCAGCCACAAAACTAGGAACAATTTTCATGAAATGCTGAGAAGAATGTTACAGCAATTTGATTATGTCAGAATTCATGCTGGGGTCTCAGCAGAGTAGAATATAGAAGGATTGCAATTCAACTAATTTCAACAGAATTCTGCAAAATAATCTGAATTTCACAATCTTTTACTGGTTATTATTTCATTCTAAATGAAAGTACCAATAATAAACATATAATCCAACATCACATGAAAACAAAACAACAGTTCTGTCTCCTAAGTAAAGGATCTTAACATAGCATCTAAACTTGAAACCCATCATAACAGATATGAGAGAAAATTTACAATTAGCAACAAGTCAAACATTATATTGGAGAATACATTTATACATAAAAATTTTAAAAATACAAAGACATACCTTTATTGACTTAATGCAGAAAGCTTTAGCCCAGTCAATCCAAGACTTCAGGCATTGCCTATATGCCGCCCATACTTCTTTGTGCAGCAGGCTAAAAGAGAACAAGTAAATTAGAAAAAGAAACTGCAAGCGCTTAAATGTATGGAGAACATATAAATGACTGCTTACCAGAACTACACGATCCCGGTACTCATTAATTTGAATGTGTGACTGCACATAGTATGGACCTAAATGATGCAAAATAGAGTAACTAAAATTGGACAAAAGGATCATGATAAGTGTTAAAAGTTTATAAAGGTTTGTAGAAAATGATGTGCATATTTCAAAAAAATGCAGTTACTTGGTTTTGGTTTCAACTGAGCTTAAAAACTTTCAATTTTGGCTGTTTCACAATTTCAGGCCAAAGATAGAAAACAAAAGATATAAGAGAAAAATAGAACAAGCCTAAGAATTATATATCACACAAATGAGCATACTGTCTCACGTAATCTTTGGATTCACAATTTCATCGAGTCTGAAAAATATGAAAAGTCACACATTCTGTTAGAAAAGCACTAGGCCTACACATATATGTAGGCCTCAATGGTGTACTCACACTGTAGGCCTGCAACCAGTTGTGGTAACCCGTTTCACCAGTTAGGAGAGGTTTCTAACTAATTGGGAAGTTGGGAAGGGTTGAGTATAAGCCTCTTTCACTTCTTTTTCTTTTCTATCTTCCATCTTCTGGAACCTTGGCCTTTCTGTGAGCTCATCATGTCAATGAATATAAGCCTCTTTCACTTCTTTCTCTTTTCTATCTTCCATCTTCTGAAACCTTGGCCTTCCTGTGTGCTTATCAGGTCAATACTTGACCTGTGAAGGCCAATTTGTCGCTATATGCACAGGGAGGGGTGCTGCTCCCGCCGCACCCCCCCCCCCCCCAAAGCTTTTCTGGAAAATAAATCATAGAGAGGTGAAATTCATTCTATTCCTCTATTTCAATGCCTCTGCTGACCAAAAAGTGATACATGTAACAGTTGAAATACGATGGGGACTTGCAGCATGCTTAGGGAGATGGTCGCAGCTCCAACTTTGAGTTTTCTTTGGGTTTCTGATACAAAATTCCAAGAGGCAAAGATAGCAGCAGCAGCAAATTTTAACAAATTACAGTCTGGTGTCTTCAAATTGACAGTCTGTCAAAAGGTAACCTATAAGGTCCTTGTATGCTCATGCACTTCAGTGAAATGCAGCTCGTGCACTTCAGTGAAATGCAGCTCGTGCACTTCAGTGAAATGCATCCAATCCAAATTAAGTTAATTGGTTTTGATAATTTAGTTCATCCATAGAATTCTAACTCTTCAATCAGTAAATCTGTGATCTCATCAAACTTTTATTTGTTGGATCATTTAGAGAATGAAGTGTTTTAATCACAAATCTTGCAGTGAATTCAAGGTTCTCCAACTTCTTTTGTATCATGGGAACGTGATGACAGAATAGGACCTTGCTTTAGCAGATACATTTTCACACTTGCTTTTGCTTTTGCTTTGTTTTCACTAAACATCTGAACCTATAGTTCCAGAATTGAATCATGACTGTTTTTTCAGATGCCTTCCTCCATCTCAAGCCAATTCTTACATCTAACTTGCTTAAGAAAAATAGCAGCAATAATCCCTCTGTAAGTTTCTATTAATTCCTATAGCATTAAATATAGCATCTTTAATTTTTGACAATCAAAGTTATGATACTCATTTCATTGATTAACTTCTCTGATCTTCATAACTTTTCTGATCTTAATGCTCGAGCAAGATATCTTTAACTTTTCCCAATCAAAGTTATGATACTCATTTCATTGATTACCTTCTCTGATCTTCGTACTCAAGACAAGAGCAAGACTGCCCATCCTCTCCTAACTTTTTGCTGAAAACATCTAATGTGACCCCTTCCTGGACAAAGAAACTTCTTCCAACCAGGGAAGGTCATTACCCTGACAGGTGGCAAGCCTACAGCATGAGTAGGCTTATCATTCATCTTTCCTTTTTAACCCAATGAAAATGTTAAAAAAAAAAATACATTTTATTGTTCAATAACATAACTTCTGTGACTATAGAACTATTGTCAACTTGATATAACAATTATTATTATCAAGTACCTAGTACCAACATAACTCATAATTAGCAAAACATATAAAGACTACAACTAGATATATCTTATCTAAATAACAATTATGTAAAAAAGCAAACCTGAGATTAAATGGTGCTATACACTATCCAGTGGGCTCAATCTATACAATAGGCATCTTTTCTCCTCTTTACCCTGAAATAGTCTCTCAAAGACCCACAAAAAACCTTTTATACCTTTTAAAAAACAATTTTTTTAGTGACTTTTTCAAGCCAAAGTACCAACTTCTCGAAATTTTCTTAAAATTTTCCAAATCTATGTATAATGCTAATGATGAAGGTAAATTTATCATCCATGACTAAGCAAACCCTCTCTTGCAATTAACTAGTCAAAAGCAACTGTTTGTAGCAATTGCATGGAAACATCATAAGTTCGTCATGCTTAATCACATCCACTAAGGTCTAGATAATTTTATGACTTGATAAGTAAATATTTCCCTATACAGCATGCTTCTTTAAAGGAAAAAAAAAAAGTTAGTTTTGGGTGTAATTAGCTATAGAGGTTCTCGAGAAATTATATCCCTCTCAACTATTGTATGCAATTCATGAGACATATTTTGACACCTAAATTAACTTGTCTATTGATATAAATTGAAAGGACACACATTTAGTGCACATACCATACCCAGAAATAGATTTTGATGTGTTGTCAAATATTACATATTGTAGTCTGGGTAACCTGCCCGTCCTTATTAGTGTCCAGAACAAACACCCATAATAGTACCAAGCAACATGTCTTAGGGCAGTCATGTCTACATAATCAAATGCTTTGTCAATACAACAAACAACAAATAATAAAACATATTATGAAAGAAGTTCTTGTTTACAGTGAAACTCCTTTTCACTGCCATGCAGGAGCATATATATGAGGCTTAAAGAATGGAGATCGGAATGTTATAATCAATATAGGAATGTGTGTCATAGATCTAAATTTCTTATTGGTGTATTTATCTTCACTATCTAAAACATGACATTTTCTTTCATATTTTTACCTA